>NC_058407.1:117157084-117525143 GCF_002201575.2 Neomonachus schauinslandi | reverse complement strand
AAAAAAAAAAATAAAGAAGGTGGTAGGCAGAATAGTCATGGGTAGAAAGCTGTGCTAGAGCCTTATTTGCTTAAGGTGTCTAGAAAGATGGGGCTGGTAGGCAAATTAGGGAACCGTAGCCTCGATTGTACTTCATTAGGTATCTTTGGACCCCTGTGGGGCTCTCCCCAAGCTGGAAGCCCAGAACTCTTGTAATGCAGTTTGGGGGTCTGTGTGACAGAAATCCAGTTCAAAGTACTGCAAGTAGAAAGGGTATTTGAACAGAAGGATGCTCACAGAATCCCAGAAGGCCACAAGCTGGACCACCAGGCTGCATGAAAGACAGGCCTGGAGCTGGACTCAGAGACGAGGGGCCCCAGGGCCAGAATGAAGCCAGAACGAAGCCAGAACAACCAAATGCTCTCCACGGTTTCCCTCCGTCAGGCTTTATTCCCTCAGACCCCTGAATGAATGGGGAGGCGGCCATGGCCAAGGAGGTGCACAGGGACAGCCCCACCGGCTTCTGGAGAAGGCTCTGGGGGAGCGGCTTTGGCCCCCGTGCATCCCTGGGGCTCAGCTCTGGTTTGCTGGCAGAGAGGGACAAGGCAGCCTGACGGCTTGAGCAGTTGGGAACGCAGCTCTGCCAAACAACGCAAACTTGCCGGTTTATTACCTTCATCCCCTTCTCTCCTTGTTCATGTAGACGGATTTTTTTTCTAGATAGATCTGACTAGTGAAGATAGCCTCACACAGTTCTTAGCCAGCTTCCCGAGCGCTTGCATCCTGCTGCTGATAAGCTCCTGAAGCCGTGAGCTCTTTGGTCAAAGACACACATTAAGTTTAATTCTTACATGTTAGTTCACTTCTGTGTTCCTTCAAAATCCTGTATTAGCTGATTGTTAGCACTACTGAGTTGGTTTGCAGGAAAGTAAGCTTTGCACTGATGAGAAAGAAAATAATCGGTAAAATACCCAGATCCTTTTTCTCCTTTAACACAATCTTTGTTTTAAACAATAGAGCACAACATTTTTAAAAATTTTTAATTTTTTTTTTTTTTTTTTTTTTTTACTAAGGCACATGACGTATAGAAATACTGAGGTACAAAATGCAAATTTCTGCATAAGACTTTTAAAATAATCATTTTGGAAAATGAAGGTGAACATCATCTTCCAGAATATTCAGCTTTTGGCTTGTTTTTTCTTTTGGACCAGTTCAACCAGCAACTTGTATCTAGCGATACAGTCTTCCTATAGGAAGAGAAAAAGAGAGGTGAGACGGTTATTTCCACAAGTCAGTGAGCGTCGTGGGCTGAGCCCGCTGTGGCCTGCCTGCTGCCCGCGCCCCGCATCTGCTGGCCCCGGGGCACGCTTGGTCCGGCCGCTCACCGGCAGACCGGGCCGCACGGGCGCCGCAGAAGGCCGGCAGAAGCCCTGCGCAAGGTGGAGTGTGAATCGCTGGGCTGAGGGGCCGAGGGCCGCTGTGTGTGAGGCGCACCATTGTTACCATGATTAGGACTTTCAACTTGCTAACGATAATGATCATTTTTAACATTTCACTATATCATCAAACGGCCCCATCCTCTAGAGGAGCCAAAAAACATGAGGCCAGGCATTCACGATTATCATTCTCATTTGGGTTTGCCTCTCCTTAAGGGGCTGCTGGGACCTTCCTGTGGTGGCCTTGTTGGAGTGTGCCAGACTCTCCCTCCTGCTTGTCCCGGCCCCCCCACATCCTCTGGCCTGTCGCCGCAGAACTACCAGCTTCAGATCCCAGCTGCCCAGCTCTGCGTTCATCCTGAATCCTCACCCCAAGGGGTGACAGCTACAGGCAGCTTGGGGGTGGGGACTGAGGACCAACGCAGAGCTGGGGTGATGCTGGGGAGGGGCCTATTACTCTCATGTTCGTCACAAGGTACTTTCCAGAATCCATTTCTGTTTCTGTTCAAAATAAACTCACCTCAGTGGCACTGGAAGCCTTCACTAACTTGAGGTCTAATGTGAAATGATTTCTGCCCCATGGCAGACGCTTCGATCAGCCATGGACAGAACATGGATGTGCATTCTCTTCCTAGGATTCTAGCTTAGGAGTGGTATGAGAGTTTCTTCTCCTAAGTGCTTTTTCTGGCTCCCCAAAGACTACTTGTGTAGGGTCTTTGAAAATCTCAGCCTTTTCTTCTAGCTATGCTGCCCAGGGGTGCAGCTGAGTGAATGACACCAATGCAGCCCCAACATTTCCCCGAGGACAGCACAACCGGGCTCTGGGCAGCAGTGAGCCCGACCTGGCATGTGCCTCAGGCAAAGGCTCCTCCTTCAGGCCCAGAATTCCCAGCGACTTGCAGGCCACTTACGGGGAGTCACTCCCTAGCAGGCGAGCCAGCAGGCTACCTCTCCTGGAACTGGTTCTACTGTCAAGGCTTAAAGGGAAACCTTGCAGGACAATAAAAGTGCTGCTTATTTCTGGTTCAAACAGGAGGGTTTCCAAACCCTGAGGCAATGAGTTTCTGAATGTTCTATCCTTAGGAATCCAGTTCCAGCTCCTTCATTTTAAGCCAATGTCAATTCATCACACATGTAGATGCCTGTGTCCTGACAGATGCTAGAGAAATTCAGGGAAAATAATTACTTCTGGCAAACCAGTTGGAGAGGCTGGGAGAATCTGTGTTTCTCAACTAGATCAACTGCTAATGGTTTATTTTTCTCCCCAGGAATTCTCAACTTCATCATTTTCAAGTAGGTGATAGATAACTAGACCTGTACACACGGGGACATACATGGCCACGAGCTAGATTTTCCAACATAGAATTTCAATTAAAAAAAAAATAAGAATGTAAATGAACATCAATGTGCCCAGAGGCTACTGAGTGATATAGGCACAGAAGGCAGAGGAGACACGTTCTTTTGATTTCTCAGCATTCCTGGTGCTTCAGACTGAGAGGAGAGCGACAAGGAAAGAAACCCAGGAGACACTGTTTCAAGAAAGGCCCGAATGGGAAGGATCATACCACGAGTTCCACAACCCCGAACTGGCAGACAGTAGGCAAAGACTGGGGTGAGGGGCTGGCTTTCCCAGGGGCACCCCATCTGCCCGCCTGTCTGAGGTTTTGTTTGAGAACTAACTGCAGGTGTATTTAAGCAGATCCTAACAGCTGTAAACAGGGAAAAGAGTTAAGTATAAACAGTCAAGGCTCCAGGGTGCGCCGAATCCTAAATGTCGTCCTT
This sequence comes from Neomonachus schauinslandi, assembly GCF_002201575.2. Taxonomy (NCBI): domain Eukaryota; kingdom Metazoa; phylum Chordata; class Mammalia; order Carnivora; family Phocidae; genus Neomonachus; species Neomonachus schauinslandi. The sequence continues at coordinate 117,521,946 of NC_058407.1, read as the reverse complement.
GCTTGGACCCCCACCCCCGCCTCCAGAGTCTCAGGCGAGCCCAGGGCGGCTGCAGAGTCTGGAGGGACACGCCTGCAGGCCCAACGACCACGACAACATGGTCACCTACCACACATGCTGTCAGGTGAAGGCCATTACAGAGAGAGGGACACATCCTGCTGACTCTGGTTTCAGGGAGCCTCTATCTGCAAGGGAGGGCCTGCCGGCTTGCAGAGCCGCTCCCACTCTGGATGTGGGTGCGGCCCAGCCATCCCGGGCTGCTTTCAAACTGCCAGACTGGGGCGAATGCTCCAGAAGGTTGACAGACTTGTTGTGGGTGAAATTTATGTTCTCAACATGGAATTTTCCCTGAGAAAAACCAACTGGTCTGTAGAATGGTTACCTTAGACTCCTGACCTCATTGATACACAACTAATCAATCCGGGGACAGATTCAGCATGCTGTCAGGAGAACTACGCGGGAAGACCACTGGTAAATGAGATCGCGTGGGCAGCTGGGGACAGAAGAGTAGGAATAAGGTGAAGAACTGGGGGAGCTGGCCGTAGCTACTTCAGTGGTATCCTAAAACCAGTGCAGAGGCCTCTTTCTTTCCCCGCCTCACCCACCTTACTCTTAGACGGGACACATTTGGCTATTTTGTCCCAGCGGTCAGAGGATCCCTTTGGGTACTGCTGTAATGCTAATTCCAGAAGTTTCTGTTGACTCTGAGTCCATGGCTCCTCAGCAGCACGAGTTCTGTCTTTCTTCTGGCTCTCCTCATCGCTGGATTCCTTTTGTTCTGATATATCAAAGTCCTTCTGCCTCTTTCCTCTGACCTTCTCCTCTGGCTCCACCTTTGCTGTGGCCTCAGGCGGCCTGGCTGGCCTTCGCCTCCGTGGCCGGCTTTCCAGGACCACTGCCTCCGGCTCATCGTCGTCCTCCTCCTGCTCATCCTCCTTGTCCTCCTCCCCCTCAGCCTGCTTTGCATCGTCTCGTTGGGTGATGATGTCATCTGGCAAGGCCGTGGTGGCCTTGGTGGGCCTGGAATTCTGAGCTGTAGACCTGAGTTCAGAGAGTCTGACCATTCCTGTGAGGAAGGACACATCACACAGACGGAAGGGCAGGGTCAGGTCAGGTGACAAGAGTAACAACATTGCCCCCAACACAGCAGACAATGTGGGAAGGCCTTCTGTGTATATTATTTTACTTAATTTTCACAGTGTCCCAGAAAGATAGGTATCATTGTCCTAATTCTACAGATGACAAAAATCAGGCTCAGAAAGCAGCAGAGGTGGAATTTGAACCTAGTTCTGCCTGATTCCAAGTTTCTGTCCTTGCCAACACTTTGAGGGACATTGGTTTATAAACAGAGTCAGGTTGTGACCAAAGAATGCAAAGAGCTCTTTGAGAAAGAATAACCTGCCACTTTTTCGGTAAGGAAGGATGTTCTTTACCATCCAGAATTGTTATTAATTCCATTAGCAAAGCTAAAGTGAATCTGTCAAACCTTGTGCTATGCTCACCATCTGCAGGTGAGCCACCAACTCTGTGGGACCCGCTCTCTGCTCAAAGCTGCTCCTGGTGCTGCCGTGCCGCCATGTTGGACAGTAAAGGACAAACAGACTCTGTCTCCCAGGCATGAGGGCCATTTCAGAGATACCCCTGAATGTTCAACTACACAGTTCTGAATCTGTTCACACTTTTTACCCCCTCCACCGATTCTCTACCAAGATCCGTATCTGTGCAACAGTCTACACCACACCACCTTTTCAAGAATACAGTTTTTAGGGCGCCTGGGTGGCTCAGATGTTAAGCGTCTGCCTTCGGCTCAGGTCATGATCTCAGGGTCCTGGGATTGAGTCCCGCATCAGGCTCCCTGCTCCTTGGGAGCCTGCTTCTCCCTCTGCCTCTCTCTCTCTATCTCTCATGAATAAATAAATAAAATCTTAAAAAAAAAAAAAGAATACAGTTTTTAGAGAGTGTCTTGGAGGCAGGCTTCTTTCACACAGCTTCTCATTGCCTATTTCAGCCTCTGTGCTGACAAATAACTGTGTCAGTGGAAAAGGAATCTGGAAGTGCCCTCTTTCCTGAAGCTTGCAGAGCCCTGGGGATGACTTTCTGGGTTTGCTCACCTGCATTGCTCTCTTTGGGAGCTGTATTTAAGTTAAGTTGGAAGGTGTTGGGAAGTATTTTCTTCCTGGTTCCAAGCAAACAGTACAGAGATTCTAGCAAAATTCCAGTTAGTCTGGAGGAAACATATTTTAAGAAACACAGATTCTTGGGAAAGCTGCCTGTCTATTCTGAAAGACTGCGCTGTGTGCATGGTGGTGACAAGGTGGACAGTGTGGAGAAAGTGCACAGTGCCTTTGTGGGGTGTGCAGAGTGGCTTTCCCTGTGTGCCCCCTCCAGTCGATACTAGCAAGGCTTTTACAGTTTTTTAAACTTATTAACTCCATCTTAGCACCCACTGTGTGTGTGTGGGGGGGTGCTGGACTGTTTTGTTGGTACCTGTGATTCAACCCCTTTTAGGGATATGACCAGTAGAGCTCATTGGCCAAAACTACTAAACCACTGTATTTGAAATAGTTATTATAAAAAGGGATTTATTTTGAGGAAATCACTTTAGATTAGTGGGATGAAGTGGGTGATAACTCACCGGGGGAGCAGGTAACTGAATCCTTCAGTTGCTTGGCTTTGGTTGTCACCTGTTCCAAATTATAAAAGCAAAGAAAACCTTACTTTCCACATGTCTCTTGTAGGTCAAGTGACCTATTTCATATAAAGTCCATGTGAATGAAATGGGTTTATGGAATCTTAGGCCTGGGAGGACCCTCAGTCATCCATCTACTCATTTATTTAACCAACAAGGAAATTGAAGCCCAGAAATATTAAATGGCTAGGTCCAAAATAGCCATGTGATCGGTGGCGGAGTCAGAACAAGAACTTGATCACCTGACAACTTCTAGTTCAACGCCGGTTGCATCACACTAGGCTGCTTTTCAAAATATACTATACAAACAAGTCATGTTTTTTAGTTAGGATTTGCTGATAGAGTATCTTTCTTCATCAGAGAATGTTATACCAATGAGTATTATAAACAGTGGAGAGATTTACTCTTAACTAATGTTAGAACATAAACATCTGTCTTTTCTTTGCATTCAAGAAACTGCAAGATAGAAGATTGACACTAGAGGAAGAAGCTCTTGGTGGAGTAGGGCAGTTAGACCCAAGACTCATGAGACCTTTACATACATGAGTGTGGATCCACAGAAATAATTTTGTTCAGCGGCAATTATTTCTTTTTTCTCTATACAAATGGTATCACATCATCAGTCTCATTCTATACCTTGCTTTTTTCATTTAACGATGTCTTGGAGATCTACATATGGATTTCCCTTTTTTTTAAATTGAGATAAAACCTACATACAGTTCAATGTACAGATTTTAAATGTACAATTCAATGAGTTTTAACCCCCAAAAAAGGACCTGTGTAACCACTCTAATTATAATCAAATTATAGAACATTCCTATTATCCCAGAAAGTTCTCTTGTGCCCCTAATTTAATCTCTACTCTCCCACTGACAACTACTGTTCTGATTTCTGTTATACATATTTTAAAATACAGGGTCAAAATTAATTAAAAAAATTAAAAATAGTTAATCGCACAGTGAATTTATCAATCAAGCCATCCTTTCCCTACTTATTTGGAATGGTGACTTTATGAAATGTTCCACTGTATACATGAACTATTTTTCTATATTTTGTGTTCTGTCCCATTAATGCATGCATATTCTTGAACCAGTGTTTCACTGCTTTAATGAAATTTGAAAGTAAAACCTCAAAAACCATGATTGTTAAGAACTCAGGTCGACTTGTCTTGGTCCCACCTCTTATTAGCTGGGTAACTTTGAGCAATTTCTAATCCTTTCTCTCTGTCATGCATTACCCTCTGTAATATGTGGATAATACTAGTAATGCTATTTGCCTATTAAGCTGTAAATTTGAAATAAGCTCTTAGCATGATACCAAGCAGATATTAAAGGCTCAGTAAATACTACCTATTATAACTGACATGGATCACTTGTTTTTCATTCATACAAAGGACAGCATTAGAGAAAATATTTAAAGCTGCTTAGAAACATTCTTCAATTTTATTCCCTACCTTCCTCTCTCTTTCCAGATGACCCTGTTTCTTATTTAATGTAAAAAGGAGATTCTCCACCATGAGCCTCCTTGCCTTCCAACTGCCCCAGCTCAATTGCATTGCCATATATCCTTCCTTTTATCCCAATTCAAAGGAAGAAATTATCTTCCTTCCTCTTGAATTTTCACAGAACTATGCTCCATCTATGAGTTTCCTTTGCTTTCATCTTCAGTTTTTCCCTGTCCATCAGATATGTCCCATAATTCTTCACTCAAGTGGCCTCCACTCTAAAAGATGATCTTCCCTTAAGTTGTCTTTTCTACTCCACTTGGCTTTCTCTTTCTCCGAATGTTCCTTCACTGCCTACTGTCCCCCCCCAACCCCAAATATAATGCTCCCCACCACTCTGTCCTTGCCATTCATCTGTCCTTTCTATTTTCTCCTTTGGTATCTCATACCACTGTTCAATATTACTTTAGAAAAGGAATGCTTAACCTGTATCTCTGGCCCTGACCTCCAAGGATGGAACAACAGTGTCATAGAAATTGACCATATAGCAACAATGGATCATCAGATCGAAAAGGACTTCCATCTATATAACAATAAGCTTTCTTTGTCCCAAGCATTGTTCTAAGATACCTGTCTGTACACATATTCCCCACAGCAGTCATATTAGGTAGGTATACAATTATTATCCCCATTTTACAGAATCCGAGGCCCAGGGGGCATAAATAACATGTCCAAGATTAAAAGGCTAATGAGTAGCTGAGCCCAGGCAAGTTGGGTTCTAAAATCTTTGGTCTCAATCACTATAACATACTGCCTTTGGAATCCAAATCTCTTATAGTTGAAGAAATGGGCCATGTTCTCTTTCTGCGATGCTATGTGGCTCCTCTCTTTAACTGCCACTAAATCTCTTATTTAGAGGTCTCCTAGTTCCTCAAACTAAACTCCTCAACTTCTCTGCTTTTGCTTCCTTTTCGCAATAGTGCTATCATCCCAGTCACCTAGGCTCATAACCTAACAGTCAGGTTTTGGACTTTTCTCTTACTCCCCAGCCAGCTGCCACATGCGCCACAATGTCAACCCCATCTGTTCCCTTCTCTCACAACTTGCCACCTCCTGTGTTAGTTCTTCATTCTCACTTGACTGAACCACTAGAATAGTCGTCTAACTGGACTCCTACTTACTACTAATTTTTATAGAATAACACCCTTAAGGCAGAGTTCTGATCAGATTCCTTTCATGGCTCATCACCGATTGTGTAATATTTAGTTCTTGTTTTAAAAAAGATTTTATTTTATTTATTTCAGAGAGCGAATACACAAGCGGGGTGGGAGAGGGACAGAGGGAGAGGGAGAAGCAGACTCCCCGCTGAGCAGGGAGCCCGACAGGGGGCTCAGTCCCAGGACCCTGAGATCATAATCTGGGCCGAAGGCAGACGCTTGACCGACTGAGCTACCCAGGCGCCCCTTAATTCTTAACCTGACATGCAAGGAGACCCACAATTTGATCTATTCTCTTTTTTGTAGAGAGCTTTTCTTTGAGCAGAACTGAATAATTAATGCTTCCCCAGATAGTCAGAAATTCTCTACCCTGTACTTTTGCTCATTGTTAACATTGCCTGAAATGATTTTCCTTTCATCAAACCTCTCCTTAAATATCTGTCTAGAGGCAAACCATCCTTCAACGTACTCTAAAGTATGACTTTCTTCTTGACGACTTCCCTGATGTTCACTACAAGGGTGACCAATTCTGGTGACAGTCCCTCTTCTCTTTCAATTCCTATTATTTTTTCTAAAATTTAGTCTTTTTATATTATCATACAATAAAATTTTTTTTTCTCTTTTGTCACATAGTTCTATGAATTTTAACTCACTTAGAGATTCAACTACCATCACATATAGGATGTTGAAATAATTCTTTTTTTTATTGCATCTTGTTTAACAAAATATTTTGGACATTAATGCAGAATAGTACAAAAGATCTCCCTTGTTCTTTTTTTTTTTTTTAAATAGCTTAACTGAGGGGCGCCTGAATGGCTTAGTTGGTTAAGTGTCTACCTTTGGCTCAGGTCATGATCCCAGAGTCTTGGGATTGAGCCCCATGTTGGTCTCCCTGCTCAGTGGGGAGTCTGTTTCTCCCCCTCCCTCTCCTTCTGCACACTCCCCGCCCATGCTCTCTTTCTCATTCACTCTCTCCCAAATAATTAATTAAAATCTTTAAAAAATAGCCTAATTGAAATATAATTCATATACCATACAATTCACCCACTTAAAATGTCCAGTTCAGTGGTTTTTAGTATATTGTTATGTACAACCATCATCATGGCCAACTTTAGAACATTTTCATCACTTCAGAAAGAGACTTTATACCCTTTAGCTATCATCCTCCCCATCCCACCCCATCCCTCACCAAGCAATCACGAATCTACCTTCTGTCTCTATAGATTTTCCTCTTCCGGACTTTCATATGAATGGAATCATATAATGTATGGATTTTTGTGGCTGCCTTCTTTCCCTTAGGGTAATGTTTTCCAGGTTCATCCAAGTTGTGGTATATATCAGTACTTCATACCTTTTTGCTGAATAATATTCCACTGTATGAATGTACCACATTCTGTTTATCCATTCATCAGTTGATAATCATTTGCGTTGTTTCAATCTTTTGGCTATTGTGGATAATTCTGTTATAAACATTTGTGTATAAGTTTTTGTTTGGGCAAAATGTTTTCATTTATCTTGGGTATATACCTAGGAGTGGAACTGTGGAGACATATGGTAACTCTATATTTAACTTTTTGAGGAACTGCCATACTGTTTTCCAATATGGCTGCACCATCTTATATTTACACCAGCAGTGTATGAGGCTTCTGATTTCTCTACATCTTGGCAAACATTTGTTATGGAAAAAAGTTTGTTATCAAACTTTTTGATTCTAGTCATCTTAGTGGGTGTGAAGTAGTATCTTGTTGTTTGATTTGCATTTCCCTAGAGACTAATGATATTGCGCATTTTTCCATGTGTTTATTGGCCATTTGTAGAACTTCTTTGGAGAAATGTTTATTCAGATCCTTTCTCCATTTTTTATTTGGGTGATTTCTTCTTTTTTTTTTTTTTTTTTTAAAGATTTTTATTTATTCATTTATTTGAGAGAGTGAGAGAGAGCACATGAGAGGGGGGAAGGTCAGAGGGAGAAGCAGACTCCCTGCCGAGCAGGGAGCCCGATGTGGGACTCGATCCCGGGACTCCAGGATCATGACCTGAGCCGAAGGCAGTCGCTTAACCAACTGAGCCACCCAGGCGCCCTTGGGTGATTTCTGCTATCGAGTTGTAAATTTTGGATATAAGCCCTTTATCAGATAAATGATTTGCAAATATTTCCCCCATTCTGTGGGTTGTCTTCACTTTCTTAATGGTGTCCTGTGAAGCAGGGAAGTTTTTAAATCTGATGAGGTTCAATTGATCTAATTATAGTTTTAGCACTTACATTTAGGGGAATATTGCCATCATGATAATTAATACTTCTGATCCATGAACAGGGGATATTTTTCCATTTGTTTGACCTTCAATTTCTTTCAACGATGTTTTATAGTAGTTTTTAAAGTTTGTACTTCTTTTGTTAAGCTAATTCCTAAGTATTTTGTTCTTTTTGATGCTATTATGAATCAAATTATTTTCTGAATTTAATTTTCAGGTTGTTCCCTGCAGGTTTATAAAAATAAAACTGATTTTTGTATATTGATATGTATCCTCTAGTCTTACTGAACTCAGTAGCAACAGTTTTTTAAATTAATTCCTTTGGGTTTTGTATATATAAAATAATGTCATCAGCAGATAGAGACTGTTGACTTCTTTCTTTTCAATCTTATTTCTTTTCTTGCCTGCCTTGACTAGAACCTCTAGTACAATGTTGAAAAAGTGGTGAGAGCAGGCATCCTTCTCTTATTCCTTATCTTAGCAGGAAAACATCCTCTCTTACCCCAGTAAGCATGATGTTAACTGTGGGTTTTTAGTAGATGCTCTTTATCAGGTTGAGGCACTTCTCTTTTATTCCTAATTTGTTGAGTATTTTTATCATGCAAGGGTGCTGGATTTTGTCATATGCTTCTATTGAGATAATCTTGTGATATTTGTTTTTTATTCTGTTGATACAATGTATTTACAGTAATTGATTTTCAGATATTGAATCCACTTTGCATTCTTGGGTTAAATCCTGCTTGATCAGGGTATAAAATTATTGTTATAAGTTGCTAGATTCAGTTTGCTGTATTTTGTTGAGAATTTTTGCATTCATACTCATAAAAAAAATTAGTCTGTAGTTTTCTTGTCATTTTTGGGTTTGGTATAAGGATAATACTGGCTTCATAAAATGAATTAGGAAGTATTCACTCTTCTATTTTTTGGAAGATTTTGTGAAGTATTGGTATTCTTCTTTAAAGGTTTGGTAGAACTCAGTGGTGAAGCCATCTAGATCCGGGCTTTTTTTTGTAGGTAGATTCTTTTATTACTAGTTCAATCTCTACACTTGTTATAGATCTATGTCAATTGTCTATTTCTTCTTGATTGAGTTTTAGTAGTTTGTCTTTCTAGGAATTTGTCCATTGCTGTAAATTCCTCTCCATTGCTTTCTTTTGTATAAGTGAGTATTTTCTAGTGTAGCTTTTTAATTTCTTTAATGATTTTTTACTATATTCTCTTGAGACTTTTTTTTTTAGAAGTTCCAGGGTTTACCATATACATCTTAACTTAAGAAAATCAGCCTCAGATCTACATAAACTTAATTCCAGTGATAAAAATAAACATTACTTTTATATAGCTCTATTTCTTTTCCCTCCAAACTGTGGTATAATCATTATATACACTGTATTTATTCATGTTATAAATCCAACAATATATTATCATAATTATTACTTTATTATCTGTAGTAGTTTACTCAGCCCAATACAGTTTTGCTCCCACCTACCTCCTTTGTGCTCTTACTGGCAAATATATTATACATATATCATCTTTCTATATGTTAATAGGCCAAACAAAGCATTATATATCATTATACAGTTGCTTTTTAAATTACTTAGGAGGAACAAAATATACATTTCTAATTGCCTTTTATAATTCCCTAATTACCTTTATTAGTTGTTTTTTCATGTGGATTTGAATTACCATGTGGGATCACTTGCTTTCAGACTGAATGACTTCAGTGTTTGTTCATCTTGAAAAGTTTTTATTTGGTCCTCATTTTTGGAAAAATAGTTTTGCTAGATATAGGATTCTTGGTTGGTAGGTTTTTCTTTGAGCACTCTGAATATGTTATTCCACTGCATTCTGGCCTCTATTGCTTCTGCTGAGAAGTCAGCTGTTAATCTTTTTGGGTGTGGGAGGGAGAGGTTTCCTTGTAAGCAATGAGTCATTTTTCTCTTGCTGCTTTCAAGATTTTCTCCCTATTTCTGGCTTTCAGCATTTTAATTATATGTGCCTTTTGTAGATATCTAAGGTTTCCCTACGCAAATTCACTGAGATGTATAGGCTAGTGTTTTTTTAAAAAATTTGGAAAGTTTTTACCCATTATTCTTTGGATATTTTTTCTTTTCTGTCCTTCCAGTAGTCCCATTATGCATATGTTGTTGTGCTTAATGGTATCTCATATTTCTCTGAAGCTCTGTTTATTTTTATTTTTCCCCTCATTTTTCAGCTTGAATAGTCTACATGGACCTATCTTCAAGTTTGCTAATTCTTTCCTCTGTCAGTTCAAATTTACTTGGAGCCCTAGTCTAGTGAATTTTTAAAAATTTTAAGTATTATACAATCCCAGAATTACCACTTGTTTCTTTTTCAGAATAATTTCTATCTCTTGATTGATATTCCCTGTATGATGTACACTCTCATCACACCTTCCTTTGTTTCTTTAATCATGCTTTCCTTTAGTTCTGCTAAAACATATTTATATTGGCTACTTTGAACTCTTTTTTTGTTAAATCTAAATCTGGTCATTCTCATGGGCAGTTTCTGTTGCCTTCTGTTTTTCATGGTTTCTTGGTTTTTCCATGGCTCATTATTATTTTTTTTTAAGTTTTTAAGTAATCTCTACACCCAGTGTGGGGCTCGAACTCATGACCTGAGATCAAGAGTCATATGCTCTTTTGACTGAACCAGCCAGGTGTCCCCAAGACTCATTATTTTCATTGTAAACCAAATATTTAGATAATATATGGCAGCACATCTGGTTACTGGTTTCCCCTTCCTGTCCCCTCCACCCTCACACCCCCCATCACACTTATTATTGTTATTTGCATGTTTGTTCAATGGATGGCTCAATTATTTTAGTGAAGTCTATGCCCATCTGTCCCCTACAATGTTAAGCTTTTGATGTTGCTCCTCAGGAAGGTGCAGGTATGGACAGGCCTGGTAATTTTGATTGACAGTGGTATTTGCAGGACTCTCTTCCTCTCTCTGACCACACTGAATGTTAAATACCACTAATTGCTGACAGGTGCTCTACTGTTTACAAAATGCCCTGGGACATAAATTGCTCAACAAACGAGTCAAATCAAATTGTGGCTCCTTTGAAGGAAAGTTTCTGAGGTCAGTGTTTGATATTTGTTTTGACTTCAGGAGGGCTCCCAGAGAAGGTACTGGTGAATTGGTTTGAGAATACCTGGTTAGTTACTCCTTGTATTGACAGAGAATTCTGAGTTCAAAATCTGGCCTACCATACAAAACAAATAGCTGCTATAATCTGAGTCCTTGAGATCTTCAGCATCAAACAATAAAACTAATGGGATGTCACCATAGTCATCTTTGGACCATACTTTTCTCCCACTTAAAAGGCAACTTAGAACTTACTAGAAAAAAGCAAAGCACAACTGGTTCATTTTCCAATTCTATGTGGTAAAGTAATTCTTTTAATATTCTGGCCTCTTTGTCAACTTCATATTTCCTGGTGTCATAAAATGGTTGTATCACAATGAGAACTGCAATTGATCCTTTTTTCTTGAGAATTTCTCCTTTCATTTGTTTTTTGTCTCAGGAGAAAGGATGTATATGGCAATAATCACAAAATATTTGTTTTGGGGGCAAGTTTGGCATCCTCAGCATATTATTTATGATTCTAAGCAGATAAAGATATTTCTAAACAAGTGATGGTCTAATATAAAGCTTAATAAGGCCAGGGTGCCTTGAGTGTGATAGCATGTCACTTTAGGAAATGAAAATCATCTCTCAGTAAGTATGATCCTCACCAAATCCAATTTTTCCTATGGATCTAGATGACTTCAATTACATGGATGTCGATTTTTTTGGTTTTGTTTTGTTTTTTAGATATAGTTGACAAAATTGTGATAAAATTGTAATGATATTTAAAGTGCACAACATGATAATTTTATATTTATACACACTGTGAAAAGAATTCCCCCTACTGAGTTAATTAACATATCTATCACCTCCTACATTCATATTTTTTCCCCTTTAGTGAGAACATTTAAGTTCCACTCTCTTAGCAAATTTTAATTATATACCACAGTGCTATCAACTATAGTCACCATGTTATACATTAGATTCTCGGACCTTATTCAGCTTGTAACTGAAAGTTTGCATCCTTTTTCCAACCTCTCCCTATTTTCCCCACCCTCAAGCCCCTTTTCTATGATTTGTTTCTATGAGTTTGACTTTTTTTTCCTAATTGTATTTTTTTTTTTAAATTAGTTTCAGAGGTAGAATTTAGTGATTCATCAGTTGCATGTAACACCTGATGCTCATTACCTTAAGTGCCCTCCTGAATGCCCATCACCCAATTATCCCTTCCCCCCCCCACACTTCTCCTCCAGCAACCCTCAGTTTATTTCCTAGAGTTCAATGTGTCTTATGGTTTCCCTCCCTCTCAATTTTCATTTTATTTTTCCTTTCCTTCCCCTATGTTCATCTGTTTTGTTTCTTAAATTCCACATATGAGTGAGATCACATGGTATTTGTCTTTCCCTGACTTATTTCATTTAGAACAATACCCTCTAGTTCCAACCATGTTGTTGTAAATGGCAAGATTTCATTATTTTTGATGGCTGGGTAATATTCCAGTGTGTGTGTGTGTGTGTACGTACACCACATCTTCTTGATCCACCACATCTTCTTTATCCATTCATCTGTCGATGGACATCTGGGCTCTTTCTGTATTTTGCCTATTGTGGACATTGCTGCTATAAACATAGGGGTACATGTGCACCAATCACTATGTTTTGTTTTGTTTTTTTTTTTAAGATTTTATTTATTTGACAGAGACACAGTGAGAGAGGGAACACAAGCAGGGGGAGTGGGAGAGGGAGAAGCAGGCTTCCCGCTGAGCAGGGAGCCCGATGCGGGGCTCGATCCCAGACCCTGGGATCATGACCTGAGCCGAAGGCAGATGCTTAACAGTTGAGCTACCCAGGCGCCCCCAATCACTATGTTTATATCCTTTGGATAGATAACTAGTAGTGCAATTGCTGGGTCCTATGGTAGCTCTATTTTTAACTTTTGAGGAACTTCCATACTATTTCCACAGTGGCTGCACTAGTTTGCATTCCCACCAACAGTGTAAGAGGTTTCCCTTTCTCTGAATCCTGAGTTCAGCTTATTTTGGCTGAAAATTATTCCACTGTGTGTGTGTGTGTCTACACATATACATATAAAAATCACATTTTCATTATTCATCTGACAGACACTCCGGTTGTTTCCATACCTTGGTTAATTGTGAATAATGATGCTGTGAACATGGAATACAGATATCTCATCGAGATAATGATTTACTTCCTTTGGATATATACCCAGAAGTGGGACTACTGAATCATATGGTAGTTCTATTTTTAATTTTTTGAGGAATTTCTATACTGTCTTCCAGAGAGGCTGTACTAGTTTACATTCTCATCAACAGTGTGCAACTGTTTGCTTTTCGCCACATTTTCACCAGCATGTCTTGTCTCTTTGATAACAGCCATCCTAACAGGTGTGATGTCTCATTGTGGTTTGATTTCCTTGATGATTAGTGTATTGGGCACCTGCTCATATATCTGTTAGCCATTTATATATCTTCTTTGGAAAAACGTCTATTTAGTTCTTTTGCTCAGTTTTTAGTTTTTCGTGTTTTTCTTCATTTTTTTTTGCTATTGCATTATAGGAGTTCCTTATATATTTAAATAGTAACTCATTATTGGATAGGTGGTTTGCAGATATTTTCTCCTATTCCATAGGTTTCTCTTTTGTGTTGTTTATGGTTTCCTTGCTGTGCCGAAGCTTTTTAGTTTGATGTAGTCCCACTTGTTTACTTTTGCTTTTGTTGCCTTTGCTTTTGGTGTTAAATCCAAAAAATCATCACTAAGATTGATGTCAAGGGGCTTACCCCCTTTGTTTTCTTTTAGGAATTTTATGGTTTCAGGTTTAATGTTAAAGTTCTTACTCCATTTTGAGTTGATTTTTGTGTAGGGATCCAATTTCATTCTTTTGCATGTGCTGTTCAGTTTACCCAGCACCATTTATTGAAGGGACTGTTCTTTCCCCCACTGTCCCCATAATCTTTGTCAAAGATTAGTTGACCTTGTATGTGTGGGTTTATTTGTGGCCTCTATTTTGTTCCATTGATTGGTGTGTCTGTTTTTATGCTTGTACCATACTGTTTGATTACTACAGCTTTGTAATATAGTTTGAAACAAAGTGTGATGCCTCCAGCTTTGTTCTTCTTAAGATTATTTTGGCTTTTGGTATTCTTTTGGGGTTCCATACAAATTTTAGGATTATTTGTTCTGTTTCTGTGAAAAATATCATGGAAATTTTGATTGGGATTATATCAGATCTGTAGATTGCTTGAGTAGTATGGGCATTTTAATAATATTCCATGAGTACAGAATATCTTTCATCAATGTTTTATAGTTTTCAGCATGCAGGTCTTTCATCTTCTTGGTTAAATTTATTTCTAGTAGTTTATTTTTTTGATGCTATTGTAGATATAATTGTCTTAATATCTTTTTCTGATATTGTTTGTATATAGATATACAAAAATCATATAGATGTGATTTTTGTATATTGATTTTGTATCCCGCAACTTTAGTGAAATAGTTTATTAGTTCTAACAGTTTTTTTTGGTGGAGTCCTTAGGGTTTTCTATATATAATATCATGTCATCTGCAAACAGATGACACTGGAGGTGACATGGTCATCACCAAATCTGTTTCTCTCCTTTAGATCTATGTGACTTCAGTAACATGTGTGCCAATTTAGTCTTGAATGTTTAGTGTTATTTTTCTCACATATTCCATAATGAAGATTTCAGTTACTCATTCTGCTTTTATATCATGTAGAATTGTAGAAGATATGGTCTCTGACTTAAAGGTAGGTTGTGTCAAGCTATATTCAAGACTTTTTACTAGCCTTCTCTTGGGAGAAGACATATATTTCCACACAGGTCTCACACAGATGAGGCTTCTCTTCTTCAGTATCTGAACAAATATTGTGGGCTACTGTCTAAGGTAGGCATTTGGATAACACTCTGCTACATGTGTTTTAACAGTTACATGAATCGTAGAATTGTAGGAAAATTTGTTTTCCCACATTCTGATTCCAAGTAGAAAACATTTTATAATCCTTTTTCTTGATATAGGTATACCTAAATTTATCTTTAAAATTCTTATGAAATAGGGGCTCTGTAATCAAATCTGGGACATATGGGATAGGGTGGAATGGACAAAATAAAATCTAAAATAGTTTCATTCCTTCTAGTGAAAACACTGATGAAAATAACAGAAAATTAAATTAGCAAAATGACAGTTATATTCCATAAGGTCCAATTAGGATCAGTGGAGAGTTACATGGTGGCATATTTCTACTCAATATACAGAAGAATTTTCTAATTTTCTGAGCTATAAAAAGTGTATGCTCAATTCCTGGCATCCTCAGATAACTCAGAAAATAAATGTTGACTACTAGTGATAATCTCAAGTCCTATTTTTCAAATTCTGGCTGATTTGATGATATTTAAAGTATTACTCTAATAATAAAAATTATGTAACCACAGTTCATTATTTTCGTCAGTAGTATTTAATTTTGGCCAACTCTATAACTGAGAACTACCATACCCTTCAAGTACAAAGGGCACTCTGTTATCTGAATATTAAATAAACCACCTGAAAAATGTTTCCAGCTGGTAGAAAGCAGTGCTGTTCATTCTTATTATTTCTTCAGTGTCTTTAAATTTTTCTATGGATTCTCTGGAGAGAAAAATACAAGAATTAATAGCGTTCATCTTAACCATTTAAAAAGAGAATCTTCCATTAACTTCCTGATTACCTTTACAAGTAATGTAGGTATTTTGGTTTTTAGTTGTAGGAGGACCTTATATACTTTAGAGATTAATCATTTATCAGATATAAGGTTTGCAAATATTTTCTCCCACTCCACAGGTTACCTTTTCATTCTGTTGACTGTTTTCTTTGCTGTGCAGAACTTTTAAGTTTGATATGGTCCCACTTGTTTATTTTGTTTTTATTTGTGCTTCTGGTGTCATATCAATGAAATCACTGCAAGACCAATGTCATGATGCTTTCCCCTATTCTAGGAGTTTTAGTTTCAGGTCTTATGTTTAACTCTTTAATCCAGTTTGAGTTGACTTTGCATGGTGTAAGAATCCAATTTCATTCTTCTGCATGTGGATATTCAGTTTTCCCAACATCACTGCTGAAGAGACTATCCTTTCCTTATTGTGTATAGTTGGCACTCTTGTTGAAGATCAGTTGACTGTATATGTGTGTATTTACTTCAGGTCCCTCTATTCTGTTCCATTGTCCATTTGTCTTCTTTATGCTGGTATCACAGTTTTGATTACTGTAGCTTTAGAATATATTTTGAAATCAGGAAGTGTGATGCCTCCAGCTTTGTTCTTCTTTCTCAAGATTGTTTTGGCTACTTGGTGTCCTTTGTAGCTCCATACAAATTTTAGGACTGATTTTCCTATTTCTGTAAATCAATAAAGCTTTTATAATTA
Source organism: Neomonachus schauinslandi (assembly GCF_002201575.2). Taxonomy (NCBI): domain Eukaryota; kingdom Metazoa; phylum Chordata; class Mammalia; order Carnivora; family Phocidae; genus Neomonachus; species Neomonachus schauinslandi. Next base: position 117,505,822 of record NC_058407.1, on the reverse strand, counting down.
AAAAAAAAACAAGAATTAGGTAGGCCTATATATACTGATATGGAAAAATATTAAAGGTAACATATTCTGTTTCCTTAGATTTTTTAAAAGTAGTTTAAAAAATCAAAGTAATATATGTTCATAGCTTTAAAAAAAGCAGTATACAACAAGGGCTTATGATGAAAAGAAACATACCCTACATCCAAAGTCAATAATTTCTGTTTATAGTACTGATAGTTACAGTTTACAGTGTACATATAACTAAACAACATGCTTTTGGTATATTATATCCTGAGTTCAACCTCTTTTTTCCAACCTCTTTCAATAACACTTGGTCCAAACTACCATCATCTTTTTCTTTTTTTTTTTTTGCGAGAGAGAATGAGAGACAGAGAGCATGAGAGGGAGGAGGGTCAGAGGGAGAAGCAGACTCCCTGCTCAGCGGGAAGCCTGCTTCTCCCTCTCCCACTCCCCACTGCTTGTGTTTCCTCTCTTGCTGTGTCTCTCTCTGTCAAATATATAAATAAAATCTTTAAACCATCTCACTCAGAGTAAAATCCACAATCTTTATTGTGGCCAGCAAGGTCCTATATAGCCTGGTCCTCCACTGCCTCTTGCCCTCATCTTCTATAATCCTCTCCTACTCACTCTTTGTCAGCCATATTGACTTCTGTGCTAGACTCTGCACACCCCAAGCATGATCTTCTCTTTTGTAAGTGTGGTTTTCTCTACCTGGAACACTTTCTCAGACAGCCTTGCTCCTTCACTTGCTTTGTGTCCCTGCTCGAATATTACCTGTTTAAGAGACTTTCCTCAGAACCCCATTTTTAATTGCAATTCCCTTTAATCTCTAACCTCTTATTCTGCTTTATTTTTCTTTATAGCACTTGCCACTATCTACGATTTTCCTTTTACTCCATACACTCAGGCTCTTTCCACTGTGTGCTTCTCCACCATCTTTAGAGCAACTGTCTTTACCTGCATGGTTGTAACTTGGTTGCATGCAAATTTGGTATCCCACCTCAGTAGAAGGGAAAAGTGAATAAGAGCTCCTATGAACACACATTATTTCAATTATGTTCCTCTGAAAAGAAATTAGTAACCTAGACAGAGCAGAGCTTTTGGGGACTTGGACAAACTGTTGCTGGGCAACTTGCCATAGTCTTCTACAATTTGTTGGTTTTAAAAATTGGAAAACCATCTGTAAAATATATAAAATGTTTAAAATATGAAAAGTCATTTTGGTAAGATTTTAGATTATGATCTGGTAAATATTACTCACTGTAGAGACAAGTACTATGCTGTGAACACACTTCTTGTACCCTCAAAGGAGAATGTTCTCAATATCAAATTATTTTGCTGTATTATTCTACTGTCTAGTATACTTAAATTTGGACTAAGCCTTTTTTTGTATGGTTTTCTATAATTTACAGAGTTTCTAGTTGCCGTTTTTTCATAGATATACATTTTTTTCAAGTTTTCAGCCATACTATCTAGTCTATAAAATCTCCCTTTCTTCAAGGGTTGCTCTCACACAATTCTTCATTCTCCTACTTCAATGTGGATATATTGCACTTTTGGCCTATTGTATCACTGTGGGGTTTTTGGTATTTCTGTTCATTGGACTGGATTCCATGTCTTTCTCTTTTTAAATTTTATTCAGTTTTGTTTATTTTGGTAGAGTACAATCTCAGGGAACTTTGTAAGAAAGACAGACTATGCATCCTTGCCTCATGTATTTACCATCTTCAGAACCATTTCTCCTTAGAATGGTGAAGCCATTGTTCCCTTGTCTCCCAGAACCTAGTGTTGCTAAGCAATCTGATGTCACTCTGGTCTTATTTGGATGTTTCTTCTCCCTAGAAGCTTTAAAGATCATCTGTGTAGTCTCAGTGTTCATAAATTTTTCCAGGATCTTTTCTATGTATCCTACTTGACTTTGGAAGGTTCTTACAAATTGGTCTCAGGGTTTTACAAATTGATCCCTGGAAAACTTCATTTGTATTATTTATTGAATAATGTTCTTGCATCTGTTTTCTCTCTCTCTCTCTCTCACTGGAACTTTTAAATTAGGTTTGGACCTCTTGGACTGATGATTCCCTGTATTTTATCTTTTCTTTTCTTTTTTTTTTTTTTTTAAGATTTTATTTATTCATTTGACAGAGAGAGAGGGAACACAAGCAGGGGGGAGTGGGAGAAGGAGAAGCAGGCTTCCCCGCAAGCAGGGAGCCTGACGTGGGGCTTGATCCCAGGACCCTGGGATCATGACCTGCGCCAAAGAGATGCTCAACGACTGAGCCACCCAGGCGCCCCTGTGTTTATCTTTTCTATAATATTTTAACATTTTTAGAATTTTTGCTCTGTAGGAGATTTTTCTAATAACTTTCAGCCATTCTACTTTACTTATTTGGATACTTATTTTTGTTCTGATTTTTTTTTTTTTTAAGATTTTATTTATTTGACAGAGAGAGACAGCGAGAGGGGGAACACAAGCAGGGGGAGTGGGAGAGGGAGAAGCAGGCTTCCTGCTGAGCATGGAGCCCAATGCGGGGCTCGATCCCAGGACCCTGGGATCATGACTGGAGCCGAAGGCAGCCGCTTAACCGACTGAGCCACCCAGGCGCCCCTGTTCTGATTGTTTTTTTCACAGCATCCTTTCCTTTTTCCTCTGTTTTATGAATGTAATACTGTCTTGACTCTATAGATGCTAGAAGGCTAGATAACCCTATCTAAAGATATCCTATTAACAAAACACCAAAAATTCTACAATATTCTTATATATATAAATGCAAGAATTTTAAATAAATTATTAATAAATTAAATCCAGCTGTTTATTAAAGAATAGTATTATATGACCAAGTGAAGTTTGTCTTGAAAATACAAAGAAAAGGCCTTGATAATATATTTATCCTCATTAGGTCATATGAAAAAAATTGTACAATCATGCTGATATATGTTAAAAAAAAAAAAAACATTGTTAAAATTTTGTATCTATCCCTGAGGACAACTGTAATGAATTAGAATTGGAAATCCTGAAGAAAATTTCTCTAGCATAATAATATGTCTCATATCAATGACTAATATTAAAATTAATGGCCAAACATTAGGTTTTCTTATTATAATGTTGTGCAAAAAAGTCTGCACTAATCACTATTACTGTAATATAGTATTTCTCTGGAATAGCTAGGTAATACAATCAACATATAGGGGTGCGTGGCTGGCTCAGTCAGTAGAGCATGTGACTTGATCTCAGGGTTGTGAGTTTGAGTTCCATGCTGGGGGTAGAGATTACTAAAAATAAATAAATAAACTTTAAAAAAAAAAGGAAAGATAGAAAGTGGTGAAGTATTTGCAGGTGATAGGACTGTCTATCCTAAAATTCTAATGAATTAACACAAACTTTATTTGAAACAAGGCCAAAATGTAAAGAGGCAAGTTACAAAAATCAGTGCTGTAGCACTTTTCACTTATTTGACAGGCACTGATGAAAAACAAACAATACATTGTCTGTGAGATTATGAGGACGTGACCTCTCTTGTATACTACCAGTGGCACTGTAGATTGTTATAACCTCTCTGGAGGCCAATTTTAAAGACATCAAAAGTTCTAAAATCATCCCTATTCTTGAACCAAGCAGTTCTACTTCTAGGAATACAAGCTAAGAAAACAGAAATAAGTGGAAAGTTGGATGAAGGAAAAAAAAATCCAGTAAAATAGCAAAAAAGGAAGCAATTTAAATGACAATCAGTAGGAGACTCCTTAATTATATCAAGACAACATAAAGTAAAGTATTCTGCAAGTGTTTAGAAAAAATGAAGTGGATCTCACTGTCATGAAGAGTAGCTCATGTTTCATAGTGAAGTAGAAAGGACAGGATACTGATTAATACTGTTAAAATTATGTATACTCATGCCTATAGAGGAAGACTAAAGTCTAGATGATATAGGACAAAATGTTTATAGAAATAATTTTTTATTATGGCTGATGAGAAAAAAATTTTTACTTGAGTGTACTTTTAAAAGTTTCTTTTTTTCTACGAACATAGTGTTACCAAGAAAGGCCTAATGATAAAAAGTCTCTAGACACATTTAAAGTGTTTTTCATACACACAGCAATAAAACAGCATTAAGTAGTGGCAGGAACATATTGGATGAGGAACCAAAATACCTGGTGTTGTCCTGATCCTACTACTAGTTGTGTCACCCTGAACAAACATCTCAGTGGCAATGTACTCAACTGTACAATGGGGATAAAAATGGCTGCCTATCTGTCTGACCGTGCTGTTGTGAAGATCAAGTAAAACAATGAGTATTTAAATGTTTTGAAAAATATAAAATACTATGAAAATGAACGATGGAATAATCAATATTATCACTTAAAACAGTTAAAAAAGTTGGTTTGATCTCTTAACTGATTTTTGCAATATTATTCTCATGTAGTGAATATATACTTTATCATCCTGTTATATGTGTGATATTGTTCAATGTTGACACAGAAATGGTGACAGGGAATTCAGATCTATAAACCTTTGCCCCAGAAGTCAGATTATAGCAAAACTCTAACCAAGTCAGTAGACAGATTAAGCAATTAATTATGTAATTTTCTGTGATGGACACCAAACAGTCCTACTACTGTCTTCTCTCTCCTTTAAAGAGGCAATCAATCAAGTTGCCTGAAATTCTCACTTCAATCATTCATATACTCGGGATAAGAACCTAAAGCCTCCTTTTAAAATACGAGGGTGAGTGAGTGAGTGTGTGTGTGTGTGTGTGTGTGAGTGTGTGAGAGAGGGAGAGAGAAACAGATTTTGGTAACACATTTTTATCACTTACTAGTATTATTTTGAAAATTGGTTATTAGATTAGCCAGTGACTCCTCTAGCAAGAAGAATGGGATAAAGCGCCTATTCCTTCCTAAAATTTAAATATCTTTAAAGGTCTTGAGGCTGAGGAAGTGAAGGAGGAGAGGAGGGACTGGAGTATGAGGTCAAGCTCAGACCAAGAGAAGTGCTGTAGGCAGGAAGCCTGGTTAAGAGGACAGTGAGACATTCCTTGTCATCTTTACAACTTGTGTAGGTCTAGTCTAACTCTAAAAGTAATAGCAGTGGGGCGCCTGGGTGGCTCAGTCGTTAAGCATCTGCCTTCGGCTCAGGTCATGATCCCAGGGTCCTGGGATCGAGCCCCGCATCGGGCTCCCTGCTCCACGGGAAGCCTGCTTCTCCCTCTCCCACTCCCCCTGCTTGTGTTCCCTCTCTCACTATGTCTCTGTCAAATAAATAAATAAAATCTTAAAAAAAAAAAGTAATAGCAGTAATACATTTGCCAAAATAATTACTATATATTTAATTCACTGATAAACCATAAAGCTTATCTTCTATTGAATAAAATCCCACTTACATATTTTTGGAACAACTACCATAATATATAAATTCCCCCAAGAGTATCTCCTCTCTAGCTGTAGCTATATAACATACAATTGGGAATTTTATGATTTTCCCTTCTCTTTTTCACTCGCACATGGGGACGCTTATCTAACTACACACCTCTTACCTCTCACTGTGGCACTAAGCTAATTAGAAAAGTCTGTTTAAATCTATCCACCTGTCTTTTGTTTTGCTGCCTAGCTGGGCCTTTTCCAAGCAGGCAGAAAATCTCCAATCAGTCAGTTATCACAACCAGAATGAGAGAGATTAGTGACCAGGAGAGAAGCAGCATCAGTTTACATCCTTTCAGGCAAGAGAATGATATTACTTCACTAGCAAGAAATCTGAGGCTCCCTGACCTTAATTTAGAAAACCTGCAGTAAATAATCACATTAAAGTTGGTTTTATGTGCCAGTTTTTGTTTCCTTTGTTGTTTTTACAATTTGAGTGTCCTTTGTGGTTACCAAAGTTATTTGCTGAAAGGCATATATTAACATTAAAATACTTATTCTATAATAAAATAGATCTTGTAGTTTTGATATATCTGAGTTAAAATACACTTTGAATTTTTTACAATGGCAATCACATTGCTTGTATTTTACCCAGAGTAGAATTTAGCAACTTTTGGATTAACACACTGAAAACTCCTTTTTTAAATGAGGATTTAATGGGTTTTTCATTGTAATCTGTCAACCCAAATAAAGGACATATAGATCCCTCCATGAATATACTCTTACTGCTCCTCCAAAAAGGTCAATTGTTTCTTGAAGGAAAGAGAACTAAACCTGAAGTTAGAAAGTTAGCAAAACAAAAAAACAAACGGCTCAAGGAACAGATGTGCAGACCAGGAAGAATTGGTACAGGTAGGTGATCAGGTCAGGAAGCAGAGGTTCTGATGACAGCAAACTGAACTTGTTTTTTTCGCTATAATTAAATACTTAATGAAAACAAATCTAATTAACGCCATAAGCCAAAAAGAAGTATAAGTGATCTAAAGTGTGGTCAACTTTCACTTAACATTTTACTAAAGGAACTGTATTAGCTGAACCCACTTCAGCTGCTTCAATGTAACTCATTGTGTGTTCACTAAAACAAGTTATCTGAGTCTTCAGACACCTGCTCTTTTAAATTTTTAAATTTTTTATTTTATTTATTTATTTGACAGAGAGACACAGCGAGAGAGGGAACACAAGCAGGGGGAGCGGGAGAGGGAGAAGCAGGCTTCCCACGGAGCAGGGAGCCCGATGCGGGGCTCGATCCCAGGGTCCTGGGATCATGACCTGAGCCGAAGGCAGATGCTTAACGACTGAGCCACCCAGGCACCCACCTGCTCTCTTTTAAAGAGAGTGATTTGTGTGTGCATGCGCATGTATGGGGTTACTGAAATGGAATGTGTAGTCCAGCTATGGACATGATGCTCACAGAATGAAAATACAGTGTACGTGATGTACATAGAAGAAAAGTTACAAGGGCATTTCTTGGTGCCAAAAAAGTTTAGGTTTACTAAATATTTATGTTCAAGGTACTTTTGGTATTATGAAAATAGAATATTTGGAGGAAAAAAGTCCCAAAAAGTCATGTTTGCTACTTCCATGGTAAAAGGAAAAAACATCTACTGCAGACATGGATTCAGTTTCCCTTGGGTAAGTCTAGAAGAAAAACAACTGAAACATATGGGATGAATTTGCAAAAGTTTGAAAAGATATTTTTGCATATACCAAGACTGCACTAAGACTACTATATAATGTATAGGTTTTCTAGGTCTCTGATACTAACTAGCCATTCTCAAGGCTATGTTGGTTACATCATGTATATTCTTAGTAAACAAACTTTCATCTCTCTATTTAAAAATATATAAATTATTTATATATATATTATATAAAAATTATATTAAAATATATAAATATAAAAATATTTAACCAGATTTTAATGACAACTTAATTTAAAATATTGCTTCTATTCAATTTCCTATCTGTCTTTGACATTATTTCTGAGGTCTCATAGAAATATTATTTAAAAAGTTAAAGGCAATACTGCCCTTAAAGGAGACACTAAATTAACGAACTATTCTTTTCCATTAAAACTAAAACTTTTAGGGCCCTTTAACCAGTTTGTTTTATAACTCTCTCAAAATTATTTCAGTAATGTTTGTTAATCATATAGTAACAGTAGTTGTATAATTAGAGGGTCATAGTACTTAAAACATCAATAACCATGGAATATCTTTAATTTGGTCAGATATTTACTGATAAGGCATTATTAACTTATCTTTTACAAGCAACCTAAAAACAAGGTTATAAAATGCACATCCCAGTAACATTCTTAGTAGAAGAAAAGGTATCCTTATGGTTCTTCAGTCACCTAAGGTCTCCTCATGAAACAGCAAAAAAAAAAAAAAAAAAAAAAAAGTTAAAAGATACCAAGCTCTTTTTTCACAAGATGAGATTTCACCTTTGAAGCCAAAATAATGCAAAACATCATATAAAAATTCAAAAAATTCAAAAAGTCTTTTAAATGTGATTTTTAAAAGACTTATATGATAGTAAAAATATTCATATCTATAATTTAAAATTCTCAAAGCAGTTCCTATTGTATGTTTCTAAATTTAAATGGAAGTTTATTATGAATAATAACATAGCATTTATGAAACAAGCTGGATTTTTCTGGGGGGGATAGTTGTGTTAAGCATTTGATAAGGTTTTAAAATTGTTCATTATCGAAAGACTCAAGGGTAGGTGGCGCCTGGGTGGCTCAGTCGTTAAGTGTCTGCCTTCGGCTCAGGTCATGATCCCAGGGTCCTGGGATCGAGCCCCGCATCGGGCTCCCTGCTCGGCGGGAAGCCTGCTTCTCCCTCTCCCGCTCCCCCTGCTTGTGTTCTCTCTCTCGCTGTGTCTCTCTCTGTCAAATAAATAAATAAAATCTTTAAAAAATAAAAAAAGACTCAAGGGGCATACTAACAGAATTGAAGAAGACATGTGAATCTTTGCTTTCAAAGATTTTAGGTGTACAGGATTTACTTAAATTCAGTAAATAACTTATTTAGTAAAGAATATTTACTATCATTTATGAAAATAAGGCTCATATTGATAAAAGTAAAGATTTCTCTGAATTTCAAGTAAACATTTACTATTTTAGCACATGTCAGATACTGTGGTAGGTGCTTTAATAAGATTCTCTGCCCTAAATTTCCTGAATAAAGTGTTAAATCAAAAACTTTCCAGGTAAATAGTCTTTAAATGTTAGATATAGCCAATCACTCATATATATATATTCATTCACACACACATATGTATTATATATTCATTCACATATTGTAATTTTTTTTGGTTAAACTTGTCAGAATGGATGGTAGGTACCATCCTTGAAATAAAAAGACACACGTAAGAACATTGCTGACTTAATTAATGCAAACCACCTGATTAAATACCTCTAGCAATCTACTTCAACATTAAAAAGATCCAGCTGAAATATAACTTCTCTAATTCTGATCAGTGTGAGAACTATTTTCTCCACAGCTGAAGGGGTCACTTTAAACACAAAAACCAGCACTGTTTTCTGTGATTAGGTTACTGTAGCTTAAGTCTCTAAACACTAGAATTCCTCACACAGCTGTTAATTGTGGACCAGGGGACTGGCTGACATCTGCTTCTTGCTTATTTCATTAATGGTTCACTTCCAGGTCCTAAAAGGATTGTAGCCTTTCTCCAAAGAGAATGTCGGATGCATCTATGTCTGTCTTCTACATAGTTGGCTTGTTCTGGTTTGTCACTCTCCATACAATGCAAATCTGAGTGAACTCACATCTGTCACCGATCGACCCAATTCGTGGGCAATCTTTTCCCATCGACCTGGGGTCCCTCCTGGGAACTTAACCATACTTCTTGTCAGCTGGCTGAGGTCCTCTTCTGTCCATTCAGGTGCCTGCAAAAATTACAGAAAAAGATAATTTAGAGGATGTTCGCTAAAACATTTAATAAGCCTGTGAAACAAACTATGGGCAATTTGCTTTCTACAAAAACAATACTATTAACATGTATCCAGTAGTTTAGATAAAGCTTTGAGCTGCATATTTAACATAAGAATGCAAAGCTCCAGCCCAGCCTTTTAAATTTTCCTATGTATACCAAATAAGAAAGCAGAAATATTGTGAGGTCAGGCTTTTGAAGAAATTAAAAAAAAAAAAAGACTTCCGGTTTGCATTAAGTGAGGAACCACTCTCCAAGCCTATGAAATGCATTGTGTCACCCTGCTCTCACAGATGCCTCCTATAAGGTTACTATAAAAGGTCTTCAAAGTTTTAAGAAAAATTACACCTTAAAGAAAACAAAACACCTTCTAAGTACAAATGAAAATGTAAACAAGTAAATGTACTGCTTCAGAATCAGAACTGAAACAAAGAGATACTTTTTGTTCATTCTCTGTAACAAGATTTAACGGTAAAAATCATGTATTTTTAAGAAGCTTAACTTATCAAATGTTAGCATTTTATAAAACTTGGAACAGAGAATTAGAAATGCCTATAACCAAGACTTAAACTATCCAGTCCATGCAAAGCAACACTTCATTTTTGAGAAGGTAAATAGCCTCTAAAAGTTGAGCCAATTGTTAAACTGAATGAAAAAAAATACCTTTAAGATTATAAAATCTTTTTTGCAAAAGCAAAAATTCTAAGAGCAAGCATATTCTCTGCATTTTATTTAGCACTACTACTTGGTCAAACCCAGAGCTGAGCAAAGCAAAAGAAACTATTATTTAATAACAAATAACCATGTTACAATAATTTTACATTAGATTTTAGCACTAAACTATTGCCTACCAGAGGCGACAGCCACTCTGGTATTGAACAATACTCTAGGAGTCAGCAGAGAAATGGAGGAAGCCCACCTGATTTTCTTTAATTAAAAAGAAAGAAAAAAAGAAAGAAGGAAACCTTTGAGACAAATACCTTTTCTAATCACCATTTCCGATAATGAACAGGCATACATCAGGCCGTTTGCATTACAGAACCATCAGCACAGAACAACAGTCAGAGGTGAGTGACCCCAGGGACTATCTCCACAGCTACAGCAAAGCTTCTCCCTGACACTAATCCTCCCTGTCATTCTCCCACTGTGCTCTAAGCACACTGACATCCGCCTGCCTCACTGCAAGCTTAACGGGGCCCTTCCTGACTTTTTACTGTCTCCCCCAATCAATGGTTCAAGCATGCTCTTTTCACATGTCCAAATGGCAGCTTCACTCATAATCAAAGTGCACTGCCCCTGTTAAAGGGCTTTCCGAAAGGCTCTCCCATTTGCATTCATTTGCAAAGCAAACTACTTTTATTCACTTTGTTCTGCTATCAAGAATGTTCCCTGAAGCAGATAAATTGGCATAAATACAACCTGCCACTTAAGAGTCAGTAAATAATAGCCAATAGCAGGGAGGATTTTATCAATCATTCTATTTTGTATCCACTAAAAGCTGAAAGCCTCAAACATATTCATCAGTACAGCCCTTATGATACATGCATCAATTCACTTCTATAAAAAGGTAGCCTCCATAGGGTATGGCCAGAATTTCTTTGATATTTAACGAATATCAAAAATCTAATGCTCCATATCTGATAATTTGAAAATTTACACAGAAGGTTTTTTCTTTTTAACTTTATTTAGGGGAAAATTTATTATTCAGACATTAGAGGGACATAAGTGATTTCCAAGGAAATACTTTAATTTCTAAAAAAGCTGAAACTTTAAGAACTATACCAGTTGGCTTCAGAAATGCAAAAGAGTTAATAAGAATTTAAGTTTATGGTAAAAATCATACCATGAAGAGCATTAGGCTGACACTGCAGAGAGATACAGTATTCAAACTGTATCGTATAACAATGCAACTTCATATTAAGTCATCTTATCTCTGTATTAATCATACAAACTTTTTTAGCAAAGTTGTCTAAATATCAATACTATAAAGCGATTGTTTCACATAGTAAACTAATTCTTCAAAATAATTCTATTTTTAACCGACTGGCTTTCCAAATATGCTGCATACATGAATAACGGACATTAAAAATCAATCAGATTTTAATTCTTTGTTAATGAGTCTTAAAGTAGAGTGCCACTTTTTTTCTGGGAAGGAAAAATTTTAAGGGTTTGGACTGATATTCTGAAAAAGCATCTATGGCAAGCTTTCCTTTTAGTTTCATAGTTATTTCATGGCTGTGACTTTCATTTATTAATATTAAAAAACTGGATCGATAATAACTAGGCCCATAATCTGAAATCTTTGCAAGAATCCTTTTAGCAATTCATTATTCTCTCTCCTACAGCTGTAAGGCACTTTGGTGAATGTGTGATTCCTCAGCAATAGTTAGTTGTGTCTTTAGAAGCAACAGAGCCCACTGTGATCCAGCTACTACAGCCGCCATGAGGGTGGCCATGGTGTGAATGTATTCTCCTTGTTCTAATCTGGAGCCAACTGTAGCTGTGAAAGTCAAATGAATGCATAAGCATACTGCTTTGCCACTTAAAACCATGTGTGTCCAATATTACTGAGACACCGGGCCAAAAATTCATCTCTACAGTAAAGTAATGGAAGACACCACATGGTGCGGGGACAGCTGTTGTGACTACACAAGCATTCCAATTTTGCATCAGAAAAGGCCCACTCTGGGAATAAATCTCCATACTGAATAAAAAATAAAAAGTAAGTTTTCAAATTATTCAATATTTTTATGTAATGACCTCAAAATATATCTACTAAAGCAAGAGCTGATAAGAAAATTGAAATTGCATTCCCAAATAATATCCCTTTGGGATAGATTTTTGTCATAAAACCATGTATGTTCAAAGATTTGATGCCTTTGAAAATCCTTACTATTCTTGGGGGAGAGGAGTTGGAGGCTGTATGGGAAAGCACACTCTATTTTTGAGTAACCTGTACATACCTTCCCCCTCACAACTGTAGACCATAAAATTGTTAATTACTAAGTATCATGCAATTTATTAGGTACTGAAAACTTATGGCCAAATTAGAAGAAATTTCTGTGTATTTATTATATTTTCTTTAAAGACAAAAGGTCCATTTCTATCTGATAGATCTTGAAGCTTCCTAATGAATATTTCTTTTTTTATTTATTTTTAATTTTTTTTAATTTTTTTTTTTCTTAAGATTTTATTTATTTATTTATGAGAGACAGAGAGAGAGAGAGAGGCAGAGGGAGAAGCAGGCTTCTTGCCGAGCAGGGAGCCCGATGTGGGACTCGATCCCAGGACCCTGGGATCATGACCTGAGCCGAAGGCAGACGCTTAACGACTGAGCCACCCAGGCGCCCTTAATGAATATTTCTATTGAAATGACCTACTAGTTATCATTATTTTATATAATTACAAAAGTTACGATTTTGGAGTCAACAATTTTCAGAGATTCAGCTCAACTCATAAATTCTCAGAAATTTTATTTAAGAAATAATGTCCTTGCAAATAGCATCACCCACTTAAAATATCAGATATATCAGATGTATCTAATAATGTATACCTAATAATGTGGATGGTATATCTAATAATCTGCTACCTTCCAAATCCATGTTCTATATTGACTTTGTGTTTCAGAATGTATATTTGACATTCACCTGTACAGTTTTCCTTTCCAATTTAAAACTTGAGCAGTTAAATGCCCTTGACTATATATATGGATAGATCGTATGTAAAGACAACCAAACAACAAAATTTTAAAAAATCACTTCAAATGTCTTTTCACTCTCAGGAGGAGAAACTCTTCCTTAAAGAAAATCTTGTAACTTCTCTCAAACTGCTGTTCTAAGGTTGTGACTCTTTAGCAGCAACCACTTCATGTTGTGCCCAGAAAGGTCTTCTCATCTATGAGTTAGCTACCTTCCCCAGAAGAGAAGTCTCCTCTGGACCAGTGACCCTAAAGTGTGGTCCATGGCTGGTGCCAATCTGCCAACAGTTTGTTACCCATCTGTGACAAAGTAAGTCCAGAAACTTGAAGTAAGGGTTAGAACCAGCAAATTAAAACTGCCACGACAAAGTATGTGAGCAATAAACTCTTCTTTTAAACAGAATATAAGCCAGTGAGATGTCAAACTACCATGGTGGGTCACATTAAGTGTGGGCTGCATTCTTGTTAGGCACAATAGGACTACAGATTGGTCAGCAACAGATGGAAATAAAAATATTCTAATCCGGGGCACCTGGGTGGCTCAGTGGGTTAAGTGACTGACTCTTGATTTCAGCTCAGGTCATGATCTCATGGGTCATGAGATTGGGCCCCACATTGGGCTCCATGCTTGAGATTTTTCTCCCTCTCCCTCTGCTCCCTCCCCCAACTCGCGTGCTCTCCACCCCCCAGTCTCTAATCTTAAAAGAAATATTTTAAACCTGGTTCTTTACTACAGATAGTTTGAGAAACTTTGCTCAAGACAATGCATGTAGTTCAAATTCCTTTTTACTTCCTCTTTGGGGAGCAACAGTAAATAAATCCCCCCCCCCGGAGAAATGGACACAAGGGTGTTTGATCCATTCCTTTAAAAAATATTTTATGCTACTAAGTGTTGTGATGATTTGATACACAGTAAAATACAATACAGCAAGATTACCCTGAGATAGCAAACAGCAAATTGTAAAGGGCTTGAGGTGGGAGCATGTCTAGGATGTCTGAGCAATAATGAGATGACCAGGGTGGCTGCAGCAAAACAAGCAAAGGGGCGGGCAGGGAGAGGAGATGAGGCCAGAGAGGTAAGAAGGTAAAATCACATAAGGACTTCGAGGCCACCGCAAGGATTCTGGTTCCTTTATTCTGTATGACACATAAAGCTACTGGGGGGATTTTTATTTTTTTTTTTTACGATTTGAGAGAGAGAGAGAGAGTGAGCGTGAGCATGGCACAGGGGTGGGAGAATAAGATCAGAGGGAGAGGGAGAGAAACTCAAGCAGATTCCCCAGTGAGTGTGGAGCCTGTTGTGGGGCTTTGATCCCATGACCCTAAGATCATGACCTGAGCTGAAGGCAGATGCTTCAGGCATCTGAACCACCCAGGTGTCCCTGGAGGGATTTTTTTTTTTTAATTGAGGTATAATTACATATATTACATTAGTTTCAGATGTACAACATGATTTGATATTTGTATATGTATAGTTGACCCTTATTTAAACAACATGGGTTTGAACTGCATGGGTCCACTTACACACAGATTTTTTTTTTAATACTTTATAGTACTGTAAATGATTTTAATAACATTTGTTCTGTAGCTTACTTTATTATAAGAACATATATAATACATACAAAGTATGTTTTTTTAAAAAGATTTATTTATTTGACAGAGAGAGAGAGAGAGCACAAGCAGGGGGAGTGGCAGGCAGAGGGAGAGGGAGAAGCAGACTTCCTGCTGAGCAGAGAGCCTGATGCGGGACTCGATTCCAGGACCCTAGAATCATGACCTGAGTTGAAGGCAGATGCCCAACTGACTGAACCACCCAGGTGCCCCCAAAATATGTGTTAATCGACTGTTTATATTATCACTTAGGCTTCTGGGCAATAGTAGGCTATTAGTAGTTTTGGGGGAGTCAAAAGTTATAAGGGGGTTTTCAACTGAGCACAAGGGGGGGGGAAGTGGACTGGCACACCTAACCCCTCATGTGGTTCAAGAGTCAACTGTATTAAGAAATAACATAAGTCTAGTTAACGTAAGTCTAGTTAACATGTCACCATAGTGACAGAATTTTGTTTTCTTGTGATGAGAACTTTAAAAAAATTTTTTATTTAAATTCCATTTAGTTAACATACTGTGCAACATTGGTTTCAGGAGTAGAATTCAGTGATTCATCACTTATATACAACACCCCGTGCTAATCGTAACAACTGCCCTCCTTAATACCCATCCCCCATCTAGCCCATCTCCCACCCACCTCCCTCCATAACCCCTCAGTTTGTTGTCTATCGTTAAGAGTCTCTTATGGTTTGTTTCCCTCTTTTCTTTGCCCCTCCCACATGTTCATCTGTTTTGTTTCTTAAATTCCATGTATGAGTGAAATCATTTGGTATTTGTCTTTCTCTGACTTATTTTGCTTAGCATAATATACTGTAGCTCCATCCACATCCTTGCAGATGGTAAGATTTCATTCTTTTTGATGGCTGAGTAATATGCCATTGTGCCACACACATATATGTATACACACACACACACCTTAAAAAAAATTTTTTTTTAAAGATTTTATTTATTTGAGAGTGAGTGAGAGAGCACAAGCAGCAGGAGAGGGAGAAGCAGACTCCCTGCTGAGCAGGGAGCCCAACTCGGGGCTCCATCCCAGGACCCTGGGATCATCATCTGAGCCGAAGACAGACGCTTAACCAACTGAGCCACCCAAGCGCCCCAAAATACCACATCATCTTTTTTCCCCCCTTTTTTAGAGATTTTATTGATTTGTCAGAGGGAGCACAAGCAGGGGGAGTGGCAGGCAGAGGGAGAAGCAGGCTCCCCAATGAGCAAGGAGCCTGATGCGGGACTCGATCCCAAGACCCTGGGATCATGACCGCAGCCGAAGGTAGACACTCAAGCCACCAAAGCATCCCTATACCACATCTTCTTTTTTTTTTCTGATTTTATTTAATTAATTAATTTATTTATATTTTTTCTTTAAAAAATTTTTTTATTGTTATGTTAATCACCATACATTATATCATTAGTTTTAGATGCAGTGTTCCATGATTCATTGTTTGTGCATAACACCCAGTGCTCCATGCAGAATGTGCCCTCCTCAATACCCACCACCAGGCTAACCCATCCTCCCACCCCCCTCCCCTCTAGAACCCTGTTTGTTTTTCAGAGTCCATCGTCTCTCATGGTTCGTCTACCCCTCTGATTTCCCCTGCTTCATTCTTCCCCTCCCGCTACCTTCTTCTTCTTCTTTTTTTTTTTTTTTTCTTAACATATATTGCATTATTTGTTTCAGAGGTACAGATCTGAGATTCAACAGTCTTGCACAATTCACAGCGCTTACCAGAGCACATACCCTCCCCAATGTCTATCACCCAGCCACCCCATCCCTCCCACCCCACACCACTCTAGCGACCCTCAGTTTGTTTCCTGAGATTAAGAATTCCTCATATCAGTGAGGTCATATGATACATGTCTTTCTCTTTTTGACTTATTTCGCTCAGCATAATACCCTCCAGTTCCATCCACGTCGTTGCAAATGGCAAGATCTCATTCCTTTTGATGGCTGCATAATATTCCATTGTATATATATACACCACATCTTCTTTATCCATTCATCTGTCGATGGACATCTTGGCTCTTTCCACAGTTTGGCTATTGTGGACATTGCTGCTATAAACATCGGGGTGCACGTACCCCTTCGGATCGCTACATTTGTATCTTTGGGGTAAATACCCAGTAGTGCAATTGCTGGATCGCATGTATACCACATCTTCTTATGGACATTTGGGCTCTCTCCAAAGTTTGGCAATTATTGATAATGCTGCTATAAACACTGGAGGTGCATGTACCCCTTCAAATCAGTATTTTTGTATCCTTTGGGTAAAAACGTAATAGTGTAATTGCCGGATCATAGGGTAATTCTATTTTTAACTTTTTGAGGAACCTCCATACTGTTTTCCAGAGTGGCTGCACCAGTTCGCATTCTCACCAACAGTGCAAGAGGGTTCCCCTTTCTCTGCATCCTTGATAACACCTGCTTTTTCTTGTGTTGTTAATTTTACCCATTCTGACAGGTGTGAGGTGGTATCTGATGAGAACTTTTAAGATTTACTCTTAGCAACTTTCAAATATGCAGTACAGTATTAACTACAGTTGTCATGCCGTAAATTACATTCCATGACTTATTTCATAACTGGAAGTTTTTACCTTTTGAACTCCTTCATCCATTTCACTTACTCCCTACCCTTCCCCTCTGGCAACTACCAATCTGTTCTCTGTATCTATGAGCATGGTTTTTTGTTTGTTTTTAAATTCCAATATAAATGAGATCATATGGTATTTGCCTTACTCTGTCTGACTTATATCACTTAACATAATGCCCTCAAGGTCCATCCATGTTGTCACAAATGGCAAGAATTCCTTCTTTTTTTATGGTTAAATAATTGTGTGTGTATACACACACAATATATAATATATATAATATATATATAACATATAATACATATATACACAGCATATTTTCTTTATCCTTTCATCTGTCAATGAACACTTAGATGGTTTCCATATCTTGGTTACTGTAAATAATGCTGCAGGGAACATGGAGGTGCATAGAGCTTTTTGAGTTAGTATTTTCGGTTTCCTTCAGATAAGTACCCAGAAATGGAATTGCTGGATCATATGGTAGTTCTATTTTTAATTTCTTGAGGAATCTCCATACTGTTTTCCATAGTGGCTGCACCAATTTACCTTCCCACCAACAGTGTGCACAAAGGTTCTTTCTCTTCCACATCCTTGCCAACATGTTTTTTCTTATCTTTTGATACTAGCTATTCTAACAAGTGTGAGGTGATATCTCATTGTGGTTTTGACTTGCATTTCCCTGGTGATTAGTGATCTTGAGCATCTTTTCATGTATCTGTTGGCCATCTGTATGTCTTCTTAAAAATATCTATTTAGATCCTCTGCCCATTTTTTAATCAGGCTGTTTTTCTGCTATTGGGTTGTATTGAGTTCTTTAATGTTTTGGATAGTAACTCCTTATCAGATACAGAATTTGCAAATATTTTCTCCCGTTCAGTGCACTGCCTTTTCATTTTGTTGATGGTTTCCTTTGCTGTGCAGAAGCCTTTTAGTTTGATGTAGTTCTACTGATTTTTGCTTTTGTTGCCTTTATTTTTGGTGTCAGATCCAGAAAGTCATTGCCAAGACCTTTGTCAAGATTACTGCATTTTTTCCTTCTAGGATTTTTAAGACTTCAAGTCTGAGGTTCAAGTTTTTTTTCTAAATTATCTAAGACTTTTATTAACTGGTGCTTGCCATTTGTTGACTTTTTTTTAAAACCAAGTTGTAAACTTTTATTACAAATTAAAAATGAGGTTCTTAAAAATCTCACCTTGACCAGATATGAAACAATCTAAAAATCTTTAAAGGTACATTGAGAAAAACCATTTTTTTTTAAGACTTTGTCATTACCAAAAAAAGACATCTGTAGGTAAAAATAATAATAAAATGTAAAAAATAATAAAAACCCCATGCTGCATAGATAATGCATAGTTCTATTTATCTGATCCAATGGGCAAAAAAAGCAAGCACTTAAGGTCTTCAGCTCCAAACTTTTGTTCATTTCTTATTGCTGGAATTTCATATTCATTTCTTCTTGTTGGACTAAACTGGATGATGGTAGAGATGGTAAGCTGGCATTTAGTCAGCCCTGCCCTGCTCTGCCTAGGGAGTGGATGAATTCTCAGCTGGTGGACTGGCTGCTTTTGTCTCTTTGCCATCTTGTGGTTTAGGGTTTTCTGGGCGTCTGCGACGGTAACTGAAGTTGTGGAGGTACCCACGTTGAGGTGGCTGCTGACCTTGGGTCTCATCTCCTTGATTTTCCTTATCTTCTTCGTTGCCCTCCTCTCTGGGACTGTCTTTGGTGAGGAGGGCCCCTGCAGAATCGTGGTGTATAATCCTGATGCATATTCTGTGTCACTGGTCTACCTGGTTCTCCTGCACCCCGGCTGTCAGCACCTTCCATCACTTCTCCCTGCACAGAAGGGTTGGAAGATTGTGGTCCATGCCCATGGGGGCTCCGCATGTAGTAAGGTGGGAACCCTTGCCTGTGGGAGGGCACCACTGTTGGGCCTGGCCTTCAGAAGCACTCTCCGATCCATCCTTCTCCCCACTCTCACTATTCTGGTAATTCTGCTGGGAGTTGTGTGGAGGACCCTGTGACATGAGTAGCATCTAAAATGGTTATGGTCTGCTGCGTATTTACTGCTTTACATTGGAGATCCACCAGGGCCTGTCACATTTGCTGCCTCCAAAACCTTTTTTCATTCATCAGACTCCACAGTCTGTCCATCTTCTACACTGTGAAGGTACTTCTTCTTTATGGTAGTCTGGCGCACAAATACATCTTCCTTGGTGTCAGTCCTGTTGATGAAACCATATCCGTTTCTTACATTGAACCATTTTACTGTTCCCACAACCTTCCTTGAGATGATCTTGTTGTCCCTGCTGGCAGGTGCCAGCGATGTGAAGCCATTGCAGTGGTGTGGGACTTGGTGTCTGCAGCACTGAGGGTGGGGTGGTGGCGGCTGCTCATGGCTGCAGTGTTGGTGACTGGGGCCAGCTGTGCCTCCTCCTGGGGTGTGATGGTACTAGGCCGCTGGAGGCAGTGAGGCTGCTCGGGGCTCTCTGGGGTCCTCTTTCCACTCCCCTTTGGAACTCTAGATTCAAGTCTTTAATCCATTTTAATTTTTAAGTGTAAGTGGTGTAAGATAGTGGTCCAGATTCATTCTTTTGCATGTGGCTATTCGGTTTTCCCAACAACATTTATTGAAGGGTCTATCCTTTCTCCAATGGCTTCTCTATCATAAATTAATTGACCATCCATGTGTGAGCTTATTTCTGGGCTCTCTGTTCTATTCCACTAATCTGTGTGTCTGCTTTTTATGCCAATACCATACTTGTGGATTATTATAGCTTTGTAATCTAGTTTGAAATCAGGGAGCATGATGCCTTTAGCTTTGATCTTTCTCAAGACTGCTTTGGCCACTGGTCTTTGTGGTTCCATACAAATTTTAAAATTGTTCTGTTCTGTGAAAAGTGCCACTGAAATTTTGATAGGGATTGCACTGAATTTATAGATTGCTTTAAGTAGTATGGTCATTTTAGCAATATTAATTCTTCCAATATATGAGCGCAGAGTATCTTTCCATTTATTTGTGTCATCTTCAGTTTCTTTTCATGAATGTCTTATAGTTTTCAGTGTACAGGTCGTTAACTTCCTTGGCTAAATTTATTTCTAGGTATTTTATTCTTTTTGATGCAAATGTACATGGGATTGATTTCTGAAGGGATTTTTTTCCCCTTCAGTTTGTTGTGTACTTTATTTTGTTTGTTGGGAGTTTATTTACAAAGGTATGGGTGGACTTTAAGTGCTAGTGCAGTGTTATTAACAGCGTTGATAGCTAAAACCTGGAAGAGAAGACTCCCAAAGAGTTGGTGTCCTTACAGGTAATAGTGAAATCAGGTGGAGGGACAAAGCTGGCCCAAGATGACCACATCCAGAACCACAGCTGGGACTGACATCAACTTCTTTTTCTTTCTTTTTTAAAAATATTCTGTCTATCTAGCTAGCTAGCTAGCTAGCTATTTTAGAGAAAGTGTACACGCATGTGTACTTGAGTCGGGGGTGGAAAGGAGGAGGAGAAAGGGCAGAGGGAGAGGGAGAGAGAGAGAATTTCAAGCAGACTCTGAGCAGAGCACAGAGCCAGATGTGGGGCTTCACTCCACAGCCCCAAGATCATGACCTGAGCCGAAACTAAGAGTTGGACGCTTAATCAATTGAGCCACCCAGCCCCCACTGGCATCAGTTTCTAATTAAATTTGTGATATGGAGTAATATGGGGATGTGATAAGACTTTCTCAAGTCTCTAATGATAGTACTAATCTCTGTAGTTTTCCTAGGAAAGCAGCAGTTTTGACTTCGTGTTTGGGGGTACTCTTTCTCAACTGGGGTTCCTTGTCTGAACCAAAAGATACAGAAAACTAATGAAATGACATTTTTTTAATTCTCCCAAGGATGGTACATAAATAGCATAGGAGAGAAGTTAGTTCATTACACATAATAGATGCATAGGGCAGTAGGGCATAATTCTCTCGTTAAACCCTGCCTGAAAGGCTGAGGGAGTAGTTACTAGAGGTTTGCATAATTGAAATCTTAGACTGGTGTTCCTCAGGCTATTTTTCAATAAAGCTTTCCTGCCCATTTTTATTCCTTTCCTTAGAACACTGTTAAATAAGTTCGGGTTGGGGAAAAGATCTGGAGGGAGGTGTCAAACTACTCCTTGCACAGTCTTTTATCCAGTCCTCTTGTCCTACCCCACACCTTTAATTCCTGAGCTCTTCTGGGGTTCTGTGACTAGTCAGTCTCCTGCAAGGACAGACTGGGAAAGGTAAGGCCTAAGATGCTGGTAATTATCTACTGCTCCCCATCTTATAAAATTTCATTAACATTCCCTGACTGCTATAAGTTGTCTCTTCTATTCTCTTTGTTCCAGGGTTTATGCCTTTTTATTCCTTTATTCTCATTTTGTGAGGATTTAGAAGGGACTAATGATAAACAAATGTGATCAAAGTGATCTATTTGCCAAGAATATAATTTTATGTGAAAAAATTTGCGAAGTCTTATTTAAAATGGTGAAACACTACATTATTCAAATTCTAATCTAAATAGTATGTACTAGAATCATCCATTCATGATAATTTAATATGATAACAAAGAGCTGACTCCATTTTATGATGTTTGATTGCTGATAGCTTTGAAGTCTCACTCTTTCATCTTCCCCTTGTGCCCTACATCTGGGCAAGCTGTTAAGAAAGCCCAGGAAACTGAGACCTTGCAAGGCCCTCCCTGTGCACAAGAACCCTTACCCCAGCCCCACTCTCAAGCACAGTGAAAAACTCCAAGCCAGTCTCCTTTTCCTTGTTCTGTCAAGCAATTTTGGGCTAATATGGGAAGTCTGCCCTGTTTGCCTCAGAGAGCCTTATTATATAATAAGCCAAATTTGGGGTGTGGAGGAGGTCCATCCTGTCCCTGCAAGACGGCCACACAATTGGTATTGGAAACAGGATGTCTAGAGGACCACTACCGCTGGCTGAGGAACTTGCTTCAGTTTGTTACCTGGCTCTGTGCTATATTTGCTGAGTTCTACCAAGCCTCTGTTATAGACTGAACTGACTTAAGGTGGAAGTTTCAATAACTGGTGTTTAGGGAGAGGAGTATGGGATTGGGCCCTCCTTTAGGTTGCCTTGAGTCATGTGTCTCAGCTCAAACCTGTCTGTGTGTCTTACATTGAATTGTGTGTTGTGATTCCATCATAAGCCATGACTGACACTAGATTCAGGAAAGACTCATCCTGTGATCAGCTGACTGGTTGTGTGTCTCAATCAGAATTTAGCCCCTATTCTATAGAGGGTGTAGGGGAAAAGACTTATAGCTTCTACAATACATAAGCCCATTGGTTGGTCATTTGTGTGTGGAAGAACAGCAGGCATTATTTGAAGAGTTGAATTACTCAGATTTATTCTAAAGGCACATGGCTCAGTAGGACCCTACAAAATTCTTCTGTAGCTTCTGCTGCCTATTTCTCTGACCCCAGAAAGATCTTGATCCTTAGGGTTATAGGGAAAAACGCCCATGGGATACCTGTGGCACAGCCAAGGCACTCATTCAACCACTGTCATGGGGAAGAGCCCTAATCCTGATGATATTGATTTGAGTCTCTCTGAAGGAAGAAGTTGATAAATATGAGCAGTGTAGAGAAGACATCCCTGAAATAAATCTAGTAACCACCACCAGTAGCAGGAAAAAAGAAAAAGAAACCTGGATACAGGGGGAGTGCATTGGTTTGTTAGGGTGGCTGTAATAAAATACCATAGACTGAGTGGCTTAGACAATAGAAATCTATTTTCCCATAGTTCCAGAGGCTAGAAGTCCAAGATTAAGGTGCCATCAGAGTTGTTTCTGGGGAGGCCTCTCTTCCTGGCTTATAGATGGCCTTTCCTCTGTATATGAGAGGAAGAGAAAGAGAAAGAGATCCCTGGTCTCTCTTCCTCTTCTTATAAGGACCAGTCCTGTCAGATTAGGGCCCCACTCTTATGACCTCATTTAACTTCAATTACCTCCTTAAAGGCCCCATTTCCAAATAGTCACTTTGGGGCTTTGGGCTTCAATGTGTGAAAGGGGGAGGGGGGGACACAGTTCAGTCTACAATAAGGAGGAAACAAAAACTAAAACAAAAGTCCACAATTAGGCCCAGTTGGTAACCCGAATACTAAAAGGGCACAGATTGACTTTGTGCCTCTATAATATTGGTTCTCAATTAATTTAAAATCTGCTGAAATACACCAATTGCCAAACTTTCATGGCTTTAATACAGGAGCTCAAATAATGGTTATACTGGGGAGACCAATTAGTTTAAACAAAGTGCCACCTATAATATTAGGGGAACTACTGAACATGAGAGGACAAACAGGTATGCCTCACTCTAACCACAGGAACTACTCTTGCCAAATTGCTCATGGTTGCAGTACTTATCTCCTAAAATATCCCATAGTGGTCATGGACTCTCTGAGTAATAAAATTAAGTAGTTGGCACTTACAAATTCTCTTGATAAAATGGAACCACATGGACCTCCTCTCCCATTAAAACAGATAATATGGTCCAGTGTACATTAAAACATGGCCTTTTTAATGATTGAAACCCACTATACACATTTAGACACATTTAGAGAAGGGGTGATTATCCCACTGCTTTGCCATTCAACAGCTCAATTTGGCCTGCTCTTAAACTTGGGAAGAATAAATGGTGCCTCATGGTGGATTACCTCAAGCTTCATGCTGTGGGCCTCATTAATGTCCCCATAGTCAATATTATTGCAGTTACTGACTTCATCCTATCAGCAACTGGTAAATATTTTGCCATTATAGATTTGGTGACTATGTTTTGTTCAGTGACTATTTCAACAGCCTCTTGACTGCAGTTTTTTTTTTTTAAATAATTTTTTTATTTATTCATTTGAGACAGAGAGCTATAGAGAGAGAGAGCAGGAGCAGTGGGGGGGGGGGCAGAGGAAGAGGGAGAAGGAGACTCCCCGCTGAGCAGGGAGCCCGACGCAGGGCTCGATCCCAGGACCTGGAGATTATGACCTGAGCCGAAGGCAGACGCTTAACCATCTGAGCCACCCAGGCACCACCCCCCCCCTTTTTAAGATTGATTTATTTATTTTAGAAAGAAAGAGAGCAAAGGGGGGGGGGCAGAGAGAGAGGGAGAGGGAAATCCAAGCAGACTCCATGGCTAAGAGTGGAGCCTGACGTGGGGTTTGATCTCACGATCCTGAGATCACAACCTGAGCCAAAACCAAGAGCTGGACGCTTAACCAACTATGTCATCCAGGTGTCCCTTGACCACAGTCTACCTCACCTCCAAAGTATGATATACTTCTACCAGCTACCATGGGGAGCCTCAACAGCCCTGTCATCACACACAGTCTTTAAGGGCAAGATCTTAACTATATCCTGCTTTCTCCAGGAAGACAGGTATGACATTACATTGGTGACTTTGTCCCCTGAGATTTGTTTGACCTACTCATTCAGCAGCTCACAAAAAGAAAATGGGTCACTGCCTCATACTTAGTGTAACGTCCTGCAAACTTGGTTAAAGTCTTGAAAATTAACTGGTAAACAGAGGGCTGCCCTACTCATGATGCTGTCAAGAAACAGCTATTGATTCTCTCAGACCCACAACTTCTTTTAGGCCTTTTTGGGTTCTAGAGGAAACACATTTCTCCTTTATGTGTTGTACTTAAGTCCTTTTATGCTGTTACTTGCAAACTGGCTCTCCTTGAGTGGGGGCCCCCTTTTTAATACAAGGCTCTAGAATCCATCCAAATTTGCAAAATAACCGACACTCCTGTTAATGCCCCCCAGAGACTCCTTCACTGTAGAGGTTTTGGCAACTTTCTGTCAGCATCAGAATACCATTTATATATAAATAATAACTTTAAAATGGTAAAACCACAAATATTTGGATTTTGCTAAAATTAAACTTTTGGCCTTTCAAAAAAACTATTTAAAAA
The DNA here is from genome assembly GCF_002201575.2 of Neomonachus schauinslandi. Lineage (NCBI taxonomy): Eukaryota > Metazoa > Chordata > Mammalia > Carnivora > Phocidae > Neomonachus > Neomonachus schauinslandi. The sequence goes on along the minus strand of NC_058407.1, from coordinate 117,480,627 downwards.
ATGAAAAGGAAAGCCACAAATTGGGAGCAAATATTCCACAACACATACAGAAAAAAAAGAAGACTCATATCACAATTTGTTTATTCATTCTCCTATTGATGGACATTTGGGTAGTGGCCAGCTGTTGGTTATCATGTATTATGAATACACAGCTGCTATGGACATTTATTTATACCTGTCTTAATGGTCATATGTTTTAATTCCTCTTGGATAAATAGCTGGTGGTGGAATTGCGAGGTCATAGGGAAAGTATACATTTTATTTTATAAGAAACTACATATTTTTCCAAACAAGTTGGATTGTTTTACATTCTAACCAGCAGTGTATGAAGGGTCCCTTCAGGTCCTCACTCACACTTGATATTACCAGTTGTTTTATTTTGGTAATAATTTGCATTTCCCATATTACAAATGATCTAGTTTACATTTACATATGTTTATTGACCAACTGTATCTACTTTTATGAATGTGTTTATGTCTTGCTTATTTGTTAATTGATTAAGAGTTCTTTGTTTTGTGGACACAAGATCTTTGTCAGATATGTTTTATGAATATTTTCTTCCATTCTGTAACTTATATTTTCATTTAAAATCCTTTTAGTTTGAAATAATTTCAGACTTAGAAAAGTTGTAAAAATAGTATGGAGTTCCCATATGCTCGTAATCCAGCTACCTATGATGTAAATGCACTTTTATTGAAGTATAACTGATATATAACATTATATTAGTTTCAGGTGTATAACGATTCGCTATTTGTATATATTGCAAATTGGTCACCACAGTAAGTCTAGTTAAATCAGTCACTATACATGTTACAAATTTTTTTCTTTTGATAAAAACTTTTAAGATCTATTCTCTTAGCAACTTTCAAATGTGCAATACCATACTAATGATAGTCACCATGTTGTATAATATATCTCTATAACTATTTTAAGCTGGAAGTTTGTACCTTTTGACTCCCTTTACCCACTTTGCCCATCCCTTACCTCTGGCAACCACCAGTTTATTCTCTGTATCTATGTGCCTTGTCTTGGAGCTTACCATCTATGTTTTCTTCTAGGAGTTTTATGGTTTCAGGTCTTATGTTCAAGTCTTTAATCCATTTTGAATTAATTTTTGTGTACGATGTAGGATAGTAGTCCAGATTCATTCTTTTGCATGTGGCTGTCCAGTTTTCCCAACACCATTTGCTGAAGAGACTTTCCTTTCCTCATTCTTTTTTCTTGGCTCCTTTATCATAAATTAATTGGCCATATATGTGTGGGTTTATTTCTAGGCTTTTTATTTTGTTCCATTGTTCTATGTGTCTGTTTTCATGCCAATACCATAGTGTTTTGATTACTACAGTTTTGTAATAGTTTGAAACCAGGGAGCATGATGCCTACAGCTTTCTTTCTCAAGACTGCTTTGGCTGTTCAGAGTCTTTTGTGGTTCCATAGACATTTTAGGATTGTTTGTTCTATTTCTGTGAAAAATGCCATTGGAATTTTAATATGATTGCACTGAATCTACAGATTGCTTTGCATAGTATGGACATTTTAGCAATATTAATTCTTCCACTCTATGAGCATGGTATATCTTTCCATTTATTTGTGTCTTCTTCAGTTTCCTTCATCTTTGTTAATAGATAGTATACAGGTCTTTTATCTTCATGGTTAAATTTATTCTTACGTATTTTATTTTTTTTGTATAACTGATTTTGGTGTCCTGAAACCTTACTGAATTCATTGATTGGTTCTAACAGTTGATTGGTGGAATATTTAGGGTTTAAAAACATATAATACCATGTCATCTACAAAAGTGACAGTTTTACTTCTTCCTTTCCAATCTGGATGCCTTTTATTTCTTTTTCTTGCCTAATTGCTCTGACAAATACTTCCAACATTATGCTGAGTAAGAGTGGTGAAAGTGGGCATCCTAGTTTTGCTCCTAATCTTAGAGGAAAAGCTTTCACTGTTGAGTATGATGTTAGCTGTGCGCTTGTCATAAATGGCTTCTGTTATGTTGAGTATGTTCCCTCTATACCCACTTGGTTGAGATTTGTATCATGAATGGATGCCGAATTTTGTCAAAAGCTTTTTTTTCTGCATCTGCTGTGATATTAGAACTTTAATCTTCATTTTGTTAATGTGATATATCATGTGGATTGATTTGCAGATGTTGAACTGTCCTCTCACCCCTGGAATAAATCACACTTGATCATGGTGTATGGTACTTTTGATATATTGCTAATCTGGTTTGCTAATATTCTGTTCAGGATTTTTACATCTATGTTCATGATGAATATTGGCTTGTAATTTTTTCTTGTGCCATCCTTTTCTGGTTTTGGTATCAGGGTATTTTTTTTTTTTTTTAAAGTTTAAAAAGGATTGGGATTAATTCCTCTTTGAATTTTTGGTAGAATTCACCAGTGAAGCCGTCGGGGTCTGGACTTCTGTTTTTTGGCAGATTTTTGATTAATGATTCAATGTCTTTACTAGTAATCAGCCTGTTCAGATTTACTATTTCTTTTTTTTTTTTTTTAAAGCAAGCTCTGTACCCAACATGGGGCTTGAACGCACAACCCCAAGATCAAGAGTCACATGTTCTACCAACTAAGCCAGCCAGGCATCCCTCAGATTTTCTATTTCTTCATGATTCAGTCTTGGTCAGTTGTATGTTTGTAGGAACATCCATTTCTTTGAGGTTGTCCAATCTGTTGCTGTATAACTGTTCATAGTCTCTTATGGCCCTTTATATTTCTGTAGTATAAGATGTAATGTTTCCTGTTTCATTTCTGATTTTGAGTCCTTTTTTCTTGTTGAGCCTAGTTAAAGGTTTGTCAATTTTGTCTTTCAAAGAAGTAGGTCTTAGTTTCATTGAAACTTCAGAACTTTAGTTCTGATCTTTATTTCCTTCTGACTACTAATTCAGTGCTTTGTTTATTCTTTTTCTAGTTCCTTGAGGTAGAAAGTTAGGTTGTTGGACATTTTTCTTGTTTTTTTTTCAAAGATTTATTTATTCATTTTTGAGAGAGAGAGAGAGACAGTGAACATGAGCAGGGGGTGGGGCAGAGGGAGAAGCAGACTCCCCAATAAGCAGGGGGCTCGATGTGGGGCTAGATCTCAGGACCCTGGGATCATGACCTGAGTTGAAGGCAGATGCTTACTGACTGAGCCAACCAGGCGCCCTCTTGTTTTCTTGATATAGCATTTATTGCTATGAACTTACCTTTTAAAACTGCTTTTGCTGCATCCCATAAGTTTTGGTATATTGTATTTTCATTTTCATTTGTTTCAAGATACTTCATTTTCTTCTTTGACCCACTGGTGGTTCAGCTGCATGTTGTTTAATCTCCACATATTTGTGAATTTTCTAGTACACTTTTAATTGATTTCTAGGATATTGTGGGAATGACTTACAAGGATAGGTTATAAAAGACATCACAGCTTCTGTCTTGCTCTCTCTTCTATCACTTGGCTCTGGAGAAAGTCAGTGCCAACTTGTGAGGGCATTCAAGCAGTCCAACAGATAAGCAGTGATAGGAAGAGATAGTCTCTCCTCAAGATCAAAGGGCAACCATTCTTATTGTCTAGTATAGTGAAGATACTGCCTCCCTCTGGAGGAAAGGGCAGCCATGCTTACTGCCCATTATAAAAAGATTTGGGTTCCCTAAACTTTGGGTTCCTCTTCTGTAACATAATCCACTGGTTGTATAAGGGGTCATATGGACCTCTTTGTATTGCCCTGTGGGAATAGGGCTTTAGGGAACCAAAAGAAAAATGCTAATACTCTAGCTACTGTTTTTGCTGTAATACAATGTCCTTTGTCTCTGATCAAGGAGTCTTGTGTCTTCAAAAAGCATGAAACTATGGTAGTTTAACTTACTCGTTTGCAAGTAGAGTAAAATTTACAGCTCTTCATAGTTCTTGACAATTTGGTGACAAAGATGGGACTACACTTGGTGTCTCTCTCTCTCTCAAATAAATAAAATCTTAAAACAGAACTCCCCCTATTTTAAATAAAGAAATGTTCAATCTATTTAAATCTTTATCCCTGCTTATAGAATAATGCTGTATAGTCCGTCTGATCATGCAGGCAAAGGACCTAAATCATGACTTCCAGTGTTTGTTTTTTTTCCCCCATTTTCTTTTTTAGTCACATCTTTCTATTGTTCTATAGTAGTTATATCTTGTCTTGCTTTTCCTAATAATACTGTCATTACCTTTAAGATTAGGAAACTGGCAAAAAGGGATATGATGATATTTTTAAGGCCTCTTAGGAAGTCAATACAGTAGCCAAATTAGGATTAACAGTTCCTAATGATAATGCTGCTATAAACATTGGAGTGCATGTATCCCTTTGAATTAGTAATTGTGTATTCTTTAGGTAAATACCTACTGGTGCAATTACTGGATCATAGGGTAGTTCTATTTTTAACTTTCTGAGGAAACTCCATACTGTTTTTTCAGAGTGGCTGTACCAGTTTGTATTCCCACCAACAATGTAAGAGGGTTCCTCTTTCTCCACATCCTCGCCAACACTCCTTTCTTTTGTTGATTTTAGCCATTCTGACAGGTGTGAGGTGATATCTCATTGTAGTTTTGATTTGTATTTCCCTGATGATGAGTGATGTTGAGCACCTTTTCCTGTGTCTGTTGGCCATCTGTATGTCTTTTTTGGAAAAATGTCTACTCATGTCTTCTGCCCATTTTTTAGTTGGATTATTTGGTTTTTGGGTATTGAGGAGTCTGACAAGTTCTTTATAGATTTTGGATACTAACCCTTTATCAGATATGACATTCGCAAATATCTTCTCCCATTCCATAGGTTGCTTTTTAGTTTTGATTGTTTCCTTCACTGTGCAAAAGCTTTTTATTTTGATGTAATCCCAATAGTTTATTTTTTGCTTTTATTTCCCTTGCTTCAGGAGACATATCTAGAAAAATGTTGATATGGCTGATGTCACAGAAATTTCTGCTTGTGCTCTCTTCAAGGATTTTTATGGTTTCAGGTCTCACATTTAGGTCTTCAATCCATTTGAGTTTATTTTTGTGTATGGTGTAAGAGAGTGGTCTAGTTTCATTCTTTAGCATGTTGCTGTCCAATTTTTCTGACACCATTTGTTGAAGATTAATTGACCATATAGTTGTGGGTTCATTTCTGGGTTTTCTTTTTTTCTTTTAAATTTATTTATTTCACAGAGAGAGAGAGGCAGGGGGAGTGGGAGAGGGAGAAGCAGGCTTCCTGCCGAGCAGGGAGCCTGATGCGGGGCTTGATTCCAGGACCCTGGGATCATGACCTGAGCTGAAGGCAGTTGCTTAATCATCTGAGCCACCCAGGTGCCCCCCATTTCTGGGTTTTCTATTATGCTTCATTGATCTATGTGTCTGTTTTTGTGTGGAAATAGCCCAAGTGTCCATCAAATGATGCATGGATAAGGAAGACATGGTATATACATAGAATATTATTCAGCCATAAAGAAGAATGAAATCTTGCTATTTGCAACAACATGGATGAAGGTAGAGAGTATTATGCTAAGTGAAATAAAGTCAGTCAGAGAGACAAATACCATATGATTTCACTCATGTAGAATTTAAGAAACAAAACAAGCAAAGGGAAAAAAGAGAGAGGCAAACCAAGAAACAGACTCTTAACTATAGAGAACTGATGGTTACCAGAGGGGAGAAGGATGGGGTGACTGGTTAAGTAGGTGATGGGATTAAGGCATTTACTTGTGATGAGCCCTGGGTGTCGTATGGAAGTGTTGAATCATTATATTGTACACCTGAAACTAATATTACATGGTATATTAACTAAGTGGAATTTGAATAAAAACAAAAAAGTTCCTAATGAAAGAAAAAAAAGTATTCTGGACAAAAATATAAATGACTAAACCCCAACTTTTACTCTATCATTTATATATACATACAAAGGCATACATTACATATGTAATATAAAATATGTATTTACTATATTATTTAGGAAGACTTGAAAATGAGCACTGGTAAATTTATATTCGAAAATTTTTGTGCAGTCATTAGTTTCTACTGTTTTTAATATGCTGAAAGGTAGAAAATGTCTTCTAACAGATTACAGTAATACTCACTGCCTGAAACTCTTGTTTTTAGAACAATACTGAAGAGTAAAGTATCAAATGTCAGTTATATGCATCACTATTACACTATTTAGGATAAAGTAAAATCATATTTCAAGACTAACATGATGTTAATAGAAAAATTTTAGAGCATGACAATGGCTTTAAGAACTCATGAAAAAGCAGTTAAAATTACTTTTTTTCAGTTTTGGCAGAAATGAATTAGTCTACCAGCTTGTCAGTCATGCTTTGAAATTCAAGTTCTAAAAATGTGTTGACTTACTACTAACATAATTTAAAATTATAGAAGATTAGATATGTAGTACATGGGAGATAGCCTTTAAAATTTATTTAGTTTGGCCACACTTAGTAAAAAAATAAATTTATTAAATCATTATTGAATGCATTAAGATCTAAACAGCATACATTTAAAGTATCTAATGTTTCGTAGTATATTCAGAGTTGTGCAACGATCACTACAATCAATGTTAAAACATTTCCTCATCCCCAGAAGAAATCTTTTACCTTTGCTCCAACCTCCTCAGCACTAGACAACCACTACTCTACATTCTGTTTCTAAAATTTTCCCTAATCTGGGTATTTCATGTATGTGGAACCATACAGTGTGTGGTCTTTTCTGACTGGCTTCTTTTACTTAGCATAATGTTTTCAAGGTTCCTGCTACAGTATGTATCAAAGTACAGTTCCTTTTTATTGCCAAATAATATTTCAGTGTATGGATAACAAATGAACATTTTGTTCATCCAGTCATCATCTGATGGATACTTGGATTGTTTAAACTTTTTGACTATTATGAATAATACTGCTATAGACATGTCATGTATAAGCTTTTGTGTAGACATGTTTCATTCCCTTGATTAGACACCTAAGAATGGGATTGCTGAATCATATGGTAACTCTTTAACTTTTTGAGGAACTGCTTTCCAAAGCAGTTGCACCATTTTACATCTCACCAGCCATTCACGAGAGTTCCATATTTCTCCATGTCTTTGCCAAGATTTTTTATTATCTTTTTTTTATTATGGCCAACCTACTGGGTGTAACGTGGTACACGTGGTACAAACTCTCACTGGTTTGCCTTTCCCTGATGTGAAATATATATTCTAGATATATACCTGATAAGGTTCTGGTATCCAGCATACATAAAGAACTCTTACTCAACAATAAAAAAGGCAAATAACCCTTAATTAGGCAAGTGGGCAAAATATCTTAATAGACATTTTTCTAAAGAAGACATACAAATGGCCAGTAAGCATATGAAAATATACTCAATATCATTAGCTACCAGAGAAATGTAAATCAAAACCACAGTGGGTGGGTCCAGTATCAGGTAAGTAAGATTTTGAGACCTAAGGCTCAAGAAATCAGGGATTAGATCATACAAGGCTTTGATGGCCTTCTTAGTGCCAGGTACATAATAAGCATCTATAAGTGCTTCACATGTATTAAATCATTTAATACTCAACAATCTATGAGAGTATCACAGAGCATTGAGATATTATATAACTTGTTTAAGAGCTTACAAATTTGATCCACTATTAAAAATCCACCAATGTTCCCCATTTCCTATAGGAAAAAAAATTCAGGTTCCTATGCATGACATCCAAAGACCTGGTATCTCTCCAGTTTTATTTCATCTTAATCACTGCCTCATACTTTATGCCTCAGATATCCAAAACTACTGGCTGAACAGTCAGGCTGTTACTCTGTGCCTTTTTGAATATTTTCCTTCTGCCCAGAATGCACTACTCTGCATGGTCTACCTAACTCCTCCTCTATTAAGAATAAGTTTCCTGGGAGGGGCACCTGGGTGGCTCAGATGGTTAGGCATCTGCCTTCGGCTCAGGTCATGATCCCAGGGTCCTGGGATCGAGCCCCGCATCGGGCTCCCTGCTCCGCGGGAGGCCTGCTTCTCCCTCTTCCACTCCCCCTGCTTGTGTTCCCTCTCTCGCTTATCTCTCTCTGTCAAATAGATAAAATCTTTAAAAAAAAAAAAAAGAATAAGTTTCCTGGGAGAGGCCCACCCAGTCTGTCCTCATTGGAAAACCTCTTGAGCACTCCTGATTCTCAAGCCTTCAGACTTGGACTGGAATCTATACCACCACTCTCTGGTCCTCACCAAAGACAGCCTTCAAACTACACTACAGGCCTTTCTGGGTATCTAGCTTGCAGTCAGCAGATCATGGGACTTCTCAGCCTCCAAAGTCACTTGGAAGCTCTGGATTAAAAATCAGCATATATAAAACTGAACAGGATTTTACTGGCTTTGGAGCTCAGGAAGATGGCAGAATAGAAGAAACCTGAGCTCACCTCCTCCCACAGACACATCAGGCTGCACTCAATAAAGTGCAACTCACTCTGAAAATGATCTGAAGACTAGCAGAACAGCTCTCCCACAGCTGAAGATAGATATAAAGAAAAAGCCACATCAAGAAGGGTAGGAGGGGCAGAGACCTAAAGACATTTACAGACTTAAAGTGAAGGGATGAAAAAACACATACCATGCAAATGAAAGTGGGAAAAAAAGCTGGGGTAGCAATATTTATATCAGACAAAATAGACTTTAAAACAAAGACTGTAACAAGAGACAAAGAAAGGCATTACATAATAATAAAGGATCAATCCAACAAGAGGATAAAACAATTGTAAATCTGTGCTAGGAGCACACCATAGGAGCACAAATGGAAGCATAAATGTACACATCAAATATGAACAGACATAAAGGGAGAAACTGACAGTAATACAGTAATAGTAGAGGACTTTAACACCCTCTTTACATTAATGGATAGATCATCCAGACAGAAAACCAATAAGGAAAACAGTGGCTTTGAATGAGAAATTAGACTAGATGGCCTTAATAGATATATACAGGACATTCCATCCAAAAACAGAATACACATTCTTTTCAAGTGCGTATGAAACAACATTCTCCAGGATAAATCACATGGTAGGCCACAAAATAAGTCCTAATGAATTTAAGAAGATTGAAATCATCAATCATTTTTGTCTAAACACAACAGTATGAAACTAGAAATCAATTATAAGAAAAAAAAAGGGGGGGGAACACAAAACATGTGGAAGCTAAACAACATGTTACTAAACAACCAATGGGTCAAGGAAGAAATTAAAGAAGAAATCGAAGAATACTCAGACAAATGAAAATGGGAACACAATATCTCAAAATCTTTGGGACACAGCAAAAGCAGTTTAAAAGGGAAGTTCATAGCGATACCTTCCTACTCAAGAAAGAAGAAACATCTCAAAACAATCCAGCCTTACAAATCTAAAGGAACTAGAAAAAGAAGAACAAATGAAGCTGAAAGTTAGTAGAAGGAGAAAATAATAAAGAGTGGAAATAAATGAAACAGAAACTAACCAGAAAAGATCAATAAAACTAAGCTGTTGTTTCAAAAGATAAACAAAACTGACAAACTTTTAGCTAACTCATCAAGTAAAAGAGTGGACTCAAATGAAACCAGAAATGAAGGGGAGTAAGTTATAACTGCAACCAGAGAAATATAAAGAATTATAAGCAACTATAAAAAATTATATGCCAACCAAATTGAACAACCTAAGAAATGGATAAATTCCTAGAAACATGCAATCTTCTAAAACTGAATCAGGAATAAGTAGAAAATTTGAACAGATCAGTTACTAGTAATGAAGGTGAGTTGGTAATCAAAACCCCCAACAAACAAAAGTCCATGACCGGATGGCTCTACTGGTGAATTCTACCCAATATTTAAAGAAAATTAAGACCTATTCTTCTCAAACTAGTACAAAAATTTGAAGAGGAAGGAATGCTTTCACATTCATTCTATGAAGCCATCATTACCCTGATACCAAAACCAGATAAAGACACTACAAAAAAAGAAAATTACAGTCTAATATCCCTCATAAACACAGATGCACAAATCCTCAACAAAATATTAGCCAACTGAAACCAGCAATGCATTAAAAAGGATCATTCACCACAATCAAGTGGAATTTATTCCAGGGATATAGGATGGTTCAACATATGCAAATCAATGGGATACACCACATTAACAAAATGAATGCTAAAAATCATATGATGATCTCAGTAGATGAAGAAAAAGCAGTTGACAAAATTCAACATCCATTCGTGATAACTCAACGAAGTGGGTTTAGAGGCAACATATCTCAACATAATAAAATCCATATATAACAAACCCACAGGTAAAAACATACTCAATGGTAAAAGGCTGAGGACTTTTCCTCTAAGATCAGAAACAAGACAAGGATGTCCATTCTCACCACTTTTATTCACTGTAGTACTGGAAGTCCTAGCTGCAGCAGACAAGAAAAAGAAATAAAAGGCATCCACATTGGTAAGGAAGAAGTAAAACTTTCACTATTTGCAGATGACATATAGAAACCCTAAACAGTCTGCCAAAAAACTACTAGAATAAGTGAATTCAGTAAAGTTGCAGGATACAAAATTAATATAAAGAAATCTGTGTCATATCTACACACTAATAACGAACTACCAGAAAGAGAAAGAAAACTCATTTATAAGTGCATCAAAAAGAATAAAATACCTAGGAATAAATTTAACCAAGGAGTTGAAGACCTATATTTTGAACACTGCAAGACACTGATGAAAGAAACCGAAGATGAAACAAATGTGAAGCTATATCATGTTCATACATTAGAAGAATTAATACTGTTAAAATAGCCATAACTACCCAAAGCATTCTACAGATTTAGTGCAATCACTATCAAAATACCAATGGTATTTTTTCATTGAACTAGAACAAATAATCCCAAAATGTGTAATTTGTATGGAACCACAAAAGACCCTGAATAGTCAAAGCAATCTTGAAAGAACAAAGCTGGAGGTATCACAACCCCACATTCCAAACTATACTACAAAGCTAGAGTAATTGAAACAGTATGGCAGTGGTTCAACAAATAGATACACATATCATTAGAACAGAATGGAGCATCCAGAAATAAATCCACAATTATTTGGTCAAATTAGTCTATAACAAAGGTGGCAAGAATATACAACGGGGAAGTAATTTTGGGAACACTGCACAGCTGCATGCAAAAGAATGAAGCTAGACCACTTTCTTACACCATACACAAAATTAAATTCAAAATGGACTAATGACCTAAATATGAGACTTAAATAATAAAACTCCTAAAAGAAAATACAGGCATTAATCTATTAGACATTGGCTATAGCAACATTTTTCTAGACCTATCTCCTCAGGCAAGGGAAACAAAATAAAAAAAACTATTGGGACTATATCAAAATAAATTTTTTGCACAGCAAAGGAACCATCAACAAAACAAGGCAACCTACTGAGTGGGAGAAGATATTTGCAAATTATATATCTGATAAGGGGTTAATATGCAAAATATATAAAAAACTTATATAACTCAGCATAAAAAATCCCTAATAATCCAATTAAAAATAGGCAGAGGACCTGAATAGACATTTTTCCAAGGAAGATACACAGATGGCTGACACGTGAAAAGATGCTCAACATCACTCATCATTAGGGAAATGTAAATCAAAACTACAATGAGATACCACCTTGTACCTGTCAGAAGGGCTAGAATCAAAAAGACAAATGAAAAGTGTTGGCAAGGATGTGGAGAAAAATGAACTATTATTCACTGCTGTTGGAAATGCTGTTAGTATTCACATCTAACACTATTAAGTCTTTCCTCCATGAACATGAGATGCCTTTCCACTTATTCATGTCTTAATTTCTTTCACCAATGTTATATAGTTCTCAGTGTACCTCATTCATTTTTATAATGAAGATCAAAGCTAGTTGTCTAGTCAGTACCACTTACTTACTAGAGATCACAGTCTCCTCCCTACCCCCATGTCTGCCTTGAGGTTATATACAACTTTATTTATTTTTATTTAGAGAGGGAGAGAGGGGCAGAGGGAGAAGGAGAGAGAGAATCTTCAGCAGGCTCCATGCCAACACAGGGCTCGATCTCATAACCCTGAGATCATGACCTGAACTGAAATCAAGAGTTGGGACAATTAACTGACTGAGCCACCCAGGCACCCCTGCCTTGAGGTTATATAAATTTTACCATGCTATAGACTGTTTCCACATTTGACATTGATTCCACATTGATAACTGAGTTTAAGATTTACCCATATCTATGAATCTATTATCTATCTATCTATCGTTGTAGTTCATTACTTTTAACTAGTTCATTGTGTATTAGTTCCCTGGGCTGCCATAACATATTACCACAAACTGGGTGGCTCACACAATATGAGGAGACTAGAAGTCCAAAATCAAGGTGTTGTCAAGGTAGATTCCTTTTGGAAGCTCTGAAGGAAAATCTATTCTATGCCCCTCTTCTAGCTTCTGGTGGCTGCCAGCAATCTTTGGTGTTCCCTGGCTTATAGCTGCATCACTTCAATCTCTGCTATGTCACCAGGTGTTCCCTGGGTGTTTCTGTGAGTTTTCTGTTTTTATAATGATACTTATCATTGGATTTAGGGCCCATCTGGATCCAGTATGACCATATCTTAACTAAGATCCTAGTTCAAATAAGATCATATCCTGAACTTCTAAATGGATATGAATTTTTGGAGGGCACAGTTCTACCCACTACACATTGTATGACTGTGATATATAATTTATCCATTCATTTTCCTTATTGATAGACATTTAGGCTATTTCCAATTTTTACTATTAGAATGCTGTAATAGGGCGCCTAGGTGCCTCAGTCAGTTAAGTGTCTGACTTTGGCTCAGGTCATGATCCCAGGGTCCTGGGATCGAGTCCTGCATCAGGTTCTCTGCTCAGCAGGGAGTCTGCTTCTCCCTCTCCCTCTGCCCGTCCCCCCTGTTGCCCTGTTGTGCTCTCTCTCTCAAATAATAAAATCTTAAAAAAGAGAACACTGTAATAAACATCTTTTAGATGACTCTTTACTTATACGTGTATTTCTCTAGTGTAGATATCTAGAACTGGAATTTCTGATCTCTGTTAATAGGATATGGGTAATTTCAACTTTACAATTAACTATTGCCATATGGTTCCCCAAAGGGATTGTATTAATTTACTTACCCACTGATAGCAATGGAGAGTTCCTGTTTTTCCTCCCTATACTTGCCAACATCTAATTTTTAACTTTGCCAGGTATTTTAGTTTGTTATTGCAAAACAAACAACTGCAAACATCAGTGTTTAAAATGACAGGCATTTATGGCACGAGTCTGTGGGACTCAGAGATGGCTGATCTAGGCTGGATTTGGCTCAGGTAAATCAGCTGGATCACCTATATTCCATGTTCCTAGGTAGGTATTATAATGACACTCATTTAACAGACCAGAAACTTAGGGCCCAAAAATAAGGTAGCTTTTTTAAGGTCTCACAGCAAATGAGTAACTATTTATAAAACTGGATCTCCAGATAATGTTGAATGGAAGAAAATGCAAATATTCTTTTCATGTTCATGATGTTTAAGGGAATGCTTCAAATATTTCACAAGTAAGTATACAGGATTTTGCATTTTGGCAGTTGGGTATAATGGATTACTTGTATTATTTTAAAACAACTCTAAGACATTAGAAAACAACTTCTTAAAATTCAGTATCTAACATTTTTTGAGTTTTTTTTTTTTTAATTTTAGAGAGAGCGAGCTCGTGTGGGGGGGGGGGGGAGAGGGAGAGAGAATCTCAAGCAGATTCCCCTCCAAGCACAGAGCCTGATGCGGAGCTCGATCCCATAACCCTGAGATCATGACCTGAGCTGAAATCAAGAGTCGGCTGCTTAAACGAATGAGCCACCAGGTGCCCCATTTCTGAGATTTTTCTATCTATATTCATTTGCAACATGGACCTCTACTTTTCCTTTTACATAATATATATTTAATTTAATTTTGAAATTAAGATTTATGTTAGCCTCATAAAAAAACTTGGGGAGTTTTTCCTTGAATATTAGAATAATTTATATTAGATGGAGGTTATCTGGTCCTTGAAGGTGTGGTAATTGTGTATTTTTTTGTCATATGTAAATTTGGGTTCTGTTAGATGCATAAAGATTATTAGGCTCATGATTCTTATTTTTTCTAACCTTTTACTTTCAGTCTTTCAGGGACATTGTGCTTTAGATGTCTCTGTTATAAATAACATGTGGCTGCATTTTGTATCAGTTTTTCAATTTGAAAAGTCTACATTCATTTACTGTGATTACTGAAATACTAGACCTTTATCTTACTTTATGCTTTTAATTACCATGTGTTTCTTTTTGTTCTTTCTCTTTCCCTTCTATTGATCAAGTTTTCTTAGTCTCTTTTCCTCCATTTTATGGGCTTAAAAGTTGTATATTCTAGTTTTATTAATGATACCCCTATATTTTAAAAATAACAAAGTCTACAGTTAGTTTTTCTTTTTCCCACTCAATACAAGGATCCTAAAATGTTTCTGATTTCCTTCTTCAGTTTTTTAAGTACTTCTGTCATGTATTTTAGTTCCAGCTTGTTCTTAGTCATCCAAATTAGTCATCATTAATACAATAGTTTCTTTTACAGCCAACACTTAAGATTTATCAACATGTTTATTTATTTATTTATTTATTTATTTATTTATTTATTTGGTCACAACTTTGTCTTGCTGCCCTCTCCTTTCTTCTTTGTTCATTTTTCTTCTAGCTGAAGCATATCCTTTAATAGCCTTTATAGTAAGGGTTGGGGAATGGCAAGCTGTTAAGTCTTAATTTTCTGGAAATATCTTTATTCTTATTCTCAACTAATATTTTAGTTAGGCATAAAATGCTAAGATGACAATTTTTTTCTCTCAGCACTTTGAAGGTATTTTTCTGCTTTTTCTGATACCTTTTGCTGTAGATGAGATGGCAATTGTTAGTACAGCTGGTGTTCCTTAGTTTTCTCTCCATAATTAGTTTTAACATATTTTATTTAATCTTCAGTAGTTTCTCCATGGTTTGTTTAGATATGGATTGTTTTTTATTTCTCCCGTCCAGGACATTGTGCATTTCTTAAATATCAGTGCTGTCTCTTTTGTAAATTCTGAAAAACCCCAGCCATTATTTTAGTGAGTATTACATTTCCCATTCTCTCCTAAAACTGTCATTAAATAAATCTATACTTTCCCATTCTACCTTCCATATCTCCCAGTTCTTCTTATATTTTCCCATCTTTCTCTCTTTGTTCTACATTCTGGGTGATTTGACCACATCATCTAATTCACCAATTCTCATATCAGCGGTTTAATCCAACCATTAAAAACAAACAAAAAACAATAAACATTTCATTTCTAGATGTTCTCTTGTTTTTTTTTTTTCCTTATCCTGTTATTTCTGTCATGTTCTTTCATTATGGTTTTATTCCTTTTTTTAAACTCTTAAAATTACTTATTTTAATATAAGTAGTTTTATGGTCTCTTTCAAGTTGGTTCTCTTCTGTTTATGGAATTAAAATTTTCTTCTTTGTTGGATCTGTTGATTACTCTCAAAATTTATATTTTTATTGTGAGTACATCCTTACTGACCCTTTTTGTTTTTTTTAAATTCCTTCAACAGGAGTTTCAAAAGCCCTAAGTTACATGGTAGAGAACATTTTTACATTAGCTTTTGTCAGGGTCCTAGAGTTTTTAATGGCTTTGGACCACTGAATTTTGCTCATTCTCCTTTCACAAGGGACTAGCCATTTGAGACCAGGCTCTATGCAAGAGGCTCAATTCCAATTCTGTGGACCCAAAGGCACAACTTCTGCCTCAAGTAGGTATTAAAACTGTAGGCACTGCCCAAGGCTTATACTCTGTGGTATCAGTTCTACTTATGACTATGGTTTTGAACTGTTATTGGCACTAAAACAACTGGATTTCCCTTTTATTCTCTTATTAATCAAGGCTATAATTATATTTTTTGTTCTTATACTTCATTTTATATTGAAGGGCAGGGTTCATTCATATCAGCTGTCTTTCATGTCCCTAGAGGAGCGTTCTCAAGGACTAGTGTACAATGACTTTTATGTTTGTAACATAATATTTACTTTATTCATATATGTTATATATAATAATATAGCATTTATTATTATATATATACATATTATATATAATATGTATAGGTACCATAATCTATGATTTCCAGGTGCTGTGAGGGAATCTAGAATTGACTTATGCTACAAGGACTAGAAAATAATTTGAAGTAGAACAGCCAATGACAGGAAACAAAACAAATCAATAAATGTCTAAGAGAAAGGAATAAAATAACATACATAAGGCATAAGTGTATATAAGCCTAAATACTCATGACCCCACAACCTAGATTTCATAAATGTAGCCAAGAAATTCGTCACATTTGTTTTACCTCTCTGCAACATTCCACTGTCTCACTTCCTATTTTAATCCTTCTGGTTCTTTTTACTTTGGGAATATTCCTTTGGTAGTTCTGATTCCTCCATCTGTCCCCTAGATGTTTTTCCTCTACATGCCTCCTTGGTTTTAGCTATCAGATGTATGCCAAGGTCTCTAATAGTTACATCTCTAATTCTGATCTCTTAAATTCTACATTACTGTCTGCTGGATGTTTCCTTCTACTGGCGTCATAAATTTGGCATATTTATCAAACTGATTATATCTCCTTTATCTATAATCTCCTAACTGTGCTCCCTTATCTTTAGTCAATGGTACCTGCCTCTTTCAATCACCTGGTAGCTAATCAGTTGGCACATGTTGAAAATTCAAGAAGACTCATACAATCTCTCCTCTGGTCTCTACTTCCCCTGCTAGTTACCTAATTCAGGGCTTCATCATTTCTTAGACTATTGCAATAACTTTCTAACTGGTCCTTCCCTTCCCTCTGGCCTTAAACATTATTGTAGTCGAACATTTCTAAGATACAGACTTAATAATATCACTCTACAACCTATAAAATATGATTTAAACACCTTAATTTCACATTCAAGACCTACAATTTGGCTGCAACCTACTTTTATAAACTTATTTCCTTTTACCATTTTAAGTATTCTTTGTCTCAGCTAAACTACACTACTCACAATTCCTGGTAATATGCTCTGAATAGTCTGTCTCAAGAGTGCTTTATATCATGCAAATTCCTCTCTCTGGAATGTTTCTCCCCGCCCCACTTCCAAATCCCTCATAAAGCTTTTTTTTTTTTTTTTTCCCTAGGTGGAAGTAATCTTGCCATCTGCTGAACTGCGAAAGTACTTTAAACCTCTCACAAAGCTTACAGTACACCTCAAAATGTGCTTATTTAAGTCTCTTACCTTTTCAACTAAATGACGTAGTAGTGGTAGTGGCTAAGAGCATGGATTTTGAAGCTAGTGAAGTGGGTCTGAATCATGGCTATGTCAATTATTAGCTGACTAATTTGGAAAAAGTTAATTTACTTCTTTTGTGTATTATGAGGAAAATAATAGCATATACCACATGGGGTTGCTGTGAGGATTAAATGAGTTATATATAAAGTACATAGAACAGTACCAGACACATACTAGCCATTTAACAAATGTTAGTTAATATTAAGGACAAAATTGGGCATGTCTTATTTATCACTATCACCCAGTCATACTATTTTTCCACACAGCAGGCAGTCAAGTTTTTTTCTTAGTTGAAAAAAATTATAACCAACAAATTGTACTAGATAATTCCAGGTACTATAACAGCCAAGTATAAGCAGTACAGAAATAGTGCTATAAGAATTCAGGTAAGAGAAAGATCACAATAAGATAATTGTGTAAGAAAATACTTTAGGAAAGAGTGATTCTCCAATGCAGTAGTATTTTAAAAGGTTTAATCTGAGAAAAGCCAGCAGGATGAACTGATAGGGTAATAATAGTCAAGAAACTATTAGCAGTCATGAGATAATGAGACTCTGGACTACGGCGATTAGCAATGAGGTTTTTTTTTTTTTTTTTTTAAGTAGGTTCCATGCTTAGCATGGAGCCCGACACTGGGCTTGAGCTCACGACCCTGAGATCAAGACCTGAGCCCAAACCAAGAGTCAGATGCTTAACCCAGGCACCCCCGCAAAGAGGTATTTCAAAGAGAGGGATAAAAACAGAGAGATAACAAAGTCAGAATAAACTGGGCTTATAAAAATAGGAAGAAGTTAGAGAAAACAGTATAAAATCCTGAGTCTGTGATGCTGGCAGACTAAGGTGCAAGTACAGATTTGAGAAAGTTGGGAGGCTTAAGTTCTGTTTTAGATATGTTGAATTGAAGGTACATTGTGTGTTATGATATAATAAGATCCTGTAGGTAGCCATAAAAGAAAGGTGAGAGGTTTTAAAGGTGTAAACTGGGAAGTCCTCAGAATAGAGTTGATGGCTGAAAATATAGGCATGATGAACTGTCAGGAGTAAAGATGGAAGATGAGCAGAAGACTACCAAGTACAGTTTGTGAGGAAATTCATCACTGCCTTTCTATAATTTTGAACGTCTCTAACAAAGTTATCAAAAACTATCAAAGTATGTTCTGATCGGGGATATATGTAAACTCAGTAATTGGGAACACCCAGTAAAACCTCTCTCTTTAGTCAGAATGCAAATTCCATGAGAGCAGGGGTTGCGATGTTCTCATGTGTATCCCGAGGGCTTAGTTCATACCTTGCACATAGTAGTCAATAGATTAGAATCAGTGAATAAGAAGCATTGAAAAATGTGCTTGTGGGTGAAAAGATTTAATATAATATTCAATATAATAGCTAAGATGATGTGCAAATATTAAGCAAAATGTCAGAATCAGAGGGACAAAGTTCTCAGAAATATATACTATTTGGAATTGAGAAAAAATATTTCACAAGTTAGAAGTATTTATGTATCCTTATTGGAATCAGCTTAACTTTCTTCTTCTATCACACACCTGCATTTATCAGTCAGATAATCTAAAAATATTAATTTAGCTTTTTCTGTAAGCCCAGTGAAGTAAGTTCTAGCTCTCTGACCTTTCTGGCAAAGAGCTTAGTTTTTTATTCAAATCAAAGAAGATATAAATATACTATCTTTTAATAAAAATTCCAGGTTTGGTACATTTACTTACTAAGGTTTTGCTAGTGACCTCAAAATTCTGAAACTATGTTATAATTTTATTGTCACTGAACAGTTTTTCATCTGTACAGGTTCTTTCTGTAAGGAGATATGAATATTAAGATTTTTATAATTATTGAATCACTATATTGTACACCTGAAACTAATATAACACTGTGTGTTAACTATACTGGAATTTAAAATTAAAGATTTTAGGAGTATATAGAGAACAATGCCAATTTAACAAGTTTTAGTGATAAAGGAAAATAATGACACTGTGATTTAAAAGAATATTATCGGGGAGCCTGGGTGGCTCAGTCAGTTAAGCTTCTGCCTTTAGCTCAGGTCATGGTCCTGGAATGGATGGAGCCCCTCTTCAGGCTCCCTGCTCAGTGGGGAGTCTACTTCTCCCTCCCCCCCCCGCCACCTCCCTCCCCGCTCATGTTCTCTCTCAGTCTCAAATAAATAAATAAAATCTTTAAAAAAAACTTTTAAAAGAGTATTATCTAACTTTGCAGCTTTTATTCCTATCATTCATTTTGAATAGTTTCCTATATGTTGGATTTCAAATCGGTTTGTTTTACACTTCATTTTCTAATACATTCAGAGTACTTTTAAAGATATCATTTAAAGGCTATTTGAGAGAATAGATTTTTCAGCTTTTGTATAGGGAATAGACTACCTGGGTTTTGGTAATTATATGGAGATAAATATAAAGGCTTTTCTAGATGATATACTCTAATTTATTTTGGGGGGAGGAGGAGAGGGAGAGGGAAAGAGAAAATCTTTTTTTTTTTTTTTAAAGATTTTTTTAATTTATTTATCTGAGACAGAGAGAATGAGAGAGACAGAGAGCACATGAGAGGGGGGAGGGTCAGAGGGAGAAGCAGGCTCCCTGCAGAGCAGGGAGCCTGATGCGGGACTTGATCCCGGGACTCCAGGATCATGACCTGAGCCGAAGGCAGTCGCTTAACCAACTGAGCCACCCAGGTGCCCGGAAAGAGAAAATCTTAAGCAGGTTCCACACTCAGTGCCGAGCCTGATGTAGGGCTCCATCTAATGACCCTGAGATCACAACCTGAGCCGAAATCAAGAGTCAGAAGCTTAACCAACTGAAGCCACCAGGTGCCCCAATAGACTCTAATTTTGATGCTTCTTTTTGTCCCTTCAAGTTGCACTAATAAGATGATAAACTACAAATTTGTTAACTTCATTTGCCATTGCATAGAGCCTGACCTTTCATCAAGCAAACTGGAGGAAGAAAGTCACTATTAAGTGGTTAATAGATGTTACACTAAAATTCCTGTTTGAGTCTATATAAATTATATAAAAATCAAAATGTTTTTGATTTTGAATTGGACTGACCAATTTAACTAGATAAGCACTTACAAGCATAAAGTCTTAATTATTTTTTGATTGCTAAATATTCCAAAGCAACTGTTTTTTTTTTAAAGATTTATTTATTTGAGAGAGAGAGAATGAGAGAGCACATGAGAGGGGGGAGGGTCAGAGGGAGAAGCAGACTCCCCGCCGAGCAGGAAGCCCGATGCGGGACTCGATCCCGGCACTCCAGGATCATGACCTGAGCCGAAGGCAGTCGCTTAACCAACTGAGCCACCCAGGCGCCCCTCCAAAGCAACTGTTTTAATGAAGAAAATAATTATTAAAAAATACTCTGGTAATTTTGTTGTAAGATAACCAGGCATGTAGATCAATACACTACAGTTTGAGTATATAATTAGACTGTAATACACCCAAAGAAAGAAGTACACTAGCGTCTACTAAAAACTTCTACAAATTATATAGCTGTTACATTGTTAAAATTTGGGAAAATGATTTTTCCTTGATAAAAACAAATTTACTTAAAATGCCAAAGAAAGTATGCCATTCCATGCTCTGAATGTATTAATGATAAAATATAATTACTTCTAGAATTTTTGCTTCAGATTTCCTTAACCAGCTCTAGGTTAAATTGTACTAAGTATAGCATGCATAACGAATCAAATTTAGTTATGAAAGGTCTATAATATAATGGCCATGATCCGATTAAAGGCAGTATGGTGTAATGACCAAGAGTAAAAGTCTTGGGATCAGATAGACTGCCTTTTGAATCTAAGTTCCCCTAATTACTAACTATGTAAACTTGGGCAAAAAATATAACTACTTTAAGCTTCAGTTAACTTACCAGGAAGTGGAGGATAATAATAGTACCCCATATAGTTGATGTGAGGCTTAACTGAAGTAGTTTGTGTACAATGCCTGTCATATAATAAATGGTCAACAAACATTAGCTGCTATTATAATATCATTGTGAAGGGAGCTACCTGCTATTTTATTGAAACTGCTTTAGTGGACACTTTTAGAATATAATTTTGGACTCTGGAAAAAATAATTTGGTATAGCAAATGGACATCAAAAATTTAAATCCACAGGTGTGAAGTCTAATAGAATCTTCCCCTCCTCACAATAAAACTGGGATTTCTACTGATCCTTAGTTTAAGGCAGATAAGAAAAAAATCACCACACCCTCCCATCCACATGGGATTGTAAGGAAAGGTGTTTTCAAAAGGCTGAGAACCTTAGAAAGATAAAAATAAGTTCCTGAAAATTTGTAACCATGAGCTGGATCTCACTAGGATTTATAGCCCAAATTTATGTTATTTGGGCAATCCAAAAAGTCCAAAGTCATGAATTCAGTATAAAGTGGTACTATGTTAGTGGTGTCGCCATCACCAGGTGCCTGGAAGGAAGTACATTCATCCAAGGCCTAAGAGTTTACTATTTTTTTTTTTAAAGAAAGATGAACTCCCGGGCGCCTGGGTGGCTCAGTTGGTTAAGCGACTGCCTTCAGCTCAGGTCATGATCCCAGGGTCCTGGGATCGAGTCCCACATCGGGCTCCCTACTCTGCGGGAAGCCTGCTTCTCCCTCTCCCACTTCCCCTGCTTGTGTTCCCTCTCTCGCTGTGTCTCTCTCTGTCAAATAAATAAATAAAATCTTTAAAAAAAAAAAAAAAAACAAGAAAGATGAACTCCCAAATAAAAGAATAATGAAGAAAATCACTAGGCATGAGTGAGAACTTGCAGAAACAATAGGCAGAAGATAAAGACCCACAAAAACATTGATATATATATTAAAATATCAGAATATTAGAATTGTCATAAGATTATAAAACAATCATGTACAATATGTTTAAAGAAATAAATAAGGGCACCTGGGTGGCTCAGTTGGTTTAAGTGTCTGACTTTCTTTCAGGTCATGATCCCTGGGTCCTGGGACTGAGCCCCACCTTGGGCTCCCTGCTCAGTGGGGAGTCTGCTTCTTCCTCTCCCTATGAGTCTCCCCCCCACTTGTGCTCTCTTTCTCTCTCTCACAAATAAATTTAAAAATCTTCAAAAAAATCAGTGTGAAAATATCCACAGGTTATTAGAAAACTAAAAATATTTACCAAAAAGACTTGAAAGAGTACTATATAGAGCCTCTAAGATTAAAATTCTTTAAGTTGAAATACAAACTCAGTGAAAATCGAACATCAGATTAGACATAGCTGTAAAGAGAATTACTGAGATGGAACACAGGAAATAAGCCATCCAGAATGACTCCCCAAGAAATGGAAGTAGGAAAAATGTGATAGTGAGGTTATGAGATAAGGGATATTAAGGGAGAAAATCTAACAAATATCTAACCAGAGCCTCAGAATGCAGCAGAAATAGCACAAGGCAATTCTATAAAGAGAACTGTTTCTACAACAAAAAAGCACCAATCCCCTATTCAGTAAGCCCAACAAATCCCAAGAAAGGCACAAGAAAAAACACTGACACCTAGCCAGGTAATGGAGAACACCAAAGACAAAGTGAAGTTCTTTTTAAAAAGCCAGAAGTGGGACTGTAGAGGTGCTGCTCTAATATCAGCTGTCACGCCATTCGCGGTGCAGGTGTGGCTGGGCATGTGGGACAATGGGGCCACACAAGCCTGAGGCTGCAGCTCCCAAAGTCAGCGGACTCCAGGGAGCTCTGCGGGCTCCACACAGGAAGACCGTGGGGCCTTTGGGAAGACAGCAAACTGCAGAGGAAGGATATCTCTAAGTGCGCACTAGAGAACACCTGACAGCCTTGAAGAAAACACCATGAAGATGAGATCACTCATCGTATAAAGGACACTGAGCGTCTGAAGAAAATGAGCAGCACAAGAAGATGATTAAATGTGCACAGTTCCCATATGGTGGCTACATGTCATTGCCCATTCTATGTAAACATAGTTTTGGTTTGATTAATATCTGTGTGCTGCCAACAGATTATGATAAATTTTAAAAAAGCCGAAAGCAGTAAAAGAAGAGATTTTCTTCAAAGGAGTAACAATTAGACAGCTGACAGTAAAAATATGTTAGAAGACACTGAAATATTGATTGTTCTTTATTATTATTATCACTAGAAGATAATTTTTAAGCTAGAACTCCCCAGCAAAAATATCTTCTAAGAATGAAAATAAAGACATAAAACTAAGTTTTCACACCAATAGTCTTTAACTAAAGCAAAATCTAAAGCATGAAGTTCAGGAAAAAAAATTACTCCCAACAGAAAATTTGAGGAATGAGAAGAAAGAAAGAACACACAAAAAATAGTACATATAATAAAGATGTCTTGAAGTGTTTTTAAAAAAATAAATAATAAAATGAGGAATAAAAAAAGGAATAAAAAGTTATAATATTCCAAGATCTTAATATTATTCAGGAAAAGGATTAAATAATGATGAATATTATAATTATCATGGTAACCACTAAAATAATAGAAACAGTGTCTAACTTGAGAACTATTAGAAGGGAAAAACTGGAATGAGAAAACGATTAGTCAAAAAGAGAAG
The DNA here is from genome assembly GCF_002201575.2 of Neomonachus schauinslandi. Classification (NCBI taxonomy): domain Eukaryota; kingdom Metazoa; phylum Chordata; class Mammalia; order Carnivora; family Phocidae; genus Neomonachus; species Neomonachus schauinslandi. The sequence continues at coordinate 117,456,660 of NC_058407.1, read as the reverse complement.
AAAAAGAAGCATGTGAAATTGGAGATGCCTATTAGACACAAAAGTGGAAATATGTAGGCAGAAATAAGCAGGTCTGGAGTTCAGGTAAGAAATACCATGTAATGATATAAATTTGGGAGGCATCAGCATAAAAATTGGATTTAAAGCCAAGAGATTTAATAAGATCACTCTGGAAGTGAGTGGGGATAGAAAAGTGAAGTCCAAAGATAAAGCTCTTGGGCACTACAAGATTTAGAGGTGAGGACATGAGGAAGAATAATTAATGACTGTGATTTTAAAAGATACACTGGAGCTATGAACTCTGTTATAATAGAATAAAAATACCTTTCTAAAAAAAAGTATGGAACATTTCCCCCAAATTGATCAAGTAATAGGCTACAAAGAGAAAATCTTGATATATTCAGAGACCTAGAAACCATCTAAGTCATATTCTGACTATACAGCAATGAAAAAGGTATTCATAACAAAAGGACAGCCACCAACAATAAAAGCAATCATTTTAAAATTTTGTAAAACACTCCAAAATAAATCAGAGCAAATAAAAATATAGAATTTAAAGATGTTAGAAATAAAGACTGAGAACAAACTACATAAAAATCTATGGGAAAACAGACATGTAGATTAAAGGAACAGAGTAGATAACCCAGAAATAAACCCATGTATATATATGGTTCATTTACAACAAAGGAGCCAAGAATATAGAATGGGGAAAGGACAATCTCTATCAATAAATGGTGCTGGGAAAACTGGACCACTATCTTATACCATACACAAAAATTAACTCAAAATGGATTAAAGTAACCTCTTTGACATCGGCTGTAGCAACTTCTTACTAGATGTGTCTCCTGAGACAAGGGAAACAACCAAAAGCAAAAATAAGACTATAAAGCAAAAACAAACTATTGGGATTTCATAAAAATAAAAAGCTTCTGCACAGCAAAGGAAACAATGAACAAAACTAAAAGGCAACCTATGGAATGGGAGAAGATACTTGCAAATGACATATCTGATAAAGGGTTAGTATCCAAAATCTATAAAGAACTTATCAAACTCAACACTCAAAACCAAATAATCCAATTAAAAAATGGGCGGAAGACATGAATAGACATTTTTCCAAAGAAGACATACAGATGGCCAACAGACACACATGAAAAGATTCTCAATATCCTGATCATCAGGGAAATACAAATACAATGAGATATCACTTCACACCAGTCAGAATGGCTAAAATCAATAACATAAGAAACAAGAGGTGTTGGTGAGGATGTGGAGAAAGGGGAATCCTCTTGCACTGTTGGTGGGAATACAAACCGGTGCAGCCACTGTAGAAAACAGTATGGAGTTTCCTCAAAAGGTTAAAAATAGAACTACCCTATGATCCAGCAATTGCACTACTAGGTATTTACCTAAAAGATAAAAAAACTAATTCAAAGGGATACATGCACCCCAATGTTTATAGCAGCATTATCTACAATAACCAAATTTTGGAAACAGACCAAGCGTCCATCGACTGATGAATGGATGAAGAAGATGTGGTATATATATATATATATATAAAATGGAATACTACTCAGCCATAAAAAGAATGAAATCTTATCATTTGCAATGACGTGGATGCAGCTAGAGAGTATTATGCGAAGTGAATTAAGTTAGTCAGAGAAAGACAAATACCATATGATTTCACTCATTAGTGGAATTTAAGAAACAAACAAGGGGTATCTGGGTGGCTCAGTTGGTTAAGCATCTGCCTTCAGCTAAGGTCATGATCCCAGGGTCCTGGGACCAAGCCCCGAGTTGGGCTCCCTGTTCAGTGGGCAGTCTGCTTCTTCCTCTCCCTCTGCTGCTCCCCCTGCTTGTGCTTTCTTGCTGTCAAATGAATAAATAAAATATTTAAAAAAAAAAAGAAAAACAAAACAAATGAGTGTAGGGGAAAAAAAGAAAAATAATAGGAAAACCAAGAAACAGACTCTTAACTATAGAGAACAAACTGAGTGTTACTAGAGGGAGGTCTGTGGGGGGATGGGTTAAATAGGTGATAGGGATTAAGGATGGCACTGGTGATGAGCACTGGGTGTTGTATGTAAGTGTTCAATCACTAAATTGTACACCTGAAACTAATATCACACTGAATGTTAACTAACTGGAATTTGAATAAAAACTTAAAGGTTCTCATTACAAGAAAAAAATTGTAACAATGTGTGGTGATGAATGTTAATGTGGGAATCATTTTACATTATGTGCAAATATTATGTTGTACAACCTGAATGTGATATGTCATTATACCTCAATTAAAAAAACAAAAACAAAAACAAACCTATGGGTATAGCCAGAACTGTACTCAGAGGGAAAAATATGGCCTCAAATGCATTCATTAAAATATTGAGATGAAAATTCAAGTGTAAAAAGCCAAAGATGGTTAAAAAAAAAAAATCAAAAGGAATGAACAATAAAAACAAAGGCATAAATTAATGAAATTTAAAATAAAAATAAATGGCTTGATAAATCGAGTCATGAACTGGTTCTTTGGCAAGAATGACAAAATGAGGGGCACCTGGGTGGCTCAGTGGTTAAGCATCTGCCTTCAGCTCAGGTCATGATCCCAGGGTCCTGGGATCGAGCCCGCGTCAGGCTCCCTGCTCTGCTGGAAGCCTGCTTCTCTCTCTCCCACTCCCCCTGCTTGTGTTCCCTCTCTCGCTGTCTCTCTCTCTGTCAAATAAATAAATAAATCTTTAAAAAAAAAAGAATGATAAAACCAGACACATAATAAATAAGACTAAGGGTAATAAAGGGATATAATTAAAGATTTGGAGGATGTTAAATACTATAAAATAACAGCCAATGTTAACATTTAAGAATAATAAAACATAAGTATTCTCCATTATTTCCTAAATCATAACAAAGGGATAAATAACAGTATAAAAACTACAAAAACTCTCCCAGACCGTTCTTATCAGCTGTTTCAAAATATCCAAATACAAGTGGAAATGGGAGAAAAAAGAAATGCTAACTCTTAAGCAAAAATTTGGTTGATGATAGATTATGGCAGTTTGTCACTGTCAAGCTGAATCTGTCTACCATTTAGAGGTCCCCTAATCTCTGTAGAGGTTAGAATTAAATACTTTTTGCATGTCAATTACCAAGTGTTTTATATATATTAACTCACAACAACCCTATTATACCCAGTTTATAAGAACATGATGAAAGTATTATCTCCATTTTTATTTAAAAAATAAAAATTTCTGTATTAAAGACGATAGACAACTGGATCATGATTATTTTGTAATTCTGCGTCTTGAGTTCCCGTTTATTTAGCAGAGTTAATAAGAAAGAGAATGCTGCTTGAAGGTGTCAAGAACAAATAGGAGGTTCCTTTGATAAAGAAATATAAGTGTTTGGCATAATATTATCACCAGAAATAAATATGTACTATTCTTAGGTCATTCCCTTTTCTAAATGTTTGGCTGACTCCTTGTCCTTAATGTTCAGCTCAAGTGTATTTCCTCTTCCCTTAGGGATCCCTTTGCATATGTGTATTATTAGAGTTAGAATTTAGTAACTGTTAAATGAATTTAAAAAAAGTTTTGAATAAAGATTATAGCTTTCCTTTCCACCCATTCACTTAAAATGTCCTCTGAATTATCCCTTCTTTTCTTTCCTTCCTTCCTTCCTTCCTCTTCCAAAACCAATGCCTCTTATCCTATGGCTTTGATCCTATCTGCTAGTATTTCCTTTGAGGTCTTGGTCCTTCGATCATCCCCTTTTAGTAGCTTCAACATGTATTTCTTCCTTTGCTCCTTCTGCTTGCCACTAAAAACTATGTTCATAAATTCCCTTTAGGGGAGTGACACCAACAAAAATGGTAACATAGCCCCAAACACCCCCCTTCCACATAAACACTGAAATTATCTGAACCAACTTTGTCAGTACACTGGAAAATAAAGGCTTGTAGAAACCCAGCAAATGCTGAATCAAAGAAAAGGCAAATTAAAAATGGTAGCAAGCTTTGAGGCATTTTTACCCGCCCTTGCCCCAGCCCAGGTTGGTGGCGATCTTGAAGATGGAAGTCTGCATTCCCAGTATGGGCAGAGTAGACCTTATTTGCAAATTATTGTGCTTATCTCTTCTAACCTGTCTAGGGCTACCTGAAAAACTAATGCAAAGCACTTGTCTTTGTCATAAGACACAAATAGGCTGAAAATGAAAGGATGGAAAAAGATACTTGATGTAAAAAGTAACCAAAAGAGAACTGGGTGGCTATACGAATAATGGACAAAATAGACTTTAAGAAAAGAAAAACATTATGTAATTATATGAGTCAGTTCATCACGGTGATACTTATAAACATATATGACCCAAACAACAGAGCCCAAAATATACAAAAGATCAGTAAGGAAATAGAGAACTTGGGGCACCTGGGTGGCTCAGTAGGTTAGGTGTCTGCCTTCGGCTTAGGTCATGATCCCAGGGTCTTGGGATCAAGTCCCGCACTGGGCTCCCTGCTCTGTGGGGAGCCTGCTTCTCCCTCTGCCTCTCATGAACTAAAAAAAAACAAAAACAAAAAACCTAAAAAAAAAGGAAATGAGAACTTAACACTGTAGACTAACTAGACCTAATAGACATCTGTAGAACACTCCACCCAACAACAGAGTATACATTCTTCTCAAGTGCACATGGAATATTCTCCAGGATAAACTTATGTTAGACCACAAATCAAGTGTCAATAAATTTTTAAATACTGAAATGATACAAAGTATCTTCTTCAATTACAAGGAATGAGACTAGAAATCAGTAACAGAAGGAAAACTAGGAAACTTACAAATATATAGAAATTAAACAACATACTGGGTCAAAAAATCACAAGGGAAATTATAAAATATTTAGAAATTAATGAAAATGAAAATAAAACATGCTAAAAGTTATGGGATAGAATGAATACCGTGCTCGGAAGGAAATTTATAGCAGTGAATGCCTACATTGATACAGAAAAAAATCTCAAATCAATAATTTAAACTTTATATATCTGAAGGCTGAAAAAAGAAGCTAAAATTTTGGGGCTCCTGGGTGGCTCAGTTGGTGAAGCATCTGCCTTCGTATCAGGTCCTGATCCTGGAGTCCTGGGATCGAGCCCCGCTTTGTCCTGCTCAGCGAGGAGTCTGCTTCTCCCTCTCTCTCCGTCCCTCCCCTGGCTCATGCTCTCTCGCTTGCTTGCTCCCTCTCTCAACTAAATAAAATCTTTTTTAAAAAAAGAAGCTAAAATTTAACCCAAAGTTAGGAAAAGTAGTAATTAAAATGAAACAGAGAAAAGCAGCAGAATTACTGGAACAAAAAACTGGTTCTTTAAAACATCAGCAAAATTGAAAAAGCCTTAGCTAGACTGGCAAAGAAAAAAAGAGAGGTAATGTGAATAAAATTAGAAATGAAAGTGGTAACATTACTACCAGCCTTTCAGAAATCAAAACAATTTTTAGAGATTACTAAGAATAATTGTCAGCAAATTAGATAAACTAGATGAAATGACAAATTCCTAGAAATACACAAGTTTCTAAAATTGACTGAAGAAGAAATAGAAAATCTGAACAGACTTATAACAATAAAGATATTGAATTGGTTAAAAATAAAAACAAAACTCCAAACTAAGGAAGTCCAGGACCAGATGATTTCACTTTTTAAATTCTACTAAAGAAAAAGTATCATCAATGCTTCTCAAAATCTTCCAAAACAGCGAAAAGGAAATGCTGCCTAACACATTCTATAAGGCCAGTATTACCCTGATTCCAAAGCCAGACAAAGATACCACAAGAAAACTATAGACCAATATGCCTTTTGGATACTGATGAAGAAATCTTCAATGAGATACTAGCAAACAAACTCCAAAGAGGAAAAAATACATGATCATATCTCCATTGATGCAGAAAAAGCATCTGACAAAATTCAACACCCTTTCAAGACAAAAACACTTAAGCTAGAAATAGAAGGAAACTACGTCAATGTAATAAAGGTCATACATGGAAAAAAACCACAGCAAATATCACATTTTATGGTAAGATTAAAAGCTTTCCCCTCTGAGATCAGGAAAAAGACAAGGATGCCCACTTTTGCCACTTCTACTCAATCTAGTACTAGAAGTTCTAGAGCAACTAGGTAAGAAAAAAAATGAAAGACATCCAAATTATAAAGGAGGAAGTAAAATGATCTGTTTGCAGCTGACATCATCTTATATGTACAAAACTGTAAAGATCCCACAAAAAAACTGTTAAAAGTAATAAATGAATTAAGCAATGTTGCAGGATATGAAATCAACACACAAATTCAGTTGTAGTTCTATACACTAATAATGAACAATCTGAAAATAATTTCATTTACAATAGCATCAAAAAGAATAAAATACTAAGAAATTAACCAAACAAGTGAAAGGCTTGTGCAATGAAAAGTACAAAACATTGTTGAAAAAAATTAGAGAAGACATAAATAGACATCCCATGTTCATGGACTGTAAGACTTAATACTGTTAGATGTGAATATTACCTAAAGCAATCTATAGATTCAGTCCAATCTCCAGCAAAATCCCAATTACATATTGCGCAGAAACAGGAAAATCCATCCTAAAATTTACATGGAATCTCAAGGGAACCCAAATACCTCAAATAATTGGAAAAACAAGGAGAAAGCTAGAGGATTCACACTTCCTGATTTCAAAACTTACTCTAAAGCTGCAGTAAACAAAATAGTGTGAAGTACTGGCAAAAGACAGACATAATAGACCAGACCAATGGAACAGAATAGAGAGCCCAGAAACAAATCCTCACATATATGGTCAAATGATTTTTGACAATGATGCTAAGACATCCTTGGGGAAAGGACAGTCTTTTCAACAAACTGTGCTGATATTATACATACACATGCAAAAGAACAGAGAAGTACTCCAAACTCGTACAATATATCCACATTAATACAAAATGGATCAACAACCTAATTATAAGAACCAAAACCATAAAATTTATAGAAGAAAACAAATGGGTAAAATTCATGAACTTGAATTTGACAATGGCCTATAGCTATGGTTCCAAAAAAAACAAATGAAAAAGGAGATAAACTGGACTTGAAAATTAAAAACTTTTGGGGGCGCCTGGGTGGCTCAGTTGGTTAAGTGACTGCCTTTGGCTCAGGTCATGATCCTGGAGTCCCTGGATCGAGTCCCACATCGGGCTCCCTGCTCGGCAGGGAGTCTGCTTCTCCCTCTGACCCTCCCGACCCTCCCCCCTCTCATGCTCTCTCTCTCTCAGTCTCTCTCTCAAATAAATAAATAAAATCTTAAAAAAAAAAAGAAAATTAAAAACTTTTGTTCATGAAAAGACATTTTTAAGAAAGTGAAAAGAAAACCTACAGAATGGGAGAAAATATTTGTGAATCATTTAAGGGTCTAGTATACAGAATACATAATAAACTTAATAACAAAAGATAAACAATCTGATTCAAAAAAGGGCATTTCTCAAAAGAGGACACACAAATGCCAACAAGTAAATGAAAGATGCTCAATATCAGTAGTCATTAGGAGAATGCAAATCAAAACCACAATGGGATATCACTGACCATAGGATGGTTATAACAACAACAAGAACAGAAAGTAACAAGTGTTGATGAGGATATGTAAAAATGGAATAATCATTGCTGGTCAGAATGTAAAATGGTTCAGCTGCTATGGAAAACAGTTTGGGGAGTCCTAAAAAGCTGAACATAGAATTATCATATGTCTTAGCAATTCCACTTGGATATATAGTTAAAGTAATTAAAAACAGGTACTCAAACAAATACATACACAGACATGTTCATAGCAGCACCATTCACAGTATCCAAAAGGTAGAATCAGCTCAAATGTCTATCAATTGATGAATGGATAAACAAACGTGTGTGTGTGTGTGTGTAAAATGGAGTATTATTTAGCCATAAAAAGTAAAGTACTGATACATGCTACAATGTGGATAAACACTGAAACATGCTAAGTGAAAGGAGCCATAAGCAAAAGGTCACATGTTATATATTCCATTTCTAAGAAATATCCAAAATAGGTAAATTCATAGAGACAGAATGCAGATTATTGGCTGCTATGGGCTGGTGTGGACAGGAGCAGGGAATGGAGAGCAACTGCTTAATGGGTACAGTTTCCCACTGAGGTGATAATGTTTTGAAGCTAAACTAAGAGGTAGTTGTACAACACTGTTAATGTACTAAATGCTAATGAATTTTTCACTTTTAAAAGGTTAATTTTACGTGAATTTCACCTCAATTTTAAAAATTATTTTTAAAAAACCACATTGGGATATCTGTTAGAAGAGCTAAATGGGGAGAAGACATACCATACCAAGTGTTGGCAGGGATGTGGAGCAACAGGAACACTCATAAACTAATGGTGGATGTGTTAAGTTGGTTATACTTAAGAAAACTGGCAATATCTACTAGAGCTGAACCATATGTACACCCTGGCACAATGCCTAGAACATGCTCAAAAAATATTTATTGATTGAACTTATGAAGTACCCACTCTTTTTTTAGGCACTGGGACATAAAAATGAAAACATACAGTTTTCTCCCCTAATAAATAAGACACATAAATAATTATAATACAATATACTTATATATGTGGGGGGTAGATAGTATATTGGTTTTGGAATCAGATATTGGTTTTGGAATCAGATAGACCATTTGAGTCCTGGCTCCATGATTTACTAGTTACCTATGATTATAGGCAAGTCTGAATTTTATTTCTGTATCATTTCTGGAATTTCTTTCCTTTCTACTTTCATTCTAGTTTGTCTATTGCTGCCACAGTCATATTTATGAAATAGCACAACACTCTACTCCTTGAAGCTCAAAATCCAGTTTCCTCACTACATAAAAAATAATATCTAAATTTCTTAGCCTAGTATTCAGAAACTTTTATATATTGTTACCTGTCTTTCAAGCCTTCTCTTAGTATACTCCCACCATGTTTTAGATACAGTGGCTGACCACCTGTCTTGAACATGCTTTGAAATGGCTTTCCTTTGTATCTTTGCTCAACATGTCTTTCTTCCAAGAATTCACTGTCTCAAATCTTTGGGTTATGAGAAAGTGATTTTTCATGGTATACTGATAAGAGGTCCTCTACACATGGAAGAGAATAAACTGATCACATTTAGAGAGTAGTCTGATCCATATGACAAATGAGTAAGTTAACATTCAGAGGCATACTTTGGCCTCCTGGGCATTTTATTTAGGTAAAGGAAGTTATTATTTCCTCTATAGTAATCATATTGTATCAGAATGTCTCATCTTAAAAGACTGACACTGAAAAACTGCTTTTCTGGTCCATCAATTTGAATCTAATTCAGAGTCAAAATAAGTTAGCTCTGCCCCTGTGATTCCTAGTTGAGAATGTGGTGAGAGACTCCCAGGAACTTTAAAATTATGTAAATAAGATTGCCCTTTGAAAGGAAAACACATAAAGGATAAGAACATGTAATGGATACTCAGTGATGGAGTAAGTAAATTAGTGGGATCAGTTTAATTGAACAACTGACTTGAATTCAATTAACATACAGCCCATAGAAAGACACTACCATGAATATAAAAAGGGCATGAGCTCAACTATCAGGTAGTTTATGGTGGAGTAAAGAAGGAAAATAAGTGACCAGGTAATTCTAAAGCCAGAACTATTTTTCAGTTTCTTCCTAAAAAATAGTTATTTATATTACTAATATTACTAATAAGACTGGATGCAAGAGAAACAATACGTAAACCCTATACTACGGAATACAGAAAAAACTCATTACATTATAAAAGGAATACCAGAAACAAATGTAGATTTTTAAAAATTCTCTCTCCATAGGTATACCTAGTTATATTTCAAATATCATTAAAATTTTACTTTCAGAAAGAGTTAGTATACTATGATTGGTTTTTTTTTTTTTCCCTTTCCCCCTGCAAAAAAAAAAAAAATCCTAATTTATTTAAGTATTTTATGTAACATCATAATCCTATTAAGACAGAAATAGTTTATTTACAGATAGAATGAAAAAAATAGGAAATAGTGTTCAGCTAATCAGTAATATCATGTCTGACTAGAACAAGTAATAACATTAGTTGTTAGGAAGTGGAAAACACTCTCAGATTTCAAAGCAACATCAATGTGATAAGGTTCCAGGCAGAAAAGAGCAGGTGGTGTGGTAGCAGTCATTAATTATAAGATGCCCAGGCTTACCAAAGACCCACCTTAAAGACTTAATTATCAATAATATCTTGGCATTCTTCAAGATAATTGTAAACTGTTTCCATGTAAGTTTCTAAGAAGAAATTACATTTATAACTAAAAAGTTAAATAGCAATCACAAGAGAAATGACTAAAAAAATCTTCCTCAGCTATCTGAAACACCGTCTTTTTCTTTTTTTTATTATGTTACGTTAGTAGGCATACAATACATCATTAGTTTTTGATGTAGTGTTCCATGATTCATTGTTTGCGTATAACACCCAGTGCTCCATGCAATATGTGCCCTCCTTAATACCAATCACTGGGCTAACCTATCCCCCCACCCCCCTCCCCTCTAAAACCCTCAGTTTGTTTCTCGGAGTCCATAGTCTCTCATGGTTCATCTCCCCCTCCAGTTTCCCCCCTTTCATTTTTCCCTTCCTTCTCCTAATGTCCTCCATGCTATTCCTTCCACAAATAAGTGAAACCATATGATAATTGACTTTCTCTGCTTAACTTATTTCACTTAGCATAATCTCCTCCAGTCCCATCCATGTTGATGTAAAAGTTGGGTACCCAGCCTCTCTAATGGCTGAGTAATATTCCACTGTATATATGGACCACATCTTCTTTATCCGTTTGTCTGTTGAAGGGCATCTCGGCTCTTTCCACAGTTTGGCTGTTGTCGACATTGCTGCTATGAACTTGAGGGTGCATATGGCCCTTCTTTTCACTACATTTGGAAACACGGTCTTTGAAAGACATTATGAAACTGAAGATGCTACAGATTGTCAGTAGAATAAAACATGCTGATAAACACCCATTTTAACCACAAATCCATTAATTCAAAATTATCTACTTAAAATGAAACTAATTTACTGAAGGGCTACGATGTGTCTGCAAATTTTTGTATATATTTCATTTAATTCTCATAGTATTTTTTTGTTTACTTACATATACTTGAATGTATGCATGAATGCGATGCATACAACCTGATATATAAATCTCACTTTACTTTAGTACACACAGAGGTACAGTTTCTTACTTTTTGCTTTCACTTTATCTGAATCTGTAAAACTCTGAAGTCAAGACTGATTATTTTCTCTTTTCCTACTCAGAGAAAACTTCTTTAAGAAGATGAGCTACTAAGAATTTTAAATGTAGCCCACTGTTAAACAAATCCATCACTAAAAATTAAATTATATAAACTTACAACGAATTAAATGATACTAAAAAAGGTAAAACCCAAAACTCATCACTGCCTACTGTACTATATTTTGTTATTATGTATGCCTTTGAAGATATTCCCATGTATTGTATCTACATGGTGGAAGTATTACATAATGACTACTACTCTCTTTCCAACTCCACTTTTAAGTGATTTCACATTGATAATTTCAAATCAGTCACAACGTAATTATCACTGAAATTGGCAAATGCTACAAATTGAGGCTTTCTCCCTCTAAAGAATCAATGTTTAAAAATTTACTAGTTTACTATTCCCATGGATTTACTAGTTTACCACTCCCATGGATCATCCTAAAATTTTGATGAAGAGGACTGGCTTAAATGAGTAACACTGTAAAATACTTGAGAAACTACTCCCTGAAAAATCACTAATGACATATAGGGACTATTATCTTAAATGGTACTAAATTATAAATTAGATCAATTCTAGAATACTACATAATAAAAAAAACGACCATTCTTATTTCATAAAGAAGGATAAGCCATTCATCTTTAACTGATTGCTATGACCAGACTTTGTTCTTACTTTTTGTTTACTCATGTTTGTTTACTCTTTTTCAAAACACTAAATATTTGTGTGTATGGATTGATGTGAAACTGAGGCGGGCAGACATGTATCTTAGAACTTTTAGGGTTTTTCCTGGGTGCCTTGTCCCCATGGGGTGAGGAAGAGGATGAATAGATGGGACTAGTCTCCCTTATTTTAACCAGAGAAGCTAAGCTTTTTATATCTTCCTTGCATATATTGAGATTCTGTGTAAAATGTCATTAGAAAAAAGGGAGGTTAGGAGGGAAGGAAGAAGAAAGGAACAAAAGCAGTTTTAGAAAATGTACAAATGAACATGTGTTTATGCATGTGCTTATAAAAGGTGTGTTTGTGTTTTAGAAGGAATAGCTGTAGACAGATCGGGTCATTCATAGTTAAAACATTAGTGCATTTTTTTTTTTAAAGATTTATTTATTTGACAAAGAGAGGGAGAGAGACAGTGAGAGAGGGAACACAAGCAGGGGGAGTGGGAGAGGGAGAAGCAGGCTCACCGCCGAGCAAGGAGCCCGATATGGGGCTCGATTCCAGGACCCTGGGACCATGACCTGAGCTGAAGGCAGACGCTTAATGACTGAACCACCCAGGTGCCCCAACATTAGTGCATTTTTAACGGAATTATATGCACTGTGTATTATATATATACACATATATATCTAATTAATTAAAATTGTCATTTGAGACTTCTAAATTAAATTTTAAAATTATAGCATACATTTATTAATCTATTTTAAAGGGTATAAGAAAACAATTCTAAGTTTTGAATCTTCACAGTTAAATTATGTGTATTAATTATATATAGTTATATAAATTACTTAAAAATAATTTCACGTATGGTATTATATCATTTGTAAAAGAAGGACAACACTATTTCTCGAAACAGAAACAGAGAGTACTTTACAGACATAAATAAAATGAGAAGTCCCTGAAAAAGTAGATTTTTAGACAATAAAAAGATACTGCTGGTTGGAATACAGTCTCCTCAAGAATATAGCCAAACACCTTTCAAACTAAATAGACTTTCAAATCTGAAAAGGGAAAATAAGTAAATGCACTGATTTAAATTACTAGGAATGCATTTACTTTTAAAGACCCCTTTTTTTTTTTCTAGAGCAAGTAAATCAATCAAATCGTAAAGAGTAAAATGCAATAGTAACTGTAGGACAAGAGTTCAAGAAAGATGAAATACTGGCTGCACGGAAGCTGTGTGTTGCAAAGCCTCTGTTTTCTTTGAGGTCTCCCATCCCTGTACTAACCAGGCCCATCTAGCTTAGCTTATGAAATATGACAAGGGTACAGCCCATGGCAATAGGATGCAGGATAGTGATTTTCTTTCTTATTTTATTCATTGCAGCCCCAGGGAGAGAGATAACGAGAACAGGAATGAAATCCAGGTGTCCTACATAAAACACTGCAGAATATTACTATGAGGTCACAGGGGCGGGGGGGGGGCAGAGAAGAAACTATTTTATTTTAAAAGAGTTTATTTGTTATAATAATATTTATGGTGGACAATGATTTGGTTTCAGTTACCCAATGACTCATTAAACCTCACTTCTATTAATCATATATCTGAATGACTGTTTCAACAAAAAAATGTTTGACACCTGCTTTTTGGGTTTAAAATATTTCACTGTATTGTTTCAGAAATTGGACAAAAATTACTATCACCAACTTAACTTATAATGCTAAGTAATTATAAAAGAATCTGAAGTAACTTTTAAAATTTCACTTTTTGTTACATATTCCTACTATTTGGATATTTTTCATCTTTTGCTTATTGCTGCGAAGTGCTCTAGGCACTTTCACTAATGAAAACCCTGGCAAATTCAGGGAGAAATTACCTGGGTTTGGCCCTTCCATGAGCTTAAGAAGGTTAAGAAATTCCAAGGATGGACTAGTGCTTCATTTATTTATACTGGTTGAGTGATGTAAAGTTCCTGATATTTGTATGTTTTTGCCCTGAAAAATGGCAATTGAATATGATTCAAGGAAATAAATCACAGTGGCCCCAATAACCAATCATTCTTTGCAAAGTGGAGAAAACATTGTTCACTTAGGGTTCTTGTGAGGATTAGGTGAGCTACTCCATATACAATACATACAACAATATCTGGCATTCAAAAGATATTAGGAATGATGATGATAATGATAAAAATTCTCTATTTCCTCTATTTGACATGGAATTATCAGTGAAATCAACAGCTAGTTTTCTACTCTGCGATTTGTCTATGTGAGGCATACACGGGTACATTAACGTGTCTATGGTCATTCACCAACATGTCATGTGTCCAGCTCACCCTTTCCTCTTAGAAGCACATCTCTCAATTATGTCATTTTACATCAGTACTTTGTAAGAACTTACAGATAGGATAGTTAAAACCTTCCCAAATATATACAGGACAAAACCAAAACTAGTTAGGGAGAATATTAGAGAAACTCTTGAAGAAAAAGTCAACTTCTTAAAACAAAGAGCAGAGTGGTCAGCTGGGACATGTTTATCTTCATTTGGTTTCCACTAATACAAAGACAAAAGAAAAATGGAAATGTAGATAAAAACTTTGAAAATTACAGCAGGATCTCAAAGAAGGCTAGAATAAGGGGCGCCTGGGTGGTTCAGTTGGTTAAGCGTCTGCCTTCAGCTCAGGTCATGATCCCAGGGTCCTGGGATCGAGCCCCGCGACGGGCTCTCTGCTCAGCAGGGAGACTGCTTCTCCCTCTGCCTCTGCCTGCCTGTCTGCCTACTTGTGATCTCTCTCTGTCAAATAAATAAATAAAATCTTTAAAAAAGAAAAAAGAAAAAAAAAAGGCTAGAAAAAAGGAAAACTTTTAGGTTTCTCAGTTTATAAAATATTTTAACATATATATTCTTATTTCGAAGGTGGAAAGAGTAGATAACTTCACACTTTTTGTATGGGGCTAAGTAATAAGAAAATGAAAACCCAGATCAAGTAGAGAATAAACAGTGATGCTAAAACTAGGATTCAGTTCTCCCAACTTTAAAAGTCCAGTATTTTGTCACCCACTCCCCTCATTATTATGCTCTCTCGGCAGAAGTCACCATAATAAGTTACTGTGGACACTTGATTAATTTAACAAATACCAAGAGTCTAATGTGTACACATTTCTATGGTCAGTTCAACCACTGAAACCATAGATAAAAATTCTAATAAGAAAATAAGCTTTGAAACAAAGAAATCGAGGAAAGGAAATGCTGCATAATCACAGTTCTACATACAAAAACTCCAGTATGACCTCATTTTAACTAACTAAATATGCAGTGATCCTGTATTTATCTGTCACATTCTGAGATACTGGGAGTTCCCATTTGAATTTTGGGAGTGACACAATTCAACTCATAACATATAATCATACAGAAAGTTCAGGAAGAAGACAGATGACATGAAGGGTCTAAGATCATTTCACTGTCTGGAAAGTGGCAAAAACAAAAGCCATACAAGAGTGTAATAAGTTAAGATGCATTTGAATACTCTAGATTAACCAATAAAAGAAGAACAAAAGAGCATATGGCTATACCAAGTTCAAAGAGGGAAGAAATGGAAATTAAAAAATAAAAGAAAGCAAGAGAGAAAAGAACAATAACAAAAAACCCACAGTACAAGAAGGACAAATAGAAAGCAAACACTGAGATAATAAATTTAAATCCCAAAATGTCATTAATAATACTAAATATAAATGAATTAAACGCTCACCCAAGATTTTAAAAACTGTAATACTTAAATTAAAAAAACTATATGCAAAAAGAAGGAATAGCAGAAGGATCTCTAGAAAATACCCATCAACTAGGTAACTAAACATGAGTCAAAAAAGAAAAGATAAATCAGAATATTTTGAACTGAATAAAAATGAAACATGATATCAAAATTTGTGGGATACAGCCAAAATATAACATAAACATATAAAGATATAAAATTACATTTAAATTAAACAGTGTTCAGAAGAAATTTACAGCAATAACACTTAGAAAAGAAGGAAGTTCTCAAATCGATGACCTAAGCTTCCACCTAAAGAAACTAGAAAAAGAGCAAATGAAACCAAAATAAATAGAAGACAGGAAAAAAAATGAAAGAGTAGAAATCAATGAAATACAAAAGTGAAGAACAACAAAGAAAATCAATAAAACTGAAAGTTGAGTTTTAAAGAAAATCAGTAAAATTTATGTAGTTGTGAGGACCCTGACCAGAAATAAAACAGAGGACACAAATTACTTGCATCAGAAACAAAAGAGAAGTCGTCAGTCAAGAGATCTTCTCTCATCAGCTACTACAGATATTAAAATGATAATAAAGGAATATTACAAGCACCTTATGTCAGTACACTCAATAAACAGAGGAAATGGTCAAATCCTTTTAAAGACATAAACTACTGGCTCACTTAAGAAAAGAGAGATGAAATTTGACACAAATGCTTGTAGGAAAGAGAATAGGAAAGAATAGTTCCCAATGCATTCTATTAGGCTAATTTACCTGACATGAAAAGCAGACACAAATATTAAAATTATAGGCCAATACATAGACATAATTTTTTAAAATTCTCATATATGAGGGGTTCCTGGGTGGTTTAGTCAGTTATATTAATCTTGATCTCAGCTCAGGTCTTCATTTCAGGGTCATGAGTTCAAGCCCCACACTGGGCTCCATCCTGGGCATGGAGCCTACTTAAAAAAAATTTCTTTGTACATATCCACAATACATAAAAAATGATAATATTTAGACAGAGTGGGGTTTATCCCTGGAATGTAAGGCTGGTTTAACATTTTTAAAAAAATCAGTAGAATTCACTGTATTAACACACAAAAGAGAAAGCCATATTGCTATCCTATTTGATGCAGAAAATTTTTTTTGACAAAATCTAACATCTCTTTACAATAAAAACTACCAAAAACTAGACATAAAAGGGACTTTCCTCATTTTAATGATGAGCACTTGTTAAAAGCCTAGAACTAACATCATTTTTAAATACTTTCTAAGAGCAAGAAGGAAACAAAGATATCTTCTCTCATCACTTACAATTGGAGGTCCTATCTAACCAAAAAGGCAACAAAAAAGATATTTAAGGCCTCAGTATTAGAAAGGAAGAAGTAAAACTGTTGGTATTTGCAGACAAAATAATCATCAATGTAGAAAAATAACAAGGAGTGTACCTAAACAGACAGATAGATAAATAAATATGTACTAAGACTAATAAGTGAATTCAGCAAAGTTTCAGGATAAAAGGTCAATATACAAAAATCAATTGTATTTCTATATACTCATAAAGGTCATCAGAAATTGAAATTAAAGCCACCAATTTAGAAGAATATCAACAATATTTGAAATACTGTTGGTATAAATATTGGTATTATTAGTATGAAATATTTAGGTATAAATTTGACAAAAGATGTTCCCAGAGAAATTAACAAACACTTTAATAAAATGATATATCATGTTCACAGATCAAAAGACTCACTATTGCTGTCAATTCTCCCCAAATTGAACTACAGATTCAACGCAATTCCAATAAAACGTTCAGATTTTTTTTGTACAAACTGACAACTTGAGGGGGCGGAGCAAGATGGCGGAGGAGTAGGAGACCTGGCTTTCGTCTGGTCTCAGGAATTCAGCTGGATAGGGATCAAACCATTCTGAACACCTACGAACTCAACAGGAGATCGAAGAAAAGAATAGCAACAACTCTCTGAACAGAAAAGCGACCACTTTCTGGAAGGTAGGACATGCGGAGAAGTGAATCCAAGGTGATATTCGGGAAGATAGACAGCGGGGGAGGGGGCCTCTGTCAGCCGCTTCTGGGCAAGTGATAGAGCCGCGGAGCACAAAATGGGAACTTTTAGAAGTCTGCTCCGCTGAGGGACATCGCTCCAGTGGCTAAGTGGGGGGTGGAACCCTTGCGGGACAGTGTGGTCTCAGGACCCTCGGGGTCACAGAAAGACCGGGGGTGCCTGAGTGCAGCAGAGCTCCCAAGTATCGGAGCAGGGAAGCCGGCTGCAGAGACGAGCCGAGGAGTAGGCTCTTAGCTCGGGGTTGCAATAAACCCTGATCCACAGCACAGTCAGGCCACTGCTCCTCCAGCAGGGACCCAACAAGCAGCAGATCTGGGAGACTCCCCTTCCTCCCCCGGGAGGAGCGGCGCAGGAGCGCACCGAAGGGATCTGCTGGATTTGGAGACTCCACACTGAGTCGGGTGCCAGAGATAGAAACGCTCGGTCACAGGCCGGGTGAGCACGGAGTGCGGCCGGAGACCAGGGATACGGGAGTGACTGACTGCTTTTCTCTGGGGGCTCACTGAGGAGTGGGGCCCCGAGTTCTCGGCTCCTCCGGGCGGAGATTGGGAGCCGCCATTCTCAGTCTCATCCTCCACAGCTGCACGGAAAGCTTGCAGGGAACAAAAGCTCCTGAGAGCAAACCCAAGCAGATTACTTAGCCTGGACCCAGCAAGGGCGGGGCAGTTCCGCCTCCGGCAAAGACATTTGGGAACCACGGCAACAGGCCCCTCCCCCAGAAAATCAGCGAGAACAGCCAGCCAAGACCAAGTTTACCAATCAGTGAGAACAGCAGAACTTCAGCGCTAGTGGAATAATGCACATAGAATTCATGGCTTTTCCCCCATGATTCTTTAGTCTTGCAAAGTTAATTTTTTTTAACTGTCTTTTTTTTTTAAATTTTTCTTTTTCCCCTTTTCAACCATCTTATCAATTCCTTTTTTAAAAAACATTTTTATTTTTCATTTTTAGTCATATTCTATCCCTTCATAGTTACCCTTATTTTTGGCATATGAAATACAAAAGTTGTTCTCTCTTTAAAATTTTGAGATACAGTTTCTTCTAACAGATCAATATATACCCTAAATCTCTAGTGTATGGCTTTGTTCTAGTCTCCGGTCTGATAGCATTCTCTCCTTTTTTTTTAAATCCTCTTCTTTCTTTTTTCCAACTTCTTATCAATTCCTTTTATAAAATTTTTTATAATTTTCATCTTTACAGTCATATCCATCCCTTCATCGTATCAACCCTTATTTTTATACATATATAAGTTTTTCTTTCTTTAAAATTTGGGGAGGCACTTTCTTCTAACAGACCAAAATCCGCCCAAAATCTAGTGTGTGGCACTGATCTATGCACCAGCCTGATCATATCTGATCATATTCTTTTTTTTTGTTTTGTTTTGTTCTGTTTTTGTTTGTTTTTATCTTTTTCTTTTTTCTTTCTTTCCCTTTATTCTCCCCCGGCTTCAGGTCTTTTCTGATTTGTTTAGAGTATAATTTCTGGGGACTTGTTACCCTGTTAGCATTTTGTTCTCTCATTCATCTTTTCTCCTCTGGACAAAATGACAAGATGGAAAAAAATCACCTCAACAAAAAGAACAAGAGGTAGTACCGACTGCCAGGGACCTACTCAATACGGACATTAGTACGATGTTGGACCTAGAGTTCAGAATCATGATTTTAAAGATACTAGCTGGACTTGAAAAAAGCATGGAAGTTATTAGAGAAACCCTTTCTGGAGAAATAAAAGAACTAAAATCTAACCAAGTCAAAATCAAAAAGGCTATTAATGAGGTGCAATCAAAAATGGGGGTGCTAACTGCTAGGATAAATGAGGCAGAAGGGAGAATCAGTGATATAGAAGACCAAATGATGGAAAATAAAGAAGCTGAGAAAAAGAGAGAGAAACAACTACTGGATCACGAGGGCAGAATTCGAGAGATAAGCGATACCATAAGATGAAACAACATTAGAATAACTGGGATCCCGGAAGAAGAAGAAAGAGAGAGAGGGGCAGAAGGCATATTGGAGCAAATTATAGCACAGAACTTCCCTAATTTGGGGAAGGAAACAGGCATCAAAATCCAGGAGGTACAGAGAACCCCTCTCAAAATCAATAAAAATAGGTCAACACGCCGACATCTAATAGTAAAACTTATGAGTCTCAGAGACAAAGAGAAAATCTTGAAAGCAGCTCGGGAGAAGAGATCTGTAACCAACAATGGTAGAAACATTAGATTGGAAATAGACCTATCCACAGAGACCTGGCAGGCCAGAAAGGACTGGCAGGATATATTCAGAGCACTAAATGAGAAAAATATGCAGCCAAGAGTACTATATCCAGCTAGGCTGTCATTGAAAATAGAAGGAGAGGTAAAAAGCTTCCAGGACAAACAAAAACTAAAGGAATTTGCAAACACAAAACCAGCCCTACAAGAAAAATTGAAAGGGGTCCTCTAAGCAAAGAGAGAGCCTAAAAGCAACATAGACCAGAAAGGAACACAGACAATATACAGTAACAGTCACCTTACAGGCAATACAATGGCACTAAATTCCTATCTTTCAATAGTTACCCTGAATGTAAATGGGCTAAATGCCCCAATCAAAAGACACAGGCTATCAGATTGGATTAAAAAACAAGACCCATCGATATGCTGTCTGCAAGAGACTCATTTTAGACCCAAAGACACCCCTAGGTTGAAAGTGAGGGGGTGGGAAACCATTTACCATGCTAATGGACACCAAAAGAAAGCTGGGGTGGCAATCCTTATATCAGACAAATTAGATTTTAAACCAAAGACTGTAATAGATGAGGAAGGACACTATATCCTACTTAAAGGGTCTATCCAACAAGAAGATCTAACAATTGTAAATATCTATGCCCCTAACGTGGGAGCAGCCAATTATATAAGGCAATTAATAACAAAAGCAAAGAAACACATTGACAACAATATAATAATAGTGGGGGACTTTAACACCCCCTTTCACTGAAATGGACAGATCATCTAAGCAAAAGATCAACAAGGAAATAAAGACTTTAAATGACACACCAGACCAAATGGACTTCACAGACATACTCAGAATATTCCGTCCCAAAGCAACGGAATACACATTCTTCTCTAGTGCCCATTGGAACATTCTTCAGAAGAGATCACATCCTAGGTCACAAATCAGGTCTCAACCGGTACCAAAAGACTGGGATCATTCCCTGCCTATTTTCAGACCACAATGCTTTGAAACTAGAACTCAATCACAAGAGGAAAGTTGGAAAGAACTCAAATACATGGAGGCTAAAGAGCATCCTACTAAATGAATGGGTCAACCAGGAAATTAAAGAGGAATTAAAAAAATTCATGGAAACCAATGAAAATGAAAACACAACTGTTCAAAATCTTTGGGATGCAGCAAAGGCAGTCCTAAGAGGAAAGTATATAGCAATACAAGCCTTTCTCAAGAAACAAGAAAGGTCTCAAGTACATAACCTAACCCTACACCTAAAGGAGCTAGAGAAAAAACAGCAAATAAAGCCTAAACCCAGCAGGAGAAGAGAAATAATAAAGATCAGAGCAGAAATCAAAGAAATAGAAACCAAAAGAACAGTAGAACAGATCAACGAAACTAGGAGCTGGTTCTTTGAAAGAATTAACAAGATTGATAAACCCCTGGCCAGACTTATCAAAAAGAAAAGAGAAATGACCCAAATCAACAAAATCATGAATGAAAGAGGAGAGATCACAACCAACACCAAAGAAATACAAACAATTATAAGAAATATTATATTATGAGCAACTCTATGCCAGCAAATTAGATAATCTGGAAGAAATGGATGCATTCCTAGAGATGTCTCAACTACCAAAACTGAACCAGGAAGAAATAGAAAACCTGAGCAGACCTATAACCACTAAGGAAATTGAAGCAGTCATCAAAAGTCTCCCAACAAACAAAGCCCAGGGCCAGATGGCTTCCCAGGGGAATTCTACCAAACATTTCAAGAAGAATTAATACCTATTCTTCTGAAACTGTTCCAAAAAATAGAAATGGAAGGAAAACTTCCAAACTCATTTTATGAGGCCAGGATTACCTTGATCCCAAAACCAGACAAAAACCCCATCAAAAAGGAGAATTACAGACCAATATCCTTGATGAACATGGATGCAAAAATTCTCACCATAATACTAGCCAATAGGATCCAACAGTACATTAAAAGGATTATTCACCACAACCAAGTGGGATTTATCCCTGGGCTGCAAGGTTGGTTTAACATCTGCAAATCAATCAACGTGATACAATACATTAACAAGAGAAAGAACAAGAATCATATGATCCTCTCAACAGATGCAGAAAAAGCATTTGACAAAGTACAGCATCCTTTCTTGATCAAAACTCTTCAGAGTATAGGGATAGAGGGTACATACCTCAATATCATAAAAGCCATCTATGAAAAACCTACAGCAAATATCATTCTCAATGGGGAAAAACTGAGGACTTTCCCCCTAAGCTCAGGAACACGGCAGGGATATCCACTATCACCACTGCTATTCAACAAAGTATTAGAAGTCCTAGCCACAGCAGTCAGACAACCAAAAGAAATCAAAGGCATCCAAATTGGCAAAGAAGAAGTCAAACTCTCACTCTTTGCAGATGATATGATACTTTATGTGGAAAACCCAAAGACTCCACCCCAAAACTGCTAGAACTCATACAGAAATTCAGTAAAGTGGCAGGATATAAAATCAATGCACAGAAATCAGTGGCATTCCTCTACACCAACAACAAGACAGAAGAAAGAGCAATTAAGGAGTTGATCCCATTTACAATTGTACCCAAAACCATAAGATACCTAGGAATAAATCTAACCAAAGAGGCAGAGAATCTGTACTCAGAAAACTAGAAAATACTCATGAAAGAAATTGAGGAAGACACAAAGAAATGGAAAAACATTCCATGCTCATGGATTGGAAGAACAAATATTGTGAAGATGTCAATGCTACCTAGAGCAATCTACACATTCAATGCAATCCCCATCAAAATACGATCCACTTTTCTCAAAGAAATGGAACAAATCATCCTAAAATTTGTATGGAACCAGAAAAGACCCCGCATAGCCAGAGGAATGTTGAAAAAGAAAAGCAAAGCTGGCAGCATCACAATTCCGGACTTCCAGCTCTATTACAAAGCTGTCATCATCAAGGCAGTATGGTATTGGCACAAAAACAGACACAGCGATCAATGGAACAGAATAGAGAGTCCAGAAATGGACCCTCAACTCTATGGTCAACTCATCTTCGACAAAGCAGGAAAGAACGTCCAATGGAAAAAAGACAGTCTCTTCAACAAATGGTGTTGGGAAAATTGGACAGCCACATGCAGAAGAATGAAACTGGACCATTTCCTTACACCACACACAAAAATAGACTCAAAATGGCTGAAAGACTTAAATGTGAGACAGGAGTCCATCAACATCCTAAAGGAGAACACAGGCAGCAACCTCTTTGACCTCAGCTGCAGCAACTTCTTCCTAGAAACATCACCAAAGGCAAGGGAAGCAAGGGCAAAAATGAACTATTGGGACTTCATCAAGAGAAAAAGCTTTTGCACAGCAAAAGAAACAGTCAACAAAACCAAAAGACAACCGACAGAATGGGAGAAGATATTTGCAAATGACATATCAGATAAAGGGCTAGTATCCAAAATCTATAAAGAACTTATCAAACTCAACACCCAAAGAACAAAGAATCCAATCAAGAAATGGGTAGAAAACATGAACAGACATTTTTCCAAAGAAGACATCCAAATGGCCAACAGACACATGAAAAAGTGCTCAACATCGCTTGGCATCAGGGAAATCCAAATCAAAACCTCAATGAGATACCACCTCACACCAGTCAGAATGGCTAAAATTAACAAGTCAGGAAACGACAGATGTTGGCGGGGATGCGGAGAAAGGGGAACCCTCCTACACTGTTGGTGGGAATGCAAGCTGGTGCAACCACTGTGGAAAACAATATGGAGGTTCCTCAAAAAGTTGAAAATAGAGCTACCATATGATCCAGCAATTGCACTACTGGGTATTTACCCCAAAGATACAAAAGTAGGGATCCGAAGGGGTACGTGCACCCCGATGTTTATAGCAGCAATGTCCACAATAGCCAAACTGTGGAAAGAGCCAAGATGTCCATCGACAGATGAATGGATAAAGAAGATGTGGTATATATGTACAATGGAATATTATGAAGCCATTAAAAGGAATGCGATCTTGCCATTTGCAATGACGTGGATGGAACTGGAGGGTGTTATGCTGAGCAAAATAAGTCAATCAGAGAAAGACATGTATCATATGACCTCACTGATATGAGGAATTCTTAATCTCAGGAAACAAACTGAGGGTTGCTGGAGTGGGGGCGGTGGGAGGGATGAGGTGGTTGGTTGATAGACATGGGGGAGGGTATGTGCTATGGTGAACGCTGTGAATTGAGCAAGACTGTTGAATCACAGATCTGTACCTCTGAAACAAATAATGCAATATATGTTAAGAAAAAAAAGAAAAAAAAGAAGAAGATAGTAGGAGGGGAAGAATGAAGGGGGGGAAATCGGAGCGGGAGACGAACCATGAGAGACGATGGACTCTGAAAAACAAACTGAGGGTTCTACAGGGGAGGGGGGTGGGAGGATGGGTTAGCCTGGTGATGGGTATTAAAGAGGGCATGTTCTGCATGGAGCACTAGGTGTTATGCACAAACAATGAATCATGGAACACTACATCAAAAACTAATGATGTAATATATGGTGATTAACAATAAAAAGCAAAAAAACTGACAACTTGATTCTAAATTTTATAGAAATGTAAAGAAACTAGAATAGCCAATACAATTTTGAAAAAAAAGAAAGTTGGAGGATTTACAGTATTTGATCTCAAGCCTTATACAGCTAAATCAAGACGAAATTATACTGGTACAAAGACTGACATACAGCTTACTATAACAGAATAGAAAGGCCAGTAATAAACCAACACAACTGATTTCCAACAAAGATCCAATGGGGGAAAGGATTTTAACAAATGGTGCTAGTCATATGTAAAAAAAAAAAAAAAAAAAAAAATATATATATATATATATATATATATATATATGAAACTCAACCCTTACCCTGCACAATATCAAAAATTAACTTAAAAAGGATCACAGACCTAAATATAAATGCTAAAACTATAAAACTCCTGGATGGAAACATTGGAGAAGGTCTTAGAGACTTTGGGTTTGACAAAGATTTCTAAATTAGTTCATAAAAGCAACTTAGTATAAAAGAAAAAAACTGGATAAACTGAACATCTGAATTAAAAACTTGCTTTTCAAAAGACACCATTACTAAAATAAAAAGCAAGTTATGAACTGGCTGAAGATATCTATAGAACCTACAGGTGACATAGGACTTGTCTCTAAAACATATAAAGAACTTCAGACTCACATGGGCAATAGATTTGAACAGCCACTTCACGAAAGAAGATACCTGAATGGAAAATAAACACATGAAAAGGTGCTCGGCGTTATTAATCATTTGGGAACTGCAAATTAACATCACCATGAGGTTAGAGGGCTCAAATGAAAAAGAATGATGATAGCAAGGTTTGGCAAGGATGTGGAACAACTGCAACTCCCATACATTTCTAGTAGGAATATAAAGTTGAATAGCTACTCTGTTAAACAGCTTGGCAGCTTCTTAAATATCTGAAATACACCCATCTCATGTTCTAGTCATTCCACTACAAGGCATTTACCCAGGAGAAATATAAGCATATGTTCACACAAAGACTTGTATATGATTCCTCACAGCAGGTTTGTTTGTTTGTTTATTTATTTAGAGAGTGTGCGGGTGGGGGGGGGCAGAAGGAGAGGGAGAGAGAGAATCCTAAGCTAGGCGCAGAGCCTAGAGCAGAGCCAGACATAGTGCTCCATTTCACAACCCTGAGATCATGACCTGATCCAAAATCAAGAGTCAAGTTCAAGTGACTGAGCCATCCAGATGCCCCACCCCAGGTTTATTTATAGTGGCCATAAACTAGAAACAACTCAAATGTCCATCAACTGGCAAACAGACTTAAAAAAAAACCCAATTGTATTATATTTATACAATAAAATATTCAGCACTAAAAAGGACAAACCACTGAAACACAAAGAAACATGGTTAAATCAACCTTATGCTTAGTGAAAGAAGTCAGACAAAATAAAGTACATACCATATGCTTCCATATGCATAATGTTAGATTATGCAAACTAATCTACAGAAATAGTAAGTAGAGACAGGTTGCCAGGAGACAGATGTAGGATTGAGAATGACATTATAAAGGGGCATGAAGAAACTTCTGGGGGTGACAGATCTGTTAAATATCTTGATTCTGATGATGGTTTCACAGGTAAATCTATATCATAAAATGGATGAAACAGAACACTTTAAATATGTGCAGTTTATGTCATTTGCATATCAATAATAAAGCTGTTAAAAAGGAGAGACAGAATGTAAAAAATTTTCAACCAACACAAAAGAAAATAGGAGAAAAAAGAATATGAAAGATGAATGGAATACTAAAAATTAGTCAAATAATCCTAAAGATAAGTCAAGATTTGAGAGAGAAAAAGAATATAAACCAGGAAGGACATATAAAAAACAAATGGTAAGATGGCAAATTTAAATTCCAAAAGGTTTTGGGCGTATTTTGGTCTGTTAGAAGAAAGTGCCTCTCAAAATTTTAAAGAAAGAAAAACTTACATATGTACAAAAATAAGGGTTAATACGATGAAGGGATGGAATATGACTGTAAAGATGAAAATTATAAAGGATTTTATAAAAGGAATTGATCAGATAAGAAGTTGGTTGAAAAAAGAAAGAAGAAGTTTAAAAAAAAAAAAAAAGGAAGAGAATGTGATCAGGCAGGAGACTAAAACAAAGCCATACACTAGAGATTTAGGGTATATTTTGTTCTTCTGTAGAAGAAACTGTATCCCAAAATTTTAAAGAGAGAACTATATATATATATATATATATACATATACCAAAAAACATAATAAAAAACAAATAAAAATAAATCCCAAAAGGTCAGTGATTTTATCAAATAAAAAATCGAAGAAATTTAGTACTGTCAGACTAGATTTTTTAAATTTCATAATAATAGGGGGTATGGGAAGCCTGGCTGGTTCAATACAAAGAGCATGTGCCTCTTGATCTTGGGGTAGTGAGTTTAAGCATCATGCTGGGTGTAGAGATTACTTACATAAATAAACAATTTTAAAAAATAAGGGGCATATCTTATGTATAAGGAAACAAAAGTGTAAAAGGATGGAAAAAATATGTACCTTGCAAACATAAAGCAGAAAAAAGCTAGTATAGCTATATTAACTTTAGACAAAGAAAATTCAAAAATTAAAAAAGTATTACTAGAGACAAACTGAAATACTTCATATGGTAAAAGAATTGATTTATCAAAAAGATCTAATTATTCAAAATTCAAAGGCAACAATAGCTTCAATATATATAAAGCAAAATCTGACAGAGCTATAAAGAAAAACTGACAAATGAACAATCTCATTGGAAGATTTTAGCACATTTCTCACTATAATTGGCTAAACAAGCATAATCAAACTCAATGATCAAATGATTTTAAAACATAATTAACACATGTTAACTGACATAGAATACTTATCCACAACTACACAACTCTTTCTGAGTTTACTGAGTATTTGTAATGATTGACCATAGGATAGTCCATAATGCAAGTCTCAACACAAAGGACTGAAATTGGAGTATCTTTTCTCATCATAAAACAAGTAAGCAAGAAATTAACAAAATGATAACTAGAACATTTTCATGTATTTGTAAATTAAGAAATATATTCCTAAAGAGTCCATGGTTCAACGCAATCACAATGAGAATTAGAAATATTTTTAATTGAATGATAAATAAAAATACAAAATATTAAAACTTGTGGCTTTGTAGCTAAAGCCATCTCTGAGGGACATTTATAGCCTTTAAGGCATATATTTTAAGATTGGAAATCAATATGTTAACTCTCCATCTTTAGAGATTAGATAAGAATAATAAATCAAAGAAAGTAAAATGAAAGAAATAATAAAAGAGCAATAATACGTGATACAGAAAACAGGCATACAATATAGAAACACAAAAAACACAGAAGATGGTTTTTGAAAAGACTAATAACTTAATAACCTTAAAAGAATAATGAAAGAGACACAAAGAATACACAAATACCTAGTATTAGCAAAGAAAAGGAGAAAATTATTACAAACCCTACAGATGTGTGCTAATATTGTCATGAAGCTATTAAGTAAAATAGAAGTTATTTAAAATGTAATGAAATTAAAAATCCAGTTCCTTAGTCACACCAGCAAAATTTCAAGTACTCAAAAGCCACATATCATCCTGAACAGCATGGATACTAAACATATAATCACAAAGAGTTCAGCTGGACGGCACTGCTATAAACAATAAACAACTTTATGGTGACAGATTTCATAATTTAAACAAATTGACAAATTCTTGGGAAAAATATACCTTAAACTGACACAAGAAATATATAATGAATGATTAGAAGTTGGATCTCAAAAATCATTCCTGCAAGAATCCCCATTTGGATTTACAAGTGATTTCTTCTAAATATTTATGGAAGAAATAATTCCAATCATATGTAACCCTTCCAGGAAATAAAAATAAAGAACAAAGGATAGTCTTTTAAACAAATGGTGAAGTGACTGGATTAGACATTAAAAAAGAAAAAAGAACAAAGAACCCTTGCCTAAAACTCATACCTAATATAAAAAAGTGGATCATATATTTAA
This sequence comes from Neomonachus schauinslandi, assembly GCF_002201575.2. Classification (NCBI taxonomy): domain Eukaryota; kingdom Metazoa; phylum Chordata; class Mammalia; order Carnivora; family Phocidae; genus Neomonachus; species Neomonachus schauinslandi. The sequence continues at coordinate 117,428,015 of NC_058407.1, read as the reverse complement.
TATAAACTATAGCACTATAAAAATTTCAGAAGAAAACCCAAGAGAAACTCTTTGGAACCAATGGCATAGTAAAAAGTTTTCAAGTATGACACCAAAGCACAATACATGAAAGAACAAAAATAATAAACTAGACATTATCAAAATTAAAAACTTTTGCTCTGTCAAAGATAGTTAAGAAGATGAGAAGAAAAGTTATAGACTAGGAGAAAATATTTCCAACCAAATTTCTGATAAAGGACATATATTAAGAACATATAATGAACTTTCAAACTTAATCACAAAAAAAGCAACCAAATGAATTAGAAAATAGGCAAAAGACATAAAGATTTCACTCTAAGAGGATATACAGACAACAAATAAGCAAAAAGATGTTCAACATAAAAAATCATTAGGAAAAACATAATTAAAATCATGATGAGATACCACTACACATTTATTAGTATAGCTAAAAAAAAAAAAATAGTGAAAACACCAAATGCTGGTGAAGATGAAAACAACTGCATCTTTCATATATTGTTGGTAAGAATATACAATGGTGCAGCCGCTCTGGAAAACAGTTTGGTAGTTCCTCTAAATGTTAAACCTAGAACTACCAGATGACCCAGCAACTTCACTTCTTGGTACCCAAGAGAAATGTAGTTAAATATTTTAAATCCAAAAACCAGAGGGGATGCGTGTGATATAAAGAAGCATGAGAGTTATCTTTGTGTTCTGTATCTTGAATAGTTCTATATCTTTATATATATAAATCTGTATATGTGATAAATGGCATACAAGTAAACACAAACCCCTGCACTAATGTCAATTTCCTGGTTTTGATATTAAACTGTACATACAGAAGATAAAACCATTAGGGGAAAATGGATGAAAGGTAAATAAGAACTCTCTGTACTGTCTTTGCAACTTCCCATGAATCTGAAATTATTTCAAATAAAAAGTTCAAAAAAAGAAGCATTTCATATTTCATAAGTCCATCATGATTAACATCAAACCTGGCAAAGATATAAGAAAAGACAGAGAAAGAGAGAGAAAAGATGGTGGAGGAGCAGGGGACCCTATTCCAACCGTTCCTCTGAATTGAGCTGGATATCTACCAGACCACTCTGAACACCCATGAAAGCAGCCTGAGATGTAAGAAGATATATCTGGATCTCTACAAACTGAATATCACAGGCGGTTGGTTTCAAGGTATGAAGCGGGGAGCTGTGATTCCACAGGTAGATATTGGAAGAGAAACGGAAGGGAGAGGGAGCTGATGGGAATCTTACACTGCCAGATTGCGAAAGCCTCCCCCGCCGGGGAAGGGGCACACTCTCGCAGACAAAGAGTGGTGGGGAAAGGACTTTAGGGGAGCCCCCCAGACTGAAACCTGGAGTGGCAGGGCCGTGCATGTGAACTGGGGGCGGCTGGCAGTTTTAGAAGCACAAAGGGCAGAGATGTGCCCCGACCTGGAGGCGAGGACTGGGAGTGCTGCTGAGGGGCGCACAACCCAGGACACTGCAGTTTTTAGCAGCACATAGAAATGGAGATAGTGTGGCCTGGAGAGCTCACTGAAGAACAGACTGCAATCTCTCTGTTCTGAAGCAGAGGGTTGGAAACGGTCTCTTTAGCTCTGACTCTTGGAAGAGACGCAGTAAGCCGCCAGAGAACAAAAGCCCCCCAAAAAACGGTTTTCACTGAGCCCATCCCCCCGACAGGGGGCAGGGCAACTCTGCCCAAACAGGGTTGCCTGAGTAACAGTGCGGTAGGCCCCTCCCCCAGAAGACAGGCTGGGAGAACAAGAGGCTGACAACCCTAAGGTCCCTATAAAACAGGTGCATCTTGCTTGGGTTGTGGTCAATAATTTGGACTCTGAATACTCCCTCAACCACCCCTCAACAGAATGACTAGGAGGAGGAACCCGCAAAATAGGAAAGACTCAGAGACTGTGACTTCTGCCACAGATTTACAAATGGATACAGATATAACCAAGATGTCGGAGATGGAATTCAGGTAGCAGTTATGAAGACAATAGCTAGAATGGAGAAATTGATTAATGGCAACATAGAGTCTCTAAGGGCAGAAATGAAAGCTGAACTCGCAGAACTTAAAAATGCTATCAATGAGATCCAATCTAATCTAGATACTCTAACAGCTAGAGTAAACGAAGCAGAAGAACAAATTAGTGATCTAGAAGACCAATTGTTAGAAAAGAAGGAAAAAGAGGAGGCCTGGGAGAAACAGTTTAAAATCCATGATACCAGAATTAGAGAAATAAGTGACACCATGAAATGTTCCAGTGTCAGAATTATTGGGATCCCTGAGGGGGTGGAGAGAGAGAGAGAGGACTAGAAGATATATTTGAGCAAACCATAGCTGAGAACTTCCCTAATCTGGGGAATGAAACAAACATTCGTGTCCTAGAGACAGAGAGGACCCCTCCCAAGATCAAGGAAAACAGACCAACGCCCCGGCATGTAATAATAAAACTCACAAATCTTAGAACCAAGGAAACCATCTTAAGGGCAGTTAGGGGGAAGAGATTCCTTATGTACAGAGGGAAGAACATCAGAATAACGTCAGACCTATCCACAGAGACCTGGCAAGCTAGAAAGGGCTGGCAAGACATATTCAGGGTACTAAATGAGAAGAACATGCAGCCAAGAATACTTTATCTGGCAAGGCTGTCATTTAGAATGGAGAGATGCAGAGCTTCCAAGACCGGCAGAAACTGAAAGAGTATGTGACCACTAAGCTGGCCCTGCAAGAAATATAAAGGGGGGGGGGTTCTAGAAAAGGAGAAAGACCCCAAGAGTGATACAGAACAGAAATTTACAGAGACAATCTATAGAAACAAGGACTTCACAGGCAACATGATGACAATAAATTCCTATCTTTCAATAATCACTCCCAAAGTGAACGGCCTAAATGCTCCCATAAAACGGCACAGGGTTGCAGACTGGATAAAAAGACAGGACCCATCCACCATATGCTATCTACAAGAGACTCATTTTGAACCTAAAGATAAATCCAGACTGAAAGTGAAGGGATGGAGATCCATCTTCCATGCCAACGGACCTCAAAAGAAAACTGGGGTAGCAATTCTTATATCAGAAAAATTAGATTTTAAGCTAAAGACTGTAGTTAGAGAAACAGAAGGACACTCTATCATTCTTAAAGGGTCTATCCAACAAGAAGATTTAACAATTGTAAATATCTACGCCCCCCCAAATGGGAGCAGCCAACTACATAAGCAAACTGTTAACCAAAATAAAGAGTCATATTGACAATAATACGTTAATTGTAGACCTTAATACTCCACTCTCAGCAATAGACAGATCATCTAAGCAGAAAATCAACAAAGAAACAAGAGCTTTGAAAGACACACTGGACCAGATGGACCTCATAGATATATACAGAACATCCCACCCTAAAACAACAGAATACTCATTCTTCTCAAGTGCACATGGAACTTTCTCCAGAAGAGACCACATACTGGGTCACAAATGAGGTCTCAACTGATACCAAAAGATTAAGATTATTCCCTGCATATTCTCAGACCACAATGCTTTAAAACTGGAACTCAATCATAAGAAAAAAATTGGCAGAAATACAAACACTTGGAAGCTAAAGACCATTCTGCTCAAGAAGTTTGGGTCAACCAGGAAATCAAAGAACTTAAACAATTCATGGAAACCAATGAGAACAAAAACACATTGGTCCAAAATCTGTGGGATACTGCAAAGGCGGTCCTAAGGGGGAAATACATAGCCATCCAAGCCTCACTCAAAAAAAGAGAAAAATTCCGAATTCACCAGCTAACATTACACCTTAAAGAACTGGAGAAAAAGCAACAAACAATGCCTAAACCACACATTAGAAGAGAAATAATTAAGATTAGAGCAGAGATCAATGAATTAGAAACCAGAAACACAGTAGATCAGATCAACAAAACCAGAAGCTGATTCTTTGAAAGAATTAATAAGATTGATAAACCACTGGCCAGACTTATCCAAAAGAAAAGAGAAAGGACCCAAATTAATAAAATTATGAATGAAAGGGGAGAGATCATGACTAACACCAAGGAAATAGAAACAATTATTAGAAACTATTATTAACAACTATATGCCAATAAATTAAGCAACCTGGAAGAAATGGATGCCTTCCTTGAAACCTATAAACTACCAAGACTGAAACAGGAAGAAACTGACAACCTGAATAGGCCAATAACCAGTAACGAGATTGAAGCAGTGATCAAAAACCACCAAAAAACCAAGAGTCCAGGGCCTGATGGATTCCCTGGGGAATTCTACCAAACATTCAAAGAAGAAATAATACCTATTCTCCTGAAGCTGTTTCAAAAAGTAGAAACAGAAGGAAAGCTTCCAGACTCATTCTAAGAGGCCAGCATTACCTTAATCCCCAAACCAAAGATCCCATCAAAAAGGAGAATTTCAGACTGATGCTGGGTCGTAGGGTAGCTGATGTAGTGTTCAATGATTCATTAGTTGTGTTTAAAAAAAAAAAGATTTTAAACCTCCTCTGCATTTTTAGAATAAGAACAAAGTTTCCTTGTTTTTTTGGTTTTTTTTTTTAAGATTTTATTTATTTATTTGACAGAGAGAGAGATAGCGAGAGCAGGAACACAAGCAGGGGGAGTGGGAGAGGAAGAAGCAGGCTTCCTGCAGAGCAGGGAGCCCAATGTGGGCCAATGTGGGCCTCGATCCCAGGACTCTGGGATCATGACCTGAACCGAAGGCAGACGCTTAACGAATGAGCCACCCAGGCGCCCAAAGTTTCCTTGGTTTTTGTGACAAAATAATTTTCATGGTATTTATTATCTACTTCATTCTTTTTAGTAATAGAATCCATAGTTTAAGTTACACAATTAGCTATTGGGCCAAACACTACAATTTGTTTGTTTATTTTATTTTATTATGTTATATTAATCACCATACATTACATCATTAGTTTTTGATGTAGTGTTCCATGATTCATTGTTTGTGTAAAAGAGGGAATTTTAAAATCAATAAGAGAAAACAGTTATATACAAAAAAAAAAAAAACCCTATAAAGCTATCAACTAATTTCTCAGCAGAAATTTTGCAGGCCAGATGGAAGTGGTATGATATATTCAAAGAGCTGAAAATAAAAAAAACTACAACCAAGAATATTGTACCTTGCCAGGTTATCATTCACAATAGAAGGAGAGAGAGTTTCCCAGACAAACAAAAGTTAAAGTTCATCACCACTAAACCAACCTTGAAAGAAATATTGAAGCGAATTCTTTAAATGGAAAGAAAAGGCCATAATTAGAAGAAAATTATGAAAGGAAAAAATTTCATAGGTAAAAGCAAAACACAGAGTAAAGATAATAGATCAGTGATTTATAAAGCCAGTGTGGAGGTTAAAATGCAAAAGCAGTAAATCAAATATATGTACAAAAACTCATCAAGGGATACACAAAATAAAAAGATGTACAATATGACATCATATACATAAAATGTGGAATGGGGTATAAAAATTTAGTGATTTTAGAACATGTCCAAACTTAAGCCACCATCAATTTAATAAACAGTGCAATACATGTAAGATACTATATATGAACCCAATGGTAAACAGAAATCAAAAACTCATAATAGATACACAAAAAATAAAGGAAAATAATCCAAGTATAATGCTAAAGAAAGCCATCAAATCACAAGGAAAAGAGCAAGAGAAGAAGAAAGGAACATAGAAGGACCACAGAAACAATCAGAAAACAATTAACAAAATGGCAATACATACTTATCAATAATTACTTTAAATGTAAATGGACTAAATATTCCAATAAGAAGAACTAGGGTGACTGTATGAATAAAAAAAAAAGAATCAACTATATGCTGCCTACAAAAGACTCACTCCAGACTTAAAGACACACACAAATTGAAAGTGAAGGGATGAAAAAAACATATACCATGCAAATGGAAGTGAAAAAAAGCTGGGCAGCAATGTTTATATCAAACAAAATAGACTTTAAAACAAAGACCGCAGTAAGAGACAAAGAAGGGCACTACATAATGATAAAATAATCAATCCAATGAGAGGATATAACAATTGTAAATATATACATACCCTACATAGGAACACCTAAATACCTAAAACAAATATTAACAAATGTAAAAGGAGAAATTGATAGTAATACAATAATAGTAGTAATACAATAATAGTTAACACTCTATTTACATCAATGGATAGATCATTCAGACAGAAAATCAACAAGGAAACAGTGGCTTTGAACACATTAAAACGGACTTAACATATATACAGAACATTCCATCCCAAAACAGAATACCCATACTTTTTAGGTACACATGAAACATTCTCCCAGATAGATCATATATTTAACCACAAATCAATAAATTTAAGAAGACTGAAATCATATTAGTTATCTATTCTTTTTTTTTAAGATTTATTTATTTATTTGAGAAAGAGAGAGTGCACATGAGCAGGGCGAGGGGCAGAGGGAGAGAGAGAATCTCAAGCAGACTCCATGCTGAGTGTGGAACCCAGCGCAGAGCTCAATCTTCTTAGAAAAGAAGAACAACCAAAACTCAAAGCTAGAACAAGGAAAGAAATAAAGATTGGAGCAGATAAATGAAACAGAGACAACAACAACAACAACAACAACAACAACACAACAATACAAAAGCTTAATGAAACCAAAGCTGGTTCTTTGAAAAGATAAACAAAATTGATAAAATTTTAGCCAGGCTCATCAGAAAAAAAGACAGGACTCAAATAAGTAGAATCAGAAATAAAGGAAAATAAGTAACTGACACCACAGAAATACAAATTATAAAGAATATTATGCAAAATCATGCCAACAAATTGGTCAAAATAGAAGAAATGGATAAATTCCTAGAAACACAGAATCTTTCCAAACTGAATCATGAATAGAAAATTTGAACAGATGGATTACCAGCAATGAAACTGAATCAGTTTCATTTTAAAAACTCCCAACAAACAAAAGTACAGGATCAGATGGTTTCACAGGTGAATTCTAACAAACATTTAAAGTTCATACCTATTCTTCTCAAACTTTCCAAAAAATAGAAGAGGAAGGAAAACTTCCAAATTCATTCTATGAGGGCAGCATTACTGTGATATCAAAACCAGACAAAGACGCTACAAAGAACGAAAACTATGGGCCAGTATCTCTGATGAACACAGATGCAAAAATCCTCAATAACATAGTATTAAACCAAATTTAGCAATACATTAAAAAAAATCATTTACCACAATCAAGTGGGACAAAACCATAGTTAACACATACTCAACGGTGAAAAACCGAAAGTATTTCCTTTAAAGTCAGGGACATGATGAGGGTGTCTACTCTCACCTCTTTATTCAGCATAGTCCTGTAAAAGACTTGTACTCTGAAAAATATAAGACATTCATAAAAGAAACTGAAAATGACACAAGTGGAAAGATACACCATGCTCGTGGATTGGAAGAATTAATATTGTTAAAATGTCCATACTACCCAAAGCAATCTACAGATTCAATGCAATCCCTATCAAAATACCAACAGCATATTTCACAGAACTAGCATAAATAATCGTAAAATTTGTATGGAACCACAAAAAACCTTGAATAGCCAAAGCAATCTTGAGAAAGAAGAACAAAGCTGGAGGTATCACATTTCCAGATTTCAAATTATACTACAAAGCTACAGTATTCAAAACAGTATGGTACTGTCACAAAAACAGATATATAGATTAACAGAATAGAGAACCCAGAAATAAACCCATACTTATATAGTCAATTAATTTAGGACAAAAGATGCAAGAATATACAATGAGGAAAAGACAGTCTCTTCAATAAATGATGCTGGTAAAACTGGACAGCTACCAATAAAAGAATGAAAGTGGACTACTTTCTTACCCCTCACACAAAAATTAACTCAAAACGAATTAAAGACCTAAATGTGAGACCTGAAAACCAGAAAACTCCTAAAAGAAAACATAGACAGTGAGGCACTGGGTGGCTCAGTCGTTAAGCGTCTGCCTTCGGCTCAGGTCATGATCCCAGGGTCCTGGGATCGAGCCCCACATCGGGCTCCCTGCTGAGCAGGAAGCCTGCTTCTCCCTCTCCCACTCCGCCTGTTTATGTTCCCCCTCTCACTGTCTCTCTCTCTGTCAAACAAATAAAATCTTAAAAAAAAAAAAAAAAGAAAACATAGGCAGTACTTTTGGATATCGGTCTTAGCAACATATTTATGGATAGGTCTTCTCAGGCAAGGGAAACACAAAAATAAACTATTGGGACTACACTAAAATAAAAAGCTTTGCACTGCAAAGGAAGCCATCAACAAAACAAAAGGTAACCCACAGAATGGGAGAAGATATTTGCAAAATGATATATCCCATAGGGGGTTAATATCAAAATACACAAAAAACTTATACAACTCAACACCAAAAAATCCAAACATTACAATGAAAAAACAGGATCTGAGTAGACATTTTTCCAAAAAAGACATACAGATGGCCAACAGACACATGAAAAGATGCTCAATATCACTCCTCATCAGGGAAATGCAAATCAAAACCACAATGAGATATCATCTTTTACCTGTTAGAATGGCTAGTACCAAAAAGATAAGAAATAACAAGTGATGGTGAGGATGTGGAGAAAAGGGAACACTTGTGTACTGTTGGTGAGAATGCAAATTGGTGCAGTTGATACGGAAAACAGTATGGAGGTTCCTTGAAACATTAAAGATATAAATACCATGTGATCCAGTAATTCTAGTACTGGGCATTTACCCAAAGAAAATGAAAATACTAATTCAAAAAGATATATGCACTCTGAGTTTACTGTACCATTAGTTACAGTGGTCAAGATATGGCCAAGTGTCCATTGATAGACGAATCGATAAAGAAGATGGGATGCACACACAAAACACACACACACACACACACGTGCACACAATGAGATATTATTTAGCCATAAAAAAAAGAATCAGATCTTGCCATTTGTGACAACAGGAATGGCCTTAAAGGGAATTATCCTTAGTGAAATAAGTCAAACAGAGAAAAACAATACCATATGATGTCACTTATATGTGTAATCTAAAAACCAAAACAAACAAACAGACTCTTTTTTTTTTTAAAGATTTATTTATTTATTTGAGAGAGCGAGAATGAGAGAGAGTACATGAGAGGGGGGAAGGTCAGAGGGAGAAGCAGGCTCCTCGCTGAGCAGGGAGCCCGATGTGGGACTCGATCCCGGGACTCCAGGATCATGACCTGAGCCGAAGGCAGTTGCTTTAACCAACTGAGCCACCCAGGCGCCCACAAACAGACTCTTAAATACAAAGAACAAACTGGTGGTTGCCAGAGGGAAGGGGAGTTGGGGGATGGACAAAATAGATGAAGATTAAGAAGTACAATCTTCCAGTTATAAAATAAATAAGTTACAGAGATAAAAGTACAGCATAGGGAATATAGTCAATAATACTGTAACCCCGTTGTATGGTGACAGATGATGACTTATTGTACAGAGTATAGAGTAATGTACACAAATGTTGAATCAATATGTTGTACACTTGAAACTAATATAATATTGTATGTCAATTATACTTCAATTAAAAAAAAAGCACAGCAAACTTTGTGGCACTTTAATGGACCCCAGTCCTATCCCCTGTTCCACAGCTCATCACCGCTTGTGAAAATAATAACTGATTTCTAATCATGGCAGGTGCAGAATGAGCTAATTTGCAAAGAATTATAATTATTTGTTCTAACCTGTCTGGTGGCTCCCTGGAATACAGGTTCAAAAAGCTTGTCTTTATTTTCCCTAACTCAAAACTGGCCTAATTCTAAAGCTGCTTCCCTGGAGGCATTTTTTTTTTTTAAGATTTTATTTATTTGACAGAGAGAGAGAGACAATGAGAGAGGGAACACAAGCAGGGGGAGTGGGAGAGGGAGAAGCAGGCTTCCCGCGGAGCAGGGAGCCCGATGTGGGGCTCGAGCCCAGGACCCCGGGATCAGGACCCTCAGATCAGGACCGGAGCCAAAGGCAGATGCTTAACGACTGAGCCACCCAGGCGCCCCCCTTGGAGGCATTTGTTGAAAACTTTTACAGGCTAGTATCTTAGCTACCGCTGACTGAGGTGACAGAAAACAGTTGGGAAAACAACAGATTAACCAAAAAGCTTGGGAGGAAAGGCTGAGGGATGGGATGCTCTGACATTCCTGGGAATCTAGAAGTCTATGTGCATGCTCAGAGCTGGGAGCATGCTCAGAAAAGACCTGAAAATGACAAAAGTTCTCACTACCTGATGACCTTGAGTGTCTTTGGAAACACAAAGTAAAGGCTAAGGCAGAGTTGTAAACCACCTGGGCTGAGTATGGAAGGCAATGTCCAATACATACACAGAAACCATGGCAAAGACTGGAAGAATTTTGGGCTCTAGGCATTTAAGGAAACTCTGTCCAATTATTAGCTGATCACTAAGCTAATGAAACAGATTTCAGTGGCCACACATGACAAAAAATACAGACTTCATAAAATTAGTTCAAAAAGCACTAAACAAACAACTATAATTGGACCAAATAACACCAAATCCTAGAAAGGAGACAGAATCTGGTTTCTAGAGTTGCCAAGTTATAATATTCATAATATCTGGTCTTCAATAACAACAACAAAAATTACAAGGCCTGCAAAGAAAAAAGACAATATGTTCCATACAAAGGAATAAAGATATAGAAACTGTGTCATCATCACTGTTAAATGCCACAGCATGGATGAACCTTGAAAACATTATGTGAAGCCAAACACAAAAGAGCACATATTGCATGATTCTAATTATATGGGATGTCTATAATAGACAAATTCATAGGGACAGAAAGTAGATCAGTGGTTGTCATGGAAGAGGAAGGCTGAGAACTGGAATTAACTGCTAACAGGTAGAGGGTTATTTTACTTTTTTTTGGTGTGATGAAAATGTTCTCAAATTAGATAGTGGTAATGGTTGCACAACATAGTGAAGAGACTAAAAACCACCAAAGTGTATGTACTTTTAAATGGTGAATTTTATGTTATGTGAAATATATCTCAATAAAAAATTCTATAAAAAGCTGGCAACATACATTGTATTTAATAATGAAATGATGAAATTTTAATAAATAATTTCAATGATGAAATAAATTTCAATGATGGAAGTTTTTGAGATTGGAAATGAAACAAGGATACTTGCTATCATCACTTCTATTCTACATGTATTAGAGATCCTAATTAGCACAAATAAAAGTATAATATACAGATAAATAGAATTGAAAAATAAATTTAGCAAGGTTGCTGGATATAAGATAATTACACAAAAATCAATTACATTTCTAAACACCAAATAGAATTAGAAAGTGAAATTTAAGAAACAATATCATTTATGGTGTCACCTAAAAACACTAAATACCCAGGAATAAGTCCAAGGAAAAAATATGCAATATGTACATACAAAAAGTTGTAACACAATATTAAAAAATTTTTAAATATGTAAATGAATGAATTTATTCATGGTTTTTAGAATCAATGCTGTCTGGATATCAATTCTTCAAAAATTGATCTACATATATTCAATATACTCCAAATTAAGTATTTCAGCTCAACAATTCGTGGAAAATGACCAAGCTACTTTAAAATTTATATGAAAACATAAAGTGGTAATCTTATAGAAGGAAAAATAAGTTGGAAAATTATTGCACCAGGTACTTATTATAAAGCTACAATAATTAATACTGTATGGTATTGGTGCAAGATGTACAAGTAGATTAACAGAACAAAGTAGAAAGCTTGAAAACAGACCCACACAGTTATGAAAACTTCTTTTAAATAAGGATGGTATTTGTAGAGCCGTAGGAAGCAGTATTTTCATTAAGTGAGCCAGCTGGTTTGGCAAACTTTTGAAAAAAAATTTACATTTAAACATTACTTCACCCAAACACAAAAATAAATTCCAGATTATTGATCTAAATGTGAAAAACAGAACATTAAAGCATATAGAAGGATTTAGTAGGTTTTTTTTTTTTTTTAAAGATTCTATTTATTTATTTGACAGAGAGAGACACAGCGAGAGAGGGAACACAAGCAGGGGAAGTGGGAGGGGGAGAAGCAGGCTCTCCGCTGACCAGGGAGCCTGATGCGGGACTCGATCCCAGGACCCTGGGATCATGACCTGAGCCGAAGGCAGTCGCCCAACTGACTGAGCCACCCAGGCGCCCAGTATTTTTTTTTTTTTAAAGATATTATTTATTTATTTGACAGAGAGAGACACAGCAAGAGAGGGAACATAAGCAGGGGAGTGGGAGAGGGAGAAGCAGGCTTCCCGTGGAGCAGGGAGCTGGCTGCGGGGCTCAATCCCAGTACCCTGGGATCATGACCTGAGCTGAAGGCAGACACTTAACGACTGAGGATTTAGTAGTATTTTTATGACTTTGAGGTAGGAAGAGATTTCTTCCAAACACCAAGTATGGAAAGGAAGGAAAAGCATGATGATTAAAATTAGTAACTTTGGTCAATCAAAAGACACCATTAAGAGAGTGAAAGGGCAAGCCAGAGTGGGATAAAATATGTGCAGAAGATCTATTTATGAAATATATAAAGAACTCTTTACAAATCATTATTAGAAAACACAGGCAAACCAATTAAAAAAATACTTGAAAAGACATCACATAGGAAATTATCAGGGTCCAATAAACATAAGAAAAGGTGTTCATTCAATCTTATTGATCAAAAAATATGCAAATTAAACCATAATTAGATTTCACTACATACCTACCAGAATGGTTAAAATACAAAAGACTTGACCAAGTGTTGGCAAGAATGTAGAGTAACTGGAATTTTCACATCCTGCTGCTGAAGTATAAGTTGATAAAAACATTTTAAAAAACTGTTTAGAAGGAGAGTTGAGCTTTACTGCAACTTAACTTCAAAATAGAAATTTATACATATGCATACTAAAGTACAATAACATTCATAGGACAGTTATTTATTGTAGCCAAAAACTGGAAAAAATACAATTTTCAACAAAAAAAATTCTGCTATATTTCTAAATCAACTATTATACATTAATGAAAATGAACAACCTACTGCTACACACAACAATGGACAAATCTTACAAATATAAGACTAAATGGAGGAAAGCAGATGCAAAAGAGTACATATGGAATGTGTTATGGACTGAATGTTTGTGTTCCCCCCAAATCCTATGTTGAAATCCTAACCCCCAATGTGATGGTATTAGGAGGCGGGGCCTTTGGGAGATGATCAGGTCATGAGGGTGGAGCCCTCATGAATGGAATTAGTGCCCTTGTCAAAGAGACCCCAGAGCGCTCTCTCACCTCTTCTGCCATGTGAGGACACAGCGAGAACACTGCGGTCTATGACTTAGGAAGAGGGCCCCCACCAGACACCGAACCTGCCGGCGTCTTGATCTTGGACTTCCCAGTCTTCAGAACTGTGAGAAATAAATGTGTGTTGTGTAAGCCACCCAGTCTATTATATTTTTGTTATAGCAGCCTGAATGGACTAAAACAGGGTGATTCCATTTAGAAACTTCAAACAGCAGGTAAAACTAACCCATGATGTTAAAAGTCAGGATCATTTTATCTTTGTGGAAGAAAAGGAAGGTAGAGACCAGGAGGAAGAACAAGGGAGGCTTCTGGACAAATGGCAATGTTCTATATCTTCTTGATTTTGGCAACAGTTAACTTGGTTCACCTTGTGACAATTCACTGAACTGTATATTTATATTTTATGTACTTTTCTGTATTTTATTCAATTAAAATAAATTTTTTAAAGTTTACTTACCTGTTTTTTCTGTGTTTTGTTTCTGTTTTCCAGCCAATCATCCATTTGTTCCTCAATTTCTTCTATAGAAGTTCCATGATCATAAGATTGAATATATGCACTTTCTAAAGGCATATATACAGGGAATTCAGGTTTTGGTTTTTTTACTTTAACTTTCTTCTGTTCTAAAAATGTTTAAGAGAATAAATTATTGAGGTTTGTTAAGAAAGAAAATAATTTTTAACATTTTATTCAGACACTGAATCTTGAAAAAACATATATTGTTCTTTCATCAAAATAGAATTATATACAATGGAATATAATTCAGCCATAAAAAGGAATGAAATCTTGCCATTTGCAACAATATGGATGGACCTCAAGGGCATTATGCTACGTGAAATAAGTCAGAGAGAGAAAGAGAGACAAATACCGTATGATCTCTCTTATGTGGGGAATCTTAACAAAACCAAACAAAACACCCCAAAAAACCCAGCTCACAGATGCAGAGAACAGATTGGTGGTTTTCAGAGGCGGGTGTGGGGAGTGGGAGAAATGCGTGAAGGGGGTTAAAAAAAATTACAGTTGCTTTGCTATAAATAGCTAGCTGTTTTATTGTGCATTAGCTACTGCATTGTTTTTAAATGAAACTCAGAGATACTAATGATGAGATGATCACGATATAACCACCATGTCAATTTGTATATATCTTTAGTTTTCAAAGTACTTTTTATGAAACGTTTCATACTAACACAATGAAAAAAGCCTGGTCATAATAGTGACATAATATCGGGCAATTAACTTAACCCTTAGAACAAGTGTCTATTTTCTCATCTGTAAGAGAAAGCTAAATCTAATCTTATAAAGCTAATATATGGAAAATGATATAACCCTAACATACTACTTGGTGCAAAAGTGTCTCTTGATAAATAGTATATACATTCATCTTTTCAATATTTTAACAAATGCAAAATCTAATCTGATGGCACCAGGGGTAGTTATTAATAGATGGCTATCAACTGGCCTCTTCATTAAAGCCCTTTTGATTAGAGTCAATATTGAGAAGCAACTCCATTCTTAATTGCTATAGTCAAATTCCATAGTCAAATTTCTTATAATCATATCTCCACCATTGTGTATGCATGTGTGTTTGCATATTCTCTAATGCTGATGTAGTAAAATTAATACAATATTGTCATAGAAATAGATAAATTCCTAAAACACAGAATCCATAAACATTTCAATTCAGTGGGAAAAGGATTTAATAAATGATGCTGGCACAACTGAATATCCAGTTGAAAGAAAATTGGACAGAATCTTACAAAATACACAAAAATAAATTCCAGTTAGATAAGAGACTTGACTTTAAAAACCCAAATAATAAACATCTTGCAAAAAGAAATCTAAAAAACTACATGTACTATTTAAAGGATGAGGAAATCTTAAGTAAAACGGAAATATAGATGCTATAAAAAGATAAAGGAGAGAATAAACAAATCAAGAGAGAAATGATACATTTGAAAGGAAGGTTAAAGAAATGCAGTTTGGATTAATAACATGATTTTATACCTATCATATGGGCAAAAATCTAAAAATCTAATAAAAGTTACTGTTGGCAGGGAAAGGGCCATCTCTACATTGGTGGTAGAAATGTGAATTATTATATTGTAGCCTTTTTGGGAAGTGATCTAAGAGAACCTGTTAAGATTTAAAAAAAAAATGTTTTCTCCAGCAATTCCCTCAGAAGTAAAAGCATTAAAATGTAATTGTATGTAAGTACATGGGTATATATGTATGTCTGTACGACCATTTGTTATTCATAGAGATACAAAACTGTTAACATAGTAAATGTATATTAGTAGGAGAAATGACTGAATAATTGTTGGTGACGTATCTATACTAAGGAATGTTAAATTGTCATCAAAAGATACTGAAGTAGAGCTATACCACTTGACTTACAGAGATTTTCATGAGTTCGAGTAATAAAAGCAAGATGGAGAAAAGCATGTAAGATTCTCTATTTGCAAAACAAAATAATGCCTCTTCAAACCTCTACATATGCCTGTATATATATATTCATCTAAATGTATTTGAATATCATTATAAAAGCATGGAGAAAAATATGGATGAATGTCTATAAGGTACATAGGGGGTAGAGATAAAGAAAAGAGGAAGCATAGAGACAATGAAGGAAAAGAGAAGGAACATATTACTAAAAAATAAATAATATATATGAATGTATACTTACATATTTTTACAAAGTTGTAGGTATAAATATAAAAACAAAACTTAAAGATTATATAACATAAATCTATCTGAAAATACAATTTCTAAAACCAATAAACCCACAGCTTATAAATATTCACTGATTTCTTGCTACTACTTTACTAATACAAGGCTAAGACTGTAGCATCTAACATTTTGCGCTTGGCAAAATCTTTCATATGTTAGAAAAAATGTGTTTTCAAAACATGTCTAAGGGAAAAAAAGACCTCTATTTGCTAACTACCCTCATCTTTCCTGCAAATTTCTAGTTTCAGTAAACTCTATATAATTAGTATGGGCCCAGCTATCATGAATTTTGGCATTATAAACACATCCCTATTTATAGTTCATCCAAGAAACACAAATCAATGAATCATGGAACACTACATCAAAAACTAATGATGTACTGTATGATGACTAACATAAAAAAAAAAAAAGAAACACAAATCTAAGATTTTTTTAGCAGCATGATGAATATATAGGGAAATTTTTGAGTTAAATAAAAGGTATAGAGTATTTTTGCTAGAAGAGTAAGTTTTTTAATTTTTATTTTCTTAACATATAATGTATTATTTGTTTCAGGGATACAGGTCTGTGGTTCATCAGTCTTACACAATACACAACACTCACCACAACACACACCCTCCCCAGTGTCCATCACCCAGCAACCCCCCCCATCCACCCACCCCTCTCCCCTCCAGCAACCCTCAGTTTGTTTCCTGAGATTAAGAGTGTTTTATGGTTTGTCTCCCTTGGAAGAGTAAGTCTTATTAAAGTTTAGTAAGTTATAGTCTTCAAGTTAAGATAGATTGGTTTTTCTTAATGACAAGCCTGACAAAGGCTAGAAACAAAAACTAGCCAATCAACCAAACAATAACAACAAAAATCAAACAACAAAATCCAAAATAAACAAATCAAAAAAGAAGTAAAACTCATGATACCTTAAGTGTCTAGTGACTGAAGAGAAATGGTTTCCTCTCAAAAGAAAAATGTATTCAACATGATTGTCAAAGGAATGAGAAATGAGCCAAATATCATTTTAAGGGAGTCCTTCCATTTAATGCTCTTATTCAACAAAATGACGCAGAGTTTGGGTCCAGGAACAAAAAACAAAAAAACAAAAAACTCTGGCATAAGTAACCTTCTCATATATTTGGAAACTTACACTAAACAATTCAACTAGTAAGTCAGCCATTTAGATCAAATACTTCCTGTCACACATTGCAACAGTGTTTATTATCCTAAGACACATTTGCTGAATAGTAATTTGGGCTCTTTGACCATGAACCTGAGGATTTTCTTTAGGTTTTTTTTTTTTTCTTTTTAAAGATTTTATTTATTTATTTGACAGAGAGAGAGCGAGCAAGAGCGAGAGCGAGAGAGCACTGCAGGTGGAGCGGCAGGCAGAGGGAGGGGGAGAAGCAGGCTCACCGAGCAGGGAGCCCGATGTGGGGCTCGATCCCAGGACCCCAGGATCATGACCTGAGCCGAAGGCAGACACTTAACCGACTGAGCCACCCAGGTGCCCCTGTTCTTTGGGTCTTGATTAACACTTGTACCTCTACGGTTTTGAAAAGAGTAGAAAAGAGTTTAAACTGAGAAAGTCCTAACATCTTGTTATTACCTTCTTTTTCTAGCAGGCACAGAGAATTTCTCTTTGGAAATGCTCAGACAATAGTGCAGCAGATATTAATGAAATGTAACTTGGAAGAAGAAAAGGAAGGAAGTTTTAATCAGTTTTGAGCACTATACTTAAAATCCAGAACTGAAAAACTAGATTATGTCAGAAAAGTTATCAGAATAGTAAGGAGATTTGAAATCATGTCATTAATATGAAAAGTGGTAGAAAAATGAGAAAACAAGAAGTCAGAAAAACTAGGTTCTATATCTTTAGTCATTCACCAATACATTAGTATTTCCTTCACATTACTTATCTCTAAGTCTCCACCTGTAAAATGAAATATCTGCTCTACCTATCTCACAGCACAGTTGCTGAAATGAAATCTTGACTTGTACAGGAATGTGCTCTAAATATTAAGGAGGGATAGAACTATGTGTTAAACTAAGCTCTTGATAAAATTCCCTTCACTTCCATCTGCTTCTTCCAATATAGTTCCCATTCCTTCGACCTACTGGGGTCCCAAACCTTGGAGTCATCAATTTCCCCTTCTCTCTTACATTCTGTATGAAATCCAGTAGGAAATCTTGTTTCTAACTTCAAAATACGTAAGAATTCCATTTTTTTACTTTTATCATTCTGATCCAAGCCATCATCATTTCTTGTCTGGAGTCGTACAACTCCCAACTGGTTGGTCTCCTTGTATCAAGTCCTTGTTTCAGTCTGTTCTTAACCTCACAGCCAGATTTCTTAGACCATGTATCAAATCCTGTCACTCCTCTGCTCAACCTTCCTAGGACTTCCCATTCCAGAGTAAAATCCAAGTTCTTACTCTAAGTGAGTATGCCTCCCATCCCCACCCATTCATCATCTCTCTGACCTCATTTTAATACTCTCCAGCCTCCTTGCTGTTCCTAAAAAAATGCAAACCTTTCATCTGTTGCCTCTACCTGAAAGCCACTCCCTCACCTGCCTTGCTTACTCCCTAACCTCCTGCAGGTCTTTGCTCAAATGTGTATTACCGAGGCCTTCCCTTGTCCCTGCAGTAGGCCTGCCACATCCACATATATATATATACATGTGCTTCCCATCCCTCTTCCTTGATACTTTTTACTTCAGCATTTATCACTACTCATCTTGTTGGCTCTTTCTAGGAGGGCAAAATTCTTTTTTTTTTTTATTTAATTTTTTTAGATTTATTTGAGAGATAGAGAGGGCAAAGGAAGAGGGAGAGAAAGTCTCAAGCAGATTCCATGCTCAGCATGGAGCCCTACATAAGAGCTCAATCTCACGACTCAGAGGTCATGACCTGAGCCGAAATCAGATGTCAGATGCTTGACCTATTGCGCCACCCAGGCGCCACATACATGGGCAAAAATTCTTATTTATTTCATTCACTACTGAATTCTCAGTGCCTGGGACAATATCTGGTGCTAAATAAACAGTGAATGAATGAATGAATGAATGAATGAATGAATGAAAAAGCTCTCACTGTGGACAGATCTGGGACTAAAACTCAGACTCTGCAATTTACTAGCTCTTTTGCTTAAAGTCCTTTACTGTTTTGTAAAATGGGAACAACGGTAATACTACATGTCATGAGTTGTTAATGAGGAGTAAAGAGATTAAAGCATATAAAATGATTAGAATGGTACCTAGAATATAAAGAACTTGTAATGAACTGTGCAAAAACGTAGTACTTAAAAATTACTATCCTAATATACAAAAGATACAAAGAGGGGAGTTCTGGAGAAAGGAAGAAGCCCTAAAATGCATATGTGGACCAGGTGAAACAACTAAAGGAAAAGGTTAAAGTAGAACAAATTAATACATAATTTTCTAAGAATTTTATTTCCCCTTCCAATAAAAAAATTTCCAGATGAACAGAAAACTTTGAAGGTAGGAGTAGTATCATTTATTGATTCTCACATTTCATTCAAGTTTGTGAATTTAGTATATGCCAATGATAATGTACATTAAGAATACAGTACTGTGGGAACAGTTCTAGTTAAAAAGGATTACCTTAACTAGAAATTATGTGGTATCTAACTACTATATTTTACCTTATACTGCTTACATACCTGTATATTGCCAGGCTTTTAAGATGGGTGGTTTTTTTTTTTAAAAAAAGTCCCCGATACTATATTAGACAATTGGTAATTTAAGTGACTGGTGAATCTAATATAAAACTATCAAAAAACTAGGATGGTCTCACCAGAGTACCATGAGCCCAAATTTGTAGACCAGGTTTTTGTTTTTCAAAATATTTTCATAAAAGGGAAACAAGTCATAGAACTGACTCCTTATGAAGTATGTCACATTACTCAGCTTCTCTCAATTTCTTTATTTTGAACACCAAAATACTGCTTGAAGAAAACACACATAAGCTAGAATCCACCTCATCAGTACTAATTTTGCCTTCTTATAGAGAATCAGTTATAAAGAAGCAAGTAAGTAAATGTAGCTGTTTATATTAAATTCTGGGGTACTGTATCACAATTGCAAGTGTTTGATGCATTTGTAAAGAAGCATTTAGAAAATCACTTTAAAAAATTCAAATTTCCACTTCTAGAAAAATGGAGGAAAAGTACTTTTCCATACTCCTCCCACTAAGAAAATGGAAAGACCCTAAATGTTACATATAAAACAAACACTGAAGACTGATTTTTGAAGAGAAGACAGGCCAGCTAGGTATGACAGGATATGATGAACACCAAGGTGGTGAGTACCCTTGGTTTCCTTGCATAGTAAGACAAGCTTAGATAATAACTGATTTACACTTCAAGCAAACAAGGGACAAAATTGTGACCAACCCTTTTTTGCCAGCAAAGGCTAATGAGAAGCCTAGACTTCTGCCACTGTGAGGCTGTAATAAGGCACCCCAATCTCCCTACCAGGGTGATGTGAAAAAGACTTTCTTTCCTGCTGAGAGGTAATAAGGATCCCTTCCCCTGTAAAGTCAATGATAGGGGTAGGGGTAACCTAGGCTAATGGGAAGCCTAGACTTCCATATCTACCCAGGGGTTATGGGGCATCCCTCCCTCTCCCTGCTACGGTGGCTTTAGAGAAAGTCTTGAGGAGAGTCAGGGCTTTCACAACTGCCCAGGAGTAAAGAGACCAACCCTCCACAATGTCAGCATAGGCCAGGTGGGAAACTGTAAGTAGGCATTCTTGCCTATCCCAGCAAGGGGATATCAGCTGAGTGTTATCGGTGTGGCCTACTGGCATATGAGAACACCCACACCTGCCCAACCCTAAGAAGATCCACAACCACCCTCTCCCTCAGCTGTAAAACAGGCTGTGGACTTCCTGAGTGTAACAGTGTAATAGGGCAGCAACTCTCCCCTTCCTTGGCTCAGCTAGAGCACTGTCAGAGAACATCAACTAAGATAGTACACTTAAACAAGATTCAGAGTATTATAACATAATACCCTAAATGCCCAATTTTTTTTTTAAGATTTTATTTATTTATTTGAGAGAGAGAGAGCATGAGCATGAGCAGGGGGAGAGTCAGAGGGAGAGGGAGAAGCAAGCTCCCCGCTGAACAAGGGATTCCACACTGATTCCAACTTGGGGCTCAATCCCAGGACGCCTGGGATCATGACCTGACCAAAGGCAGATGCTTAACCAACTGAGCCACCCAGGTGCCTCCAAATGTCCAAGTTTAAATTGAAAAAAATCCCTCATCATGCCAAGAACCAAGAATACCTCAATTTGAATAAAAAAGATAATCAACAAGATGAAAAAGAGATCCAAAGTATCTGACTAGGATTTTAGAGTAGCCATATAAAAATGGTTTGATAAATAATAACGAACATTCTCAAAATAAATGAAGAAATAAAAAGTCAATAGCAAAGACACAAAAGACATACAGAAAAACCAAATGGAAATATCAGAACTGAAAATGTGCTAACTAAAATTAAAAATTTAACGATTGAGAACTCAACAGAAAACTGGAACAGAGAAAGTAATCAGTTAACTTAAAGACAGAATGATAGAAATTGCCTAATCTGAAAAATAGAGAGGGAAAAAAAAAAGAATAGAGCCTTGGGGACTTCGGGGACTATAACAACATTCCATTAAACAACAGCAGAATACATACTCTCTTCAAATGCCCATGAGATATACACTAAGCGAGACCATATCTTGGGCCATAAAACACACCTCAACAAATTTAAATGAATTGAGATCATACAGAATAGGTTTTCTGACAAAAATGGAATCAAACCAAAAATCAGTAACAGAAAGATAACACAAAATTCCCCAAATACTTGGAAACTAAAAAGCATACTTAAATAATCCAGGTATCAAAGAGGAAGTCTTGGGGTGCCTGGATGGCTCAGTCATTAAGCGTCTGCCTTTGGCTCAGGTCATGATCCCAGGGTCCTGGGATCGAGCCCCACATCGGGCTCCCTGCTCTGCGGGAAGCCTGCTTCTCCCTCCCCCACTCCCCCTTCTTGTGTTCCGCCTCTCACTGTGTCTCTCTCCGTCAACCAAATAAATAAAATCTTTAAAAAAATAAAAAAAAGAGGAAGTCTCAAGGAAAAAAATACTGAACTGAATCAAATGAAAATGTAATGTATCAAAATATGTGGGATGCAGCCAAAACAGTACTGAGAGAGGAATTTAAAGCACTAAAAGCTTACATTAGAAAAGATGAAAAGCCTCAAGACCATAATCTAGGCTTCCACATCAAAAGCAATCAAAATCAAAACAAGCTCAAGAAAGCAGAAGGAATAATAAAAATAAGAGCAGAAATAAATGAAATAGAAAACAAAAGCAATAGATAAAAAAATCAATGAAACAAAGAACTAGTTTTTTGAAAAGATCAATAAAATTGACAAACATCCGGCAAAACTGACAAAGAAAAAGAAAAGAGAAGTTACCACTGAAACAGGAGAAATCACTAAGGACATGCAGAAATCAAAAGGATAAATTAGTATTAGAAACAACTATACACACATAAATTTGACAATTTGGATGGAACTGACCAACTGCTTGAAAAATACAAACTATCCCAACTCACCCATAAAATAGATATATAAAAGAGATACTTAAATAAGTCCTGTAATTACAAAGGAAATTTAATTTGTAATTTAGAAACTCCTAAAATAGAAATATCCAGTCTTAAATGGTCCCACCAGAGAATTCTACCAAATGTTTACAGAATTAATACCAATTCAACACAGTTTCTTTCAGAAAATAGAAGAGAGAATGCTTCCCAATCCCTTACATGATGTTAGTACTACTCTGATACCAAAATCATACAAAGACACCAAAAAGAGAAAACTATAGACCAGTATCTCTCATATAGGTGTAAAAATCTTTAGCAAAATATCAGCAAATAAAATTTAGCAATATATAAAAAGAATTATACACTATGGCTACATGGTACTTACTGCAGGGATGCAAGTTTAGTTCAATATTCAAAATTTAATCAATATAATCCACCAAATTAACAAGCAAAGAAATATCACATGATCATATTAATTGATACAAAGAAATTAACAAAATTCAACACCTAGTCATGATAAAAAACTCAGAAAACTAGGAATAGAGTGAGATTTCCTCAACTTCATATACAGCATCTAACAAAAAAACCCTGTAGTTTACATACTTAACGGTAAAATACTAAAGGCTTTCCACCCAAGGTTGGAAACAAAGGAAAGATGTCCTCTCTCACCACTCTTGTTAATATAGTTCTGGAAGTTATAGCTAGCAAAATAAGCAATGAAAAGGTAATAAAATGCATATAGATTGAAAAGGAAGAAATAAAACTATCCCTATTGCCATATGACCTGATTGTCCACATAGAAAATTCAAGAAATCTGCATAAAAACTCTTGTAATTAACAAGCAAATCTAGCAAGGTTGCAAGATACATACCTACATATAAAAATCAACTGCATTTCTTTATTTGCAGTGACCATGTAGAAATTGAAATTAAAAACCAATACCATGTATAATCACTCAAAATAAAAAGAGAAACACTTAGATATAAATCTAACAAGACATGTACAGGAATTGTATGCTAAAAACCATAAAACACTTTAGAAAGGATCAAAGAAGAACAGATGAAGAGATAGTGTTCATAGATTAAAGGACTCCAGATAGTAAATATTAATGCTCTCCAAATTGATATACAGCTTTAACATAATTCCTATCAAAATTTCAACAAGATTTTTGGTAGATATATACAAGATTATTCTAAAATTTATATAAAGGAACTAGAATAGCTAAAACATTTTGAAAATGGACAGGAAGGTGGGAAGAATCACTCTACCTGATTTTAAGACTTACTGTAGAGCCACAATAATCAAGACTGTCATACTGACAGAGGAAGAGAAATGTAGACGAATGGAACAGAATAAAGAACTTAGAAAGAACCCTATGCAAGTAAGGCCAACTGATTTTTGACAAAAGGTGCAAAAGTAATTCACGTTTTGAAGAATAGTTTGCTAGAAAAACTGGCTACACATTCTTAGGCAAAAAAATAAACTTTAACCTAAACCTCACACCTTATAGAAAATTAACTCAAAATGGATCATAGATTTAAATGTAAAACATAAAATCATAAAATTTTTAGAAGAAAATAAGGGGGGCGCCTGTGGTTCAGTCGTTAAGCATCTGCCTTCGGCTCAGGTCATGATCCCAGGGTCCTGGGATCGAGCCCCGCATCGGGCTCCCTGCTACGTGGGAAGGCTGCTTCTCCCTCTCCCACTCCCCCTGCTTGTGTTCCCTCTCTCGCTGTCTCTCTCTCTGTCAAATAAATAAATAAAATCTTTAAAAAAAAAAGAAAGAAAGAAAATAAGGGAGAAAATACTTAGAATAGGGCTTGGGGAAGAGTCTTTTTAAATAACATAAAAAGCATAATCTAAAAAACAGAAACAATAAATTGGACTTCATCATAATTAAAAGCTCTTGCTCTGTGAATGACTATTAAGAAGATGAAAAGCTACAGATTGGAAGAAAATATCTGTAAACCACATATGTGAAAAAGAAATCATATCTAGATTATATAAAGGACTCTCAAACTCAACAATAAAAAAAAAATCCAATTTGAAAATAGGCTAAAGGCATAAAGAAAAGAGTTTACTATAGAGGACAAGCAGATGGCAAATAAGCACATGAATGTTTCAACATCACTGGCCATTAAGGAAATGCAAATTAAGATCATGATGAGATATCTCTATAAATGTATTAGAACAGCTAAAATAAAAAACAGAATCCCAAGTGCTGGTAAAAGGTACAGAGAGACTAGAACTCTCATACGTTGCTAGTAGGAATGTAAAGTTATATAAGCACTCTGGAAAATTATCTGGCAGTTTCTTAAAACTCTAACCATAAACCTATCCTATGACCCAGCAATTGTACTTCTGGGCATTTGTCCCAGATAAATAAAAACTAAGCTCACAAAAAACTTACACCTGACTATTCACAGCAGCCTTATTTGTAACAGTCAAAAACTGTAAACAACCAAAATGTTCTACAATTGGTGAATGGTTAAACAAATTATGGTACAACCATACACAGAATAAATACAAATAAACTATTGATACATGGAACAACGGAGTGAAAAATGCCAATCTCAAAGGTCGAATATTGTATGATTCTCAAAATCATGTAGTCAAAATGACAAAGTTAGAGAGATGAAAAATAGATTAGTAGTTGCCAGATATTAGGGATAATGGGGGAACGGGAGGATATGGGTGCAATCATAAAGGGGTAGTTGTTGATTGGGATGGTGGTAACATAAATACACGCTTGTGATAAAATGGTAGAGAAATACATACACACTTTGTATCAATGGCAAGTTCCTGGTTTTCAGGAAGGCACATAGGACCCTCTCTATATTATTTTTAGAACTTTATTTCAAAGTAAAAAGTTAAATAAAAAAGTAATAATTCAACAAACAATTCTGGGAAAACTAGATATCCACATGCAAAATAATGAAGTTGGACTCTTACCCACTACGAAATGAAGTCCAAATGGATCAAAGACCTAAATGTAAGACCTTAAACTATAAAACTCTTTGAAGAAAATATAGGGCAAAAGCTATATGACACTGGATTTGGCAATGATTTCTATGATATGACAACAAAGGCATAGACAACAAAAGAGAAAACAGACAAATTAGACTCCATGAAAATTAAAAAATTCTGTGCATCAAAAGACAATGTCAACTGAGTAAAAAGGCAACCCACAAAATGGGAGAAAATATTTGCAAATCATATATCTGATAAGGGATAATATCCAGAATATATAGAGAACTCCTAAAACTTAACAACAAAAACAATCCAATTCAAAACTGAGTACAGGACTTGAATAGACATTTCTCTAAAGAAACACCCATCAGGATGGCTATAATAATAAAAAACAAAAAACAAAAAACGCAGAAAATCAGTGTTGGCAAAGATGTGAGGAAATTGGAACCATTGTGCACTGCTGGTGGGAATGTAAAATGGTACAGCTGTTACAGAAAACAGTATATTAGTTCCTCAAAAAATTAAAAATAGAATTGGGGTGCCTGGGTGGCTCAGTCAGTTAAGCATCTGACTCTTGATCTCAGCTCATGTCTATCTCAGGGTTGTGAGTTTGAGCCCCATGTTGGGCTCCACACTGGGTGTGGAGCCTACTTAAAAAAAATTAAAAATAGAATTACAGAACTGAACAGGGACTCAAACAGTTATTTGTATATCCATGTTCATAGCAGAATTATTCATAATAGCTAAAAAGTAAAAGCAACCCAAGTATCCATTGACAGATATTCAAATGGATAAGCAAAATGTGGTATACGCATACAATGGTATAATATTCAGTCTTAAAAGAGAAGGAAATTCTGACCATAACACAGACAAACCTTGAGGACATTATACTGAGTGAAATAAGCCAGTCACAAAAGACAAATATTGTATGATCAGCCTTATATGAGATACTTAGAGTAGTCAAAATCATAGAGACAGAAAGTAGAATGGTGGTTGCCAGGGGTTGGAGGGAAGTGAGAATGGGGAGTTACTGTTTAATGCGTATTAAGTTTCAGCTTTACAAGATGAAAAGAGCTATGGGAGATGAATGGGGTGATGGCTGTACAACATTATGAATATATTTAATACTACTGAACTATATACTTAAAAATGGTTAAGATGGGGCGCCTGGGTGGCTCAGTTGGTTAAGCGACTGCCTTCGGCTCAGGTCATGATCCTGGAGTCCCGGGATCGAGTCCCACGTCGGGCTCCCTGCTCAGCAGGGAGTCTGCCTCTCTCTCTGACCCTCCCCCCTCTCATGCTCTCTATCTCATTCTCTCTCTCAAATAAATAAATAAAATCTTTTAAAAAAATGGTTAAGATGGCAGATTTTGTTATATGTGTTTTACCACAATAAAAAATATTAGAAAAAAAATAAACAATATCGTGATTTTATTGTAGCAATCATGAAGAAAGGGAAAAAAATCTTAATATGAGGTGAATAGGTACTTATGACCTGGGATAAAATTTCCAGTGTCAGCACCACATATGGGACCATATTTCATTACATATGGAAATAAAGATGATATACTCTGTTAAATATATTTCCCGAGTACCTATCACATGCCTGGCATTGTTCTAGGCTCTGGGGTTACAGCCATAAACAAGACAAACAAAAACACCTGCCTGCATGAAGCTTATAAATGGACATATTATTTTATTAAAAGTATAATAGTAAATAAGTACATTTTTAGTTCCAAATTAAGTAAATTAATTTAATAAAATCTTAGTTCAAATTTAACTAGATTACTCTAAAGCCATAAATGTTTACATATTCAATTGGATAAAAAGTTTTTAAAATCACTTCAGTGGGAAACTAAGATTGCATTATACTTAAGCATACCTAGGCATTATGGTTTGAAATGCTGAAGGAATTGTAAATTTGTATTTGAGCTACATGATTTTAAAAATTCGTTGTTATTGAAGAAAGTACCTAGGAAATAAGACTATTCTTTAGGTATTCTCTGCCTACACATAAACTCTTGGGACTAGGGCTATTAGGATTCACTATATAATATGATTCATAAGTTAAGGCAGAGTTTCTGTTTGGTCATGTTTCCAAATGTACTGGAGCTAGTGACTGGTGTATGCTTTCTTGTAAGTTATCTCAGACAGTATTCTCCCATCCATGAGCACAATATATTGCCACAGGATAAATGATCTAACCTAAATTGGGGCTACCTCTGCCCTATCTCCCTTGTCCTTTTCACCACCAACCCCTGAATCAACTTAAAATCATCACTAGCATCTCCTTTCTTCATGAACCTGAGTTTTCTAAAAACCAGTCTTGCTTTACTCTGGGGAGAGTGAATGTTTTCCCATCCTACCACCCCAAAAAGGCATATTCTGTTCTCCACCTTCTCACTGTTCCCTTGGCACCTCTACTTAGGTCCATCACTGGGGTATGCAACAGGGACCAAGAAACAAGAAGAAGAATATAATTAATGTCTGGAACTATTATTTCTGCAGATAAAAAACAAGTACTTCACAGTAAAGTTTTGATTACTTGATTTTGTTTGTGTTTTAAATCATATAAGGTACAGAGAAAAAGATAAGGGAAATACTAAATTTTAATTCTTCTTCCCCCAATTTTGTCTATTCAAAATTTCACCTTTACAACCAATTTCTTTTTTAAAAAAATATTTTATTTATTTATTTGAGACAGAGAGAGAGAGCAAAAGAGAGAGAGAGCCTGCACAAGCGGGGGGGGGGGGGGGGGGGGAGGGGCAGAGAGAGAGGGAAAAGGAGACTCCCCGCTGAGCAGGGAGCTGGATGTTGGGCTCAATCTCAGGACCCCAAGATCATTACCTGAGCCAAAGGCAGACACTCAACTGACTGAGCCATGCAGGCACCCCTACAACCAATTTCTTTATAAAATAACTCATTTTTCCCATTCATGATATGGGCTGTTTCATTATAGTACTTAAAATTTACATATACTGACTTAAAATGAAACTCAAATAATTAAAGAATGTATAATATAATATATATATAACAATGAAAAAGTCATATTTATAAATATTCGACTTATTTAAGCCTAAAACATAAAATTGATTGTTTGTAATAAATAAGTGCCTCAAATTTTCCAAATAGATACCACATTTTTTGCATAGACTCCCAGGACAATGATATTCATTTTTAAGAAATCCCCCTTTTTGTATTTCCTCTTCTAATATACCATTTTAATAAGACTACCACACCTTACTCAGTGTATATTCCGGTATGGCCCTCCGAGGATACAGCACAATCTCAGCAGTGGAGCAGATAGACTTGAGGGCAGATTAACAATTAGGTCATGAAAAACAGGCAGCATAAAATAGCTACTGCTAATCTGCATGAGATGCATTTACTCAATTAAGCAGATGGAAATGTTATTATGAACTCAGTATTCCAATGATGGTCTTTAAAATTAAGAAGGATAGGGGCAAATGAAATACACACTGGGGGATTTGGGGTCTTTATATATTAATTCTAAAGTATACAATACAGAACACTGTAATGAAGTTAACAAAATTAATTAAAAGATTCTTTGCATGTAAACCATTAGAGACTACATTAAAAAATACATGACAGTTTCTGACATCATTAATAAAGCGACTGTTCTTTAACATTCTTAATGTTGATACCATCATCTTTCCCTAATATACCACTGATGCCAAAAACATGAGCATTAGCGGTCTTATTACTCATGGCTGGTATGAGTATTGTTTTTAATATGCTTTCTGGTATTTACTTTTTCCATTTTGAGTTTCAGTAACTGATAAATTAGTGACAAATTTTCAAACTTTTAAAAGATTACTATATATTTTTACTGGCAAACAGAGTTTTCAGATATTTATGTATTTGAAAATGTGTTTCTTTATATCATCTTTTTTATTAGACAATAACAAAATAAGAATTATTAATCTGTTTGAAAATTTCTATCAAACGCTTAGAACAAAAATCGAGTGATTTTGTGAAAATGGTCACAAACTTTATTTATTTACTTTAAAGATTTTATTTATTTGACAGAGAGAGACACAGCGAGAGAGGGAACACAAGCAGGGGGAGTGGGAGAGGGAGAAGCAGGCTTCCTGTGGAGCAGGGAGCCCGATGCGGGACTCGATCCCAGGACCCTGGGATCATGACCTGAGCCGAAGGCAACTTGCATTTCCAACTTCCGCTTTTTGAATGAGCCACCCAGGCGCCCCATGGTCACAAACTTTAAAAGGAATTTTTATATGTAGTGATCAATTATCTTACACTGTGATAAACAGTTTATGTCTAACCCCTATATTCTAAGTGGTAGTGTACATACCCATTATTATTACAGAATTCTAATATATATGCCAAAATTATAACAATTAGGTGGTTTTTTACAAAAGCTACATAAAAATGATAAGCTGTGTCTCTGAAAGCAATAAAATGTATTTTCACCTTGACTCTACCAGTAAATTCTGGGTAAAGTTTGGTATTTTTCTCTTTTCTTGTAAATGTGTTTTCCCCCCTCCTTCTGACTTGTCTTAAAAAGCTTAGAAAAATTTTATGTAACAATTACACTTAAAAACAATTACATAAGTAGTACACTTAAGAGTTTCATTTATTTATTGATTTACTCAATATAATTAAAACTATCTCAACAATTTCTATAAGATAAGCTTCTGTTTCAATCCTAGGTTTAATATAACAATAATAATCATTTTCCCACCCTTCCTCCTCAACACATACCTTAATATGTAATCCTCTATCATCCTAAACTCTTCCGTCTTAATAGAAATCTGCTTTAAACAATGACATAGTTGACTTGAATATTATTATTATTATTTATTTGAGAGAGAGAGAGAGTGAGTAGGGAGAGGGGCAGAGGGAGAGGGAGAGGGGAAGCCGACTCCCTGCTGAGTGCGGAACCCAACTCGGGGCTCGACGCCAGGACCCGACCTGAAACCAAGAGTTGGATGCTTAACTGACTGAGCCATCCAGGCACCCCTGAATATTATTTAGTATTTATAACTGTTGAAAGTTTTTGAATTAAATTATGTGCTTCTTCAAACAGTGTTGTATACAGGATAGGTGCTCATTAATATTTATGGCATTACATTAATTCATATATTCATCCCATATATCCATTTATTAGGTGCCAGGACACCATAGTCAATGCTGCTGACATAAAGATAAAAAAGAAATAGCCCCTGTTCTAAAGCTGCCCAGACACCCAAGGGATTGTAATAGGAAGAAAAATGGACCCTTAAAGATGTCCACATTCTATTTCCGGAATCTGGCAATATTTTACCTTATATGGCAAAAGGGACTTTGCAAATGTAATTAAGGTTGGGTACCCTGAGATGGGAGATTCTCCTGAATTATCCAAATTCGCCTAATCTAATCACATGGGTCCTTAAAAGCAGAGAACTTTTCCTAGTTATGGTCAGAGAAAGATGTGACTACAGAAGAAAAGTCAGACATCACACATCTGCCTTTGAAGATGGAGGAAGAGGAACATAATCCAAGGAATATGGGGGACCTCTAGAAGCTGGAAAAAGCCCTGCTTGGTAAACCTTGGTTTTAGCCCAATGAGATCCATGCTGGACTTCTGACTTACACAACTGTGAGATAATAAATTTGTGTTTAAGCCATTAAATTTGTGGCCATTTGTGAGAGCAGCAATAGAAATACTGGATTATCTAGCCCAACATGTTTTTTTGACAGATAGGAAACTAAAATCCTCAAAGTTACACATTTAGGTAGTGGCAATGTACTCTGAGTTTGGAGAGAACCTAATTTTCTTGTCTCTTCTCAAACCATTGTCTGGTGCCAGGGTAAAGGCAGAAAACGAAGGGAAATAGTTATCACCATTTTTCTATATATTAAGTGTATGAATTGGATGCATGGTATACTAATACCACAGCCAGTCTCTTCCAGTTTGCTTTGGCGAAATTACAGCTGACTCTTAAATAATGAGGTTTGAACTGTGTGGGCCCACTTATATGCAGATTGTTTTCAATATATACCATACAGTGCTGTAAAAGTATTTTCTGCACCTTATGATTTTCTTAACATTTTCTTTTCTCTAGCTTACTTTATTGTAAGAATACAACATATCATATATAAAACACAGAATATGTGTTAATCAAGTGAGTTCTCGGTAAGGCTCCTGATAAAGAGTAGGCTATTAGTAGTTCAGTTTTTGGGGAGTCAAAAGTTATACATGGATTTTCGACAGTGTGAGGGGTCAGTGCTCCTAACTCCTGCATTGTTCAAGGGTCAACTACATCTATATGGGCTGCAGGAACAGCTTTTACTGTACACCCTCCTCAAAAGCACTTGAGTGTTTTGTAACACTATGTGTGCTGTGCATGTGTGTGCATTTATAGGTGTGAGGTGACCAGTTATTAATTATCGTGTTGTCTCTTGTGCCCATATTGGTACCATGACACCATACACTTCTTTTTAAAATTTTTTTAAAAAGATTTATTTGAGAGAGAGAAGGAGAGAGAAGACGCAGGGGGAGGGGCAGAAGGAGAGGGAGAAGCAGACTTCCCGCTGAGCGGGGAGCCTGACTATGGGGCTCAATCCCAGGATTTCCAGGTCATGACCTGAGCTGAAGGCAGACGCTTAATCAACAGAGCCACCCAGGTGCCCCAACACCATGCACTTCTTTAGGAATCCAGGTAGGTGGAGGGAAATGAAGTCTAAATCCCAAATACTCACATTGGAATTTTTAAAAGAATAGAGATTTCACCTCCACAAATTCAGTCAACAAGTATTTACTGTGGACCTACTATGTGCAGGGTCTGTTTAAGGTATTTGGATAGACATAGCAGTGAACAAAATAGATCACGTCCCTACCCTCATAGAACTTATATTCTATTGGGAGAACCAGATGGTAAATTAACAAATAAATTAATGTTAAGTAGTGTTAAATGCTCTGAATAAAAATAAAGCAAAATAAAGGGAAGAGTGTATACATGTGGGTAAGATGTAGATAGGGCAAAATTAGACAAGAAGACGAGGGCTGGGGAAATGCCTTCTTTAACTGTATATTCAACTTTTCCTAAAATCAGCAAGAACTGCCTTTAGTGTTCAGTAGAAGACTTCTTTTCAACATACTGATAATTTAGTCAAGGGTTTTCATGTTATAACAATACACTGATTAATGAAACAAAGACTTTCAAAACAAAAATCCTTGATATTTTCAGGCTTCCCATTTACTACTGTTTTACAGCAAGTTGAGTGATCAACTGGACAGACTTGGCACTAAATATCAATGACAACTACAGCACTGGAGTATTTTAGGACTTTCTGGATTTTGGATGCCTCCTGGATTTGAGGAACTTTATGACCCCATGTTGATTTTCTCTCTCCTCTCATACTGAACTGTGGGGGGTTCAGTAATTACTAATATAGTAATACATTAAGGAAGTAACTCTATTTAGACGATGGTAAAGAAAGCACAGAACATTTAATTACTGCTGACTTTAAGGGAAAATCCAAATTTAAATAATCAGTTTTATATGATATTGTTAACAAAGCAAGACAATGTTTAAAACTCACTTTGAAGTGTTTCAAGTTCAGCTCTGGTCAATGCATCTTCCTTTTTCTGCAATCTTGTTTCTTTATATTTAGCATAAAACTCCCCAGCATCCTTAAAAAAAGAAGTTACAAATAAATTAGCATGAAAATCAGTTCGCTTTGACATTATTTTCCACATGATTTCATTTTAAAGCAGTATATTCATTTAATAAGAAGTCTTCCCTTCTGTTTATGTTTTTAAATTTTATGATGAACAGAGGAAACTAAATGTTTCTCTATGATTTTTCTCTCTTAGAGAGCTTATTTATTAAGGCTAGTAATTGCAGGAATATAAATTTAAGTAAAGTCTTTTCTCTTAGATAAGGAATAGAGGACTCCTCTTCCTGTTTTCCACCCCTGTTTATTTTCTCAATATTGTGCTATTGCATGGACAAAGAGCAGAAAAACACACTTGCTAAACTGAATTAAATTATTTGGTACAGTAAATTATATTACTGTGACTAACAAAGTACTAACACTATTTTCATATTAGTCCCTTAACTTCAAAAGATTTTCAAAATTATCATATGCAAATCTGATTATGAAACCTATATGATCATGTAGATACAAGTGAAGTTGTCATTCCTCCTTCCATCACACTTAGAGATTAGTTCCTATCATGGAGAGTTGGGGATTGAGGACAAATACTTAGGTGTCAAAATATAGTGGCTAAAGTCTCAAGGAGTGGCACACAGGTAAGACTCTAGCAGAGTAATGAAAAAAGACTAGGGCTTCAATAATCACAAACATGGACATAAACAAGTTGATGCCCTAGACATATGAAGATCCCAACAAGGAGAAAAACAGAATAGGTAATTTTCCACTACCTCTTGACTCAAACTTCATCCATTATATAGGAAGATACTTGTAGCTGCCAGGTCACATTGGGCTTTTTTTTTTTTTTTTTTAATGTCTTTGCCTATGCTTTGCCCTCTAACTAGAATATTTTGCTGCCCTGCCATTATTCTGATGAACTCCTATTCATCCTTGAAAACTCTATTCAAGCATCACCTCCTTTGCAAGTTTTTCTGACCTTCCCTGGCAGAGTAATTCTCTGCTGTATACTGCTTTTGTATTTAAGCACACTTCTAGGACTGCTTGTATCAGGCTATATTCTCTCCTAGAAAATGAGAAATTTGAGATAGGGGTACTTGTATGACCAGAGTACAGTATCTGGCATAAAACATGTACAAAATAAATATTCATTGAACTGAACTAGATCAAAATATATGAGAAATCTTGTAAAGAAAGAAATGAAAGGGCTTGATGATTGATGTGGAATAAGAAAAAGAGAGGTATCAAGGATAACTCTAGGGTAACACTCCCAGATTTTAAGATTCCTAGGGCAGATAAATCATGGACTCATTTGAGAGGGTTTTATTTTTTAAGGAAATAAAGGAACAAAATAAATTCTTGGCTCTACCTTGATTCAAATGGAAATGCATGAACACTTAAATTCTAGAATAGAATTTTCTCTTTTCATCTATGACTGTCTAGGAGTTACAGATATTCTTAGAGTCTATATTTCTTGGGGTTATATCAGAACTCTTCTACCCAACAATGAATTAGGTAAATAAGAGGTATTTCTAAAATCACTGGATCAATATAATAAAGATTTAGCTCTATTCTCCCATTCTCACTTCTATGTTCCTACCTCATTTCTACCAGAAGGATTCCATAAGCCCTACCAGAAGGATTTAGCTCTATTCTCCCATTTTCACTTCTATGTTCCTACCTCATTTCTACCAGAAGGATTCCATAAGCCCTGGGTGAGTGAAATAATGATATCATTTGAAGGGTACAGAAAGTCATGCATCCAACATACTTATCCTCCTAGCCCATATATACTTTTGGATTAAGGATATATGGCCCCTTAACATTCCCTGTACCCCTAAAAAACTCAACCTGGAATACTATTATTTTCCTTAAGCCATATGAGTCATTTATTCCTTGACATGAATGAATGAATGCGTTTATTAGCTTCTTTGCAGACAGTAGTTTTTAATAGTAGGGAAAAGAAAAGGTCAGGAAGGCACTGGTCCCTTGAAGGGAGTAGGAAAGGTGGCACCATGCAAGAAAAAAGGGCACAGATAAGTTATTCATGAGATACGAAAGAAGGTAGGTTGAAATCAACCATCATAGTACAGTACAGTGAGATAAAATACTGTGATTAAGAGGACAGATTTGGGAACCAGACTACCTGAATTAAGGTCTCAGCTCTGCCATCTTGTAGCCTATATAACATTCAGCAAATTACTTCACTTAGTTTTGGGTGAATTATCTCATTTAGGAATGGGGATAATCACAGGGCTATTGTAAAGACCGAAGTGTTGATAAATGGGAAACAGAGTAACATCTTACCCAGAGGCCTTCTATATGTTACCTATTTTGATTATAACTTCATCCTTTTACCAAAAACCATATTCTGCACCACAAAGAGTCAGTTTTTCTGCTTCATACTTCACCAAAACTCCTCCGGCAGAATCCTATATCTTCTTGCTTACATGATTTTCTTTACCTTTGGTACTGTCTCCATGCAAAAATCTTTTATTGGGTAATAGTAGCCTCTTCGTACTGGTCCTACCAAATCTGAGTATTTCTCTGCTAATGTGCTTTTTCCTGCTACAGCACAGAAGTCCACTAAAATCCCTCTTTGAAATTACCCATTTGATCCAAAAATCACACTCATCTGAGGATCACTATGCACCTAATCACCTTAACCTACTCCACCTAATTCCAAGAGTTTTAACACATTCCCTAGTTTCACTCACTGTTTTGTTCTAGGCCGAGAACCCTTTCTTCCCTCTGCTCCCTTTCTAAGCATTTATTTAAATGTTCCTCATCCTTTTTCTTTTCTTCATATCTTGTATTTTCAAACTGTAATTACAATATGCCTACTCCAGAAAGGCTTACTTCTTTAAGAAACCTATGATCTCTAATAGCTCTCCTGCATTCAACACTCTACATTGTTCCCACCCTCCTTGTGTGCAGTTTGGTGTACCATACTTTAAGGTGCACTGACAAACTGGAAGACTTTAAGAAGAAAGTGATCAAATGGTGAGGAAGCTTGAAACTATGTCTTAAAAGGGAATGGAGATAAGAAGATTAGAGATAACCTGATAACTATCAGAGATAATCTTAAGGGTCATTACAGGAGAGAATGGTGTAACACCATAAATGGTTCCAGAGACGGAAATTTTGATTTTGGATAAATATAAAGAAGAGTTTTCTAATAATTTAAATTACCTTAAAATGAAAGAGACTGACTTTAGAGATAATATTCAAGAAGAGACCAGTTGGCTATTATTTAAAGTATATTCTAAGGGAGAATCACGTATTCAAAAGGGGTTGAATAAGAGGAGTTGTTTTCCAGTATGGAGGTTCCTCAAAAAGTTAAAATTAGAGCTACCCTATGACCCAGCAATTGCACTACTGGGTATTTACCCCAAAGATACAAATGGAGTGATTTGAAGGGGCACCTGCACCCCAATGTTTATAGCACCAATATCCACAATAGCCAAACTATGGAAAAAGCTCAGATGTCCACTGACAGATGAATGGATAAAGAAGATGTGGTACACACACACACACACACACACACACACACACAGGAATATTGCG
The DNA here is from genome assembly GCF_002201575.2 of Neomonachus schauinslandi. Classification (NCBI taxonomy): domain Eukaryota; kingdom Metazoa; phylum Chordata; class Mammalia; order Carnivora; family Phocidae; genus Neomonachus; species Neomonachus schauinslandi. Next base: position 117,391,135 of record NC_058407.1, on the reverse strand, counting down.
CAGCCATCAAAAAATGAAATCTTGCCATTTGCAACAATGTGGATGGAACTAGAGGGTATTATGCTAACTGAAATAAGTCAGTCAGAGAAAGACAATTATCATGTGATCTCACTGATATGTGGAATATAAGAAACAAGGCAGAGGATGATAGGGGAGGAGAAGAAAAAATGAAACAACATGAAACCAGAGAGGGAGACAAACCATAAGAGACTCTTAATCTTAGGAAACAAACTGAGGGGTGCCTGGGTGGCTCAGTTGGTTAAGTGACTGCCTTCGGCTCAGGTCATGATCCTGGAGTCCCGGGATCGAGTCCCGCATCGGGCTCCCTGTTCAGCAGGGAGTCTGCTTCTCCCTCTGACCCTCCCCCCTCTCATGCTCTCTCTATCTCATTCTCTCTCTCAAATAAATAATTAAAATCTTAAAAAAAAAAAAAAGGAAACAAACTGAGGGTTGCTGGAGGGGAGGGGGGTGAGGGGATGGGGTAACTGGGTGATGGACACTGGGGAGAGTATGTGTTGTAAAGAGCACTGGGTATTATATTAGACTAATGAATCACAGACCTGTACCCCTGAAACAAATAATACATTATATGTTAATTAATTGAATTTAAATTAAAAAATAAATAAGTAAATAAAAAAATAAAAGGGGAAAAAAGAGAAAAAAAAAAAAAGCAGTTGTTTTCAAACTCCCCCCCTCCCCCCATTCTTCATGAGTGGCTAATTCACGTCAATATAATTGTCAAGTAGAGAAAATAAAGTCTCATTTTGAGTCCAGAATAAGCCCCATTTTATCTACACACAGAAAATTAGAGTATCTTATAGATATAAACATCTTATCGATCTTTGTGGACGCTGCTTGAAACATAATAGAAGCTTAATAAATATTCCGTGAATGAATGAATGCTTACTTTAATCAATCAGGGCTTTGAACCGCTGAGGTTTAGCTCTGTAATATTGTATTAAAACTATGGGATTTACATGGTTCCAAACAGAAAGAGTTCCAATCCTCGAGGAGCTTATATTATAATCATTATGGATGGAACATGAGCAAAAGTTTTTACTTTAGAAGCAATTCTCCTAGTACTTAACAAAATTTTTCAAAGGGCTCAAAGCTTGTCTACATAGATATCAAGCAGGGAACTGATTTTACATTATAGAACTACAGCCAACTTTAAGAATTTGCATGTTACAAGTATCCTTTGTATGTAATTGTAGAGCATGGCTCCTGCACAGGAAGACATTAAGCAGTTATATTTATTTATACTTATTTACTGAACCACTATTATATATGTTGTACCTTGTTAGGATAAATGGAGATTATATGATAAGACAAGCAGCTGCCCTTAAGGCATATGTAAAAATAACTGAATAACCCAAAATTTGGAATATAACCTATGTGAGAACAGAGATTTTTGTGTTTTATTTATTTTTTATTTTTTTGTATTTCCAGGGCCCAGAGGAGCACCTGGCACATAATAATAAATAGGCACTCAATATTTGTTGAATGAATTACTGGAAGAGAGAATGAAGCTCACCCAACATTCTCTCTCCCCACATTTCCTTGTCCTCTTGAGATTAGGTGAGATCATGGCACTAATTCTGAATGGGCCTTGGATGGAAATATCATGTGTCATTTCAAACCAAAGCATCAAAAAGCTCGTACAATCCTCCAGCTCTCTACTCATCCATTGTGAGGAAGGAGGCCACATGTTCCAGGTGGGTATGGTTGGAAGATGGTAAAGACGTCATTGTTCTGAGTCCCTGAATGGCTAGTTAGAGCAGAATGCCCTCTTTCCTATCAACCAGTGATAGACAAGTGGCATAAACTAGAAAAAAATTTTAAGCCACTGGATTTTCAGGATGATCTGTACCTTGCCATAGTCTATCAGTCTATCCTTACTATAATACAAAAAATAAGTGCTATGAAGTTAATACAGAGAATATACAATGGGAGTTTTCAACTGGCCTGATCAGGAAAGGGTTCCTAATGATGAAGACCATTTATGTAAGCCTTGAAGATGTAATATTTCCAAGAGCAGTGAGTTATGAGATGGAGGATATCCATATCAAAAGCTTTTCTTTTAACATTATTGACATAGTTCATTTGAGTGATAAAATAACATGCTGAGCTAGTACTATTTGCCGTGTTTCAGTTTACTTTTACTTCTCCATATAAAGTTCAAAATATTAAACAATTGAAGGAAAACCTAGGAAAGAAGGGGGTTGATCTAGAGTGCTACAAGCAGTGAACTGCTATCACCTATTCTATGGGACTAAGGAACGTGGAAGTGCTCTGAGGACAGGTAACTACAAAAGAGATGAAGGATGTTCCATTTCTTTTTTTGACTGTTGGCCAGCACAAATCTCTTTCATTTGAAGCTTACATATAACCTTCAACATAGGAAAATATCAGAGGTACATTTCGGACAATCTGCTCACACAGTCATTTACTCTGTATCAAGTTTTGTTCTCCCCCTGGCTTAAAGTACAATCTCAGAATTACAAATAATGTGCAATAAAATTACAATGAAGAACACAGGAAAAATTTTAAATTGTAGACTTTGAATAAGAGTCCAAATTTTTGTACAAACACTGAGTTCACAAAAAGGTAATAAAATAAAAATAAAACAAAAACCCAGGAGCTATGCCTTCCTCTCCTGAGTCAGTGGTATTCAAGGAGATATAAGCCTAAGAGCTACTTTTTCCACTTGGGCTAAGAAACAGAAGAGACTACAGAAGTCATCTATTCAGCTCCAACTCAACGCAAGAATCCTTCTATAACTTTTATAATAATTACAATCAGCCTAAATACTCTGGTAGGGACTTTAAGATCAGATAGCTTACTCATTCAGTATAAAGTAGTTATCTAGCTAGTTATCCCACTATTGGGAAAATTTATTCTTTCTCAGCTTCTATATGTCTCATATTTTAATATTTATTTTCATTTGCTTTAAGTTTCATTTCTACCATTTAGTAGTTGTGTCACTTTGAGCAAACTGCCTCACCAATCTGAGTCCTAAGTTTTTATCTATAAAATATGGAATCATTGAGAATATATATCTCTAACATCCTACCTAACATTTTTTTTTTAAAGATTTTATTTATTTATTTGAGAGAGAGAATGAGACAGAGAGAGAGAGCACGAGATGGGGGAGGGTCAGAGGGAGAAGCAGGCTCCCCGCCGAGCAGGGAGCCCGATGCGGGACTCGATCCCGGGACTCCAGGATCATGACCTGAGCCGAAGGCAGTCGCTTAACCAACTGAGCCACCCAGGCGCCCCAACATTTTGTTTTTTTAAATTTTTTCTACATCTAGCAATAACCTACAAAACTCTACTTTATGTTCTGTCTTTGGACCTCCTACTACTTGTATTTTACGCCCCCCTTTCAGAGGGCAGAAGGAATGGAATCTTTGTCTTCTGTTGGGAGGTGTTTCCAATTTTCCTTTCTCTCTCTATCCTTCTGTAGCAGTAGAGTTTCAGCCTTGCAAAACTTCAGACGCACTTTTCCATCCCTCTTCATTTGTTTGCATACTCCCTACATAAAGTATGTTTGTCTGCAAAGTTTTTTAAAAAGTTCTTAGAGGACTAAAAGTAAACTTTTTCATCCCTTGGAGAATCTGTGTTTAACTCTGAGTAGGAGAACAGGCAACTCAGCTTGCTACAATTGCCTCAAAGCCTTTTAGAAGCTTTTTTCCGTTGCTAATTAGCTGTGAATGTTTTGTTTATTTGGTTTCTGACAGAGCCCCAGCAAGCAGAAGCAAAGGGGCTAGAAAGGAAGGGCCCTGACTGTACAGAGGGTGACCTCCAGGCTTGTCTACAGTTGTAGTTTCCATGGGAGAAGCTTCTTGGGAGGGAGGATGCCTCCATTTACAGATAGTTCTATAAAGTATAATATTTCCAATACTCTCTTAGGCAACTTTCATTTTATTTTTTAAGGCAAAAGCCACAGTACTATAGATAAGATTCCTCTATTTTCTCAGACAGTGTTCCTAGGAAACCTACAAATCCTGATAGGGGTGGAGCTATGCGTGCTGGAAATTTCCTACAATAATTTTTAATTTAACTGTGTTCACATAAGATCAGCTTGGTAGTGAGAAAAGATGGGGCTGGGACTTAACAATGGCAAAAATTTACAACTTTAGGCAATGCACACATAAAGGAATTCTATATTTTACAAATCATGTAACTGAGAAATGTAACATAGCAGTTAAAGAGAAACTTGAATGTTGAATTCCCACAGAATCAAACTATTAAGCAAATAAATTCTGAATACCTAAGACCTGTTTCATCTTAGAAAGTGTAGAGAACTATGAACAGACCATGATTTAGACTGGTAATCGCTTAGGATATTTGGCACTTACTGATCTTATATCTGAGAAATTGGTGGTATTACCAATCTAAATTATTATGGGCCCACATATATGAGACTCCAACACAGATAGGCACTGACAAAAATATACTTAAGTTATAACGGTTAAACAGAAAATATGCACATAGTATATTTCAATAATTGTTTGCTACTTTCATGGTTATATGTTTCAGGACATATATGATAAATCAAAAAATATCCAAGAGGATATTTTGGATATCCTCCAAAGAGGCTAGAAAAATTTCTTGGGATTATAGGCTGAAATTAGCCAACACGGAAGACTGGTTTAGTCAGATTCCAAGAGAATGTGTATTCCCTTTGAAACTACCATGAGAACAGAAACACACTGGTAAGATACAAGTGTCACTAGGGCTAAACTTTTAATGTTAAAATTAAATTCTAGGCTCAAAGTATACAATGCCTCTCTTGATATAGTCCAAGTTCCTTGCTATATTCTAATTCATATTCCATGTCTTCTGTTGATCATTCCACTTGCTTTCTGCACTAAACACATTTTCTCAAGTTTTCCCAACTTCTTTGCATATAGTCATGCATTTAACTTTTCTCTAATGTTCTCTCATCGCTCTATGCACACACTAACCTTCCTTCTACTCATCAATTTACAAACACTCATTTTTTTACTTTGGTTTCTCATCTGACTTTTTACTTTTCTGCACATGTGGGTACATGAATGATATGAAGTATACATTTTGCTAAATACATACACCTTTCCTTGGATATTTTCCAATCTGGGAAATGTTTGATATCTATTTAACATTATCAAATATTTTATATGTATCAAGTATAATAGTTTTTAGTTTTTTGGTCTCATTCTTCTAGTCTATCAATTCTTATAATTTTCCCATTATCTTTTTCGGAACAAAGGAAAGGAAAAAAAAACCCAGACCTGGAGATAATAAGGATGTTCTTGAAAAGCAAAGGAAGCTATCAAAGATATACCTTTATCTCTACCCAGTCTGATCATAGAACAACTTTGGGTCTTTTCTGCCCATTATGTACTGTAACTTTTCCACTCCTAACATTATGTATGTGTCTTTGACAGATGTGTGTGATGGAAATACTCTGCTGTCTAATCAATAAACTTTATTCTGTCTAAATGTCCTTTATAGATTCCCCACATCAGATTTATCTATTAGAGTATAAATTCCTGAATGGTTATATACAGAGTTTGGAGAGCTGGGATGTAGGCTTAGATGACAGTAATGGGCTATATGTGATACCTTTTTTTTAAATAAAAAGCAGTTGTATAATGTTTTTCTTAGGGCTCTTTCAGCCTTAACGCAGAATGATTGTATGGGAATTACTGTATCTATGAAATTATTTTTGTATACTACCTAGTACACAAAGTGGGCACTTCACTGTCAATGGTCTATTCATCTTTCAAGACGCAATTCAAGTGGCTCCTCTTTGTAGTTTTCCTTGGTCATTCTAAATAGAGACAATCTTACTCATCTGATCATCTACAGAAGTCTTTTGTTTATATTACATATGTGAAGATTATATACCATATTGTATTTTAATTATTTTAATTCATGTATTATAATCTCTACCTGACTATAAGGTCCCAAAAGGCGTATCATCTCAATGGCCCGTTAATAGTGCCTTGTTCTGATATATGTTTAATAAATTTTTACTGAACTGGCTAACCTGTTTCTCTAAATATATAACTTAGAAGAAGCTTTACACATCAAATACTGATGTATCTATTGTCATTTGTAATTTTTTGTCGGAGGGATAGAAAATAATTTAAGTAAATTAATCAGGTAATAAGAAGTTTTCTTAGGGATCTTAGATGCCCAGTAATAAACAGTGAACTTAGGAGCATAAGCTGAACCAGAACTGCCACTTTTCCAACTCCCATTGGATAACCATTTATGTATATAAAGTACAATAAAGGAATGGGTATCTAGAGGAAGAATAGGAGGAAAGAAGTTGGAGATGAAGAGCTGTTGATATGACAAGGAAAAATTTAAGTACAGATCTGGCTAGTGTAAAGGCCATTTGCTGGAAGTCTCTGAGTCTCCCACTTTCAGTTTGGACCCTCCTTCTTATCCGATAGCTCCATACTTAAACAGAATCCTTGAAGACCAGTTTTAATGAATTTCACAAAAGTCAAAGGATTCACACACAGAGGTAAAATTCTCTTAACTGATACCTGCTTATCTAACTTCTGAATGCTTAATAGGAGCTGGATGTATTAGCTCTTAAACTTGTCTGTGTCAGTGATACTTGTAATTATATGATTCAATTTAAGTATTATATTAAAAAAGGTGAAAAGTAAGTAGAAAAAGAGAGTTGTTTCTAAGAAAACCAAGTAGATTCTTTGGGAAGCTCAATAAAAGAGTTGCTAAAAATGCTGTTAACTAGATAGAAGTCCGTCAGTTATGAAAGATGGGAAATCATAAAACTCTGTAAGGATTATACAATTATACTGCTTTGTAAGAGTCTAGTTTAACTCTTCTTTAAAGAAATCAACTAGAAGTTTGTCCCTAAAGAAACCAAGATTATAGATGCAGTATATGCAAGGAAAAATAAAACAATGGCCCTATATCACAAGAGTGGTGAATAAAGGTAAAGTACATGCTTAAAATGTTTAAGGTCATATGTATCATTTTTTATACTTAGAGCTCTAGTAGGGCTCGTTTTGGCCACTGTACCAATTACCAACCCAGACTGCTTTAGGTAAGGAGGGCTTCTTCTCAATTTCATAAATATCTTATTTAAGACCTCATAGAAGTATCACATCAAAACTTTAGTATTGTGGATAAGGAATATGTACTCACATTACACAATTTGATGGCTGATAAATTAATACAAAGGTTACAGTAGACTGAAGGAAAAAAAGGAGACAAAAATCTAATCCTAAAAGCAACTACTCAGTATTGCTTTGCTCAAGCTTTCTATGTTTATCAATCTGCAATACTTTCACTTTCACAGTTTGTATCAGAATCTACTATATTATTTTGTTAGTGAACATGAAAAAAAAACAAATCTTACTTCCTCGAAGCAGAATTAAAATACCAAGTATTTGCTTAAAAAAAAAAAGGAGAATTGTCTTATTTTTCTTCTTGGAATGAATTTATCAGAAAGAAACAAATTACAGCAAAATTTTTAAGTTAGATTTACAAAGGTTTTAAAAATCTAATGCCTAGCATCTCAAAACTGAAAGCAACAGGTATCACCAAGTAAGTAAAAACTTTAAAATTCAAACCAATCCAACAGTTTAAGAAAGCAGAGTTTCTAAAGAGACTAAAATTTTTTTGTAAAATTCCTAATTTCTGTAACTTTAAAAAAATGTATGGTGAGACAACACAATGTTAGCTCTAGATACCACAGGGAGATAATTTAAAATAATAACTTATAAATCTAAGCCATCTTAATATATTAGTTCTATTTTTGCAAATCACTCTGCATGCTAACCAGGAAATATGTTAATTTTACCAAATAAATGTTGTTTCAAATGGCTTAGTTTAAAATTACAAAGAAGTGTTTCAACTGACATTTTATGTGATATTCTATTTACTCTGCCTCATGACTATAAATTCATCTACACTCTGGTTTGCCTATTGCAGATTCTAAAGCAAAAAAACCCAAAACCCAAAACCCACTCTTAAAAAAACATGAAAATACATGTCCTAAAATATTTTTTGGCCACATTTTCTCATATACACACTGGTATGGTAAATATACTTTACCTCTCTCTTATTAAGACACATACATAGCATACAAGGATTGTGGGTTTTTATTTAAATAAATAATATGCAAAACAACTTATAAACAAAAGCTTTTAAATTACCAAAATACTGTAATTTTCTCTATTAGATATAAACAAAATATATGAATCTGTAAGCAATAACTATTAAGATGAACTATTTTGAAGGAAGACTGGTAAATAATTTCACAAAGGCTAGAAAGAAACACACTAGTGATTTTTATTTCATTTTCCCTCCTAACATAAAATTTTTATTATACGAGGAAGAAAGAGAATAAAATGCAGAAGTTGGAGTGATTCATTGTCTTAAATGATTAGGAAGAACAACTCTGATATGTGAAAAGAAGTGGGTAGAATTGGGTAGGAATTATCTGGCTCTCTTTTTTTTTCTAAACATTTTCTGAAATGAAACACTTCCTCCCCAAAATTACAACTTAACCTCAAAATTTGTACACCCAAACTATTACATATACTTTTAAATGTTATGTTTATGTGTTGGGAATTTTCTAACCAGATATAATAATTAATATTAGCAAAGCAATAATTTAATAGAATCTGCTTTGGTATGTTGAATATTAAAAAAATAAGAGAAGTTGCCATAATATGATATAGACCCACATTCTGTTGTTTGATCAAGACTGACTAGCAACAGAAACTGATTACCAATATAAGATAAAATATCTCACTCCTCTTTAAGTTGCAAATAAAATGGAAAGCAATATAATTTTTGCATAATTACACAAATGTTCATGTAAAGGTTTTTTTTTTTTTAATACTGTGTTCTTAAATGCTATTAAAATAATGGGTGACAGGCTCTTTGAGTCCTGTTCTTTTCTGGATACGCCTTAAATGATTACAGTGAATTAAATTTTTATTGCTCTTCCACCTGTCCTAATGATAGTATTTTTTTCCTTTTTCTAATGTCTTGGAATTCTAAGGTGTTCTAAAAGCAATGTAAGAGACAGTTATAGGAATAGATACCTAAATAATTTCAGAACTATTCTAAATAGGTTTACACTTACATCAATTCAATCAGCATTATAAAGCATCCACTGTATATCAGTACTCAGATAGCAGACATGGGCATAAATTATTTCATGAATAATTAAAACGAAAGCATCTAATATTATATGAAAGAGGTATACTTTACCTGGATTAGATGAGGCAATGCTTTTAGTGTAAGGCAAAACCAAATTCCCAGCTTGCATGGAAGCAAATCATGCCATTGTGGTTTTGTCAGTAATCTAAGGGGAAAACACAAAAACAAAAACAAAGAAGCAAAATATAGAAAGAAAGGTGGGAGACAAGTATTTTTATAAAGATCACGAATTCTGTTATGAATGCCTGTTTCAACAAAAGTACGAAGAAATTTTTTAATGTAATCCTTATGACAGTTATCACTACATTTGAGGTATTTTATCATGAAATACATTAGTTACAACAAATGCAACATGTATAGCAACTAAGAGAATCTAAGCTAAGATTTTGGGGAAGGAGACTCCTAAACAAGTTATAAAGATAAAGAAACAAAAGCCCTCTTTCTAACCTGGACTTTTCATCAGTTCTGCAAAATGAATTCTTAAACCTTATGATTACTTCAGCTATAAAAGACTAAACATCATCAGAGTGTTCCCAAGTGCTGACAAGCAGATATGAAGACTGTAGCATAAACAAACCAATACATAAAAATTAATGTCATTTGCAGTTCACTGAAGCATTACTCACTGATGTCATCAGAACAGAAGACAGACAGAATAGTCTCTGATCTCCATCTCACATTGATCCAGTTCCTGCCCTGCTGTGTGAACTATTTAAACCCTTTATTTCTTTTTATGAATCGATATTAGAAATGGTATCTTTGAGTGTACTGCATTTCACTGCCTTTCTACATATTGTCACTTCTGAGCTAAACACTAAAGTGATAGATTCTTCTAGGAATACTTTATTTCTAAAGTTCAGTATAAAAATTTCAAACGACAAGAATTTGGGGGTTTGATCACTTAAATATATATTAACACTTTCCAAGGGCAAAAAAACCTGTGGAACTTTTGCCTAAGATTAGGATTTATCTCATCAACTATGGCACAGTACTAATCTTTTAAAAAACCTACTACAGATGTAAATACTACATATCTGAAATGAATATATATATATTAAGTTGAATAATATTAAAGACATTTTAAAACAGTTTCAAATTACAAAATATTTTTATATGCTCCCACCTTTCATTTTTTTCTGAAGCACCAAGTTTTGATACATCCACACTCTTGCTGCCTGTCTTTTTTTTCTTTTCTCTTTTTTTTCTACTAAGCAGTTCATCCTTAATGTGGAAAGAATTATGGTTACAGGTTATCATTAACATGTACTCTTCAAATGTTATCAAGAGTCTTCTGTGAAGGGTAAACATTATAGAAGAACATTTATGCAAATGTATGTAGGGTCCAACATGATTAAGTAAAATCATCAATCTTTAACAATAACTGTTGCCATGGCATCCAGTCCTTAAACACACATGAAGTTCAGCACTGTCAGTCATGTGTATCTCCATAGCAATCAAAGTTTTCTAAGAGAAAGCATTCAACTTACTTTTTCTCATTCATCCAACTTTAATAATGTCACTTCAAAAAGAATGAGTAAACAGATGCTAATATATGAATACTGATAAATATGTTTGATTATCTTTAGCACATAAATAAAAATCCAGAGCTGAATAAACTATGTAATGGTATGTTAAAATAAGAAAAGTATAATTTTTTTACCAAGTGATCTCTGAAATTATAAAATTATACTCATTTCAAGTCTTATATTTAGTTAAAACCTTTTAAAATAAACATTCTTTATATGACACAAAAATTTCTCAAATCATTTTTACATAAAAAATATTTCTGTTTGGAAGGTGACAATTAAGAAAATGTGACTCTACCTTCTAACTATCAGCTAGATATTTGGGCCTTCACAAAATCTTATGACACAAATTCAAATGCCACATTTTAAAAAAGAAGGATTTTTTTCTTATGTCACGGGTTCTTCTTAACTTAGAAACACACCAAACACTAAATACTGAGTAGAAAACTTTTAGGATAAGGAGTATATATAGAAAAATTGAAATTTTTATCAGTTGAGAAATAAAATGTCTGAAATTCCATATAAAATTAAGGGTAGGTCATTTGATTTATTACCAATACTTACCAGTTGTTTTTCCAGGTAGATTGACCAAACCACAGCATAATGACCCACTGTGAGAATAATGAACAAAAGTAATGCCAGCTCAGCATTGCTCATTTTTCTCACCCGCCTGTAGTAGAATACAGGCTGTCGCCAATCTGGAAGTCCATTGATCAGAATATCATCATACCTACAGTAGCAAATACAACAGTTTTTCATGGGAAGTTTAAAATAAAAGCAAAAAAATTAATTTATGCCTATATTTAAAAAGAGGAAAGAGAAAAGAACTTCTCCAAAATATGTAAGATTTATGTAGATTATTAGCATTACAATGGTCTATAAATTCAAAACACTGTATATAGTACAGTCACAGACAACCTTCCAAAAGATACACAGTGATATACTGTGGATACTAGACCTTGTGTTGAACAGCACCCCAATGATGTGACTTCTGGAATGACAACTAAACTAAAGGAGCTATATAATCTACCTCTCTATCACAGTCTGCGGTAAAGACCCCACCAAAGAAGTCAGCAACAAAAGGAAAGATCTCAATGGAAGAAAAATCAAGATAAGAGCTCTGTTTGTTACCATGAATTATATATTAATTGAATCGAATTCAGGATAAATTTTTCTAGTCAGTGCTATTATTTCCAAGCCTGTACTACAGTTCAAGGTTGAAATATTTATATATATTATTTTATCAAAGCTTCTTCATGATTAGAAGCCTATGAGTACCTTTTAATTTTGTATTGCTCAAATTCCTTTAAAGGATAAAAAGTTTCCAAATTAGAAAGAGATGGGAAACAACCAGTGTTTCTGTCAGATTTCTCAATAAAACTGTTTATTTGTAAACATTTAAGTGGCAATTTCCTCATTTTTGGCTTTGCTGGAGGGAAAGAACATAACAAATAAAAGCTTTCCTAGTAATGCATTTTAAATCAGCTTTCTTTAGAATAAAATTTCAACTGAACTGAAATTTACCTGTCAGACCATTACAAAGACAAATATTTTTAAGGTTAAAAATCAGGAGTAACATTTATGATTGTAAAACTCAAAATGGTCACACACAAACACTGTATGTTCAAAACACACAACCTGTTAATCTTAATTGAACACAACTCATTAAATATTCTAATCACACTATTTCTCGAATTAAATCTTCACTGAAAGGCCTAATTTGGTGCAACACATTGACCAAAATATTTTAATTAAAAATATTCTGAGTTAGTCGCAGGCCTAATTACAGGAATAGAAATAGGGCCTATATTGTCAGGCAGGTCAGTAGAACTCAGTAGTAGGTTTTTCTCAAGTAAATTGACCGATCTAGGAATAATAGCGCAGCTGCTAAACTGCCAGTCTTGACATGTAAATCAATTTAAATGCAACAACTGCAGTAGCTACTTTGATAGTTATTAAATTGATACCTTGGAGATATGCTTAAAAAAAATAAGCAAAGGATTTATTACGGGCAACTTCTTTTTTCAGTAGAAAAATATTGGTTACAAATTCAAAATATATTTTATTAGCAAATCTGGAAAACCTAACATTTAGATCAACTTAGATTATTAATAATAATGGCAAATCAGAATAACCAGTGTTCAAAGCAAAAGACATTAATTAGTACTAAACTCTTAAAAGGCAATGGGTAGTGTACAAGAGTATACAAATTAAAATATGGCTGTGTAGTAGCTAGACCAGACAAAATTTGATGTTAAATATTCTCTTTTAAATATGCATAGCAATTCTTGAACACTATAATATCAAGATAAAATAATATGATTTCATCAAAAACTATCATTCCTGTCCTCAAAAGTTTGTTTAAATTTATCTTTGTATAAACTGACTCAGTTTAAATTAGAAATGGATTGGCAAAAAGGTTTCAGGATTACAACATTTGAATGAAGGCCAGTGAGTGTTAAATCCTGAATTTATTCTAAATCTATATTCTACTCCAGATTTGTTCAGGGAGAAAGAGGTGAATATAAAAATCACTATTTCCAGCTAATCTGTCCCATGAAATAACTTATGAAAAGTGGTTATTAATAAAGGACATCTCAGGAAATGGTGACAATTCCCCAAGAGCATTAATAAGTATTAAATTTGTTTTAAATATAAACTGCATTGGAAGAAAACATAACTAAACTCATAGCTATGAATCTCATCCCACATATTTTATCATCATCATTGTTGAAATGCCATGTATCTATTAATAGCTACTCGTTTCTACCCCACATACAAGTTGTATATAGTGTACAGCCAAATTCAAGACAGCAAAATCTCATGCATCGAACACATTAAACAGAACCAGATATTTACTAAGCTATGTCTGCCACTCTAAACAACAGTCTCCAAGGATTAAGCTTAGAATCAATGCTCTATTGATTTTACTATCAATGAACATTATGGCTCACACGACTGGCCATTTTAAGGGAAGATAGCTTCTATTATAGTTCACTTTTTTAGAATATATGCTGTTAAGAGATAAATCACTGCTTTCTTGAAACACTGAAAAATAAAGATATTTCTTAAAATATACAGACTATATTCACAGTTATTTAAGAAAAAATGTGTTGACAACACATAAAATTTAAAACATCACTGTGTTTTGCTTTTTCTATATTTTAACACATAACACTTAAAATGTTCTGTAATTCAGCTCTTACAAACTGCTCTGAATAATCTGTTAAAACTAGATTAAGAATGTACACGTGTATCATTATGTTATAAAAAAATACAAAAGTAAATATGTGTGATGAAAATATCACTAATGCAAAAAGAGACGGAATTATAAAGGCTATTATCTTGGAAATTAAAACACTGATTAATCAATACCACATTCAACATACGATTTAATATATGTTTGATTTTCTTAAAATGTACATGATAAACATAAAATAACCGTTACATAATCATTAGTGAGTTTCATTCTACAATCTTAATTTATCAAATATATTTAGCCTAATATAAACATTGGAAAGCAAATAAATCTAAGAATATTTAAATTACCAACAGAAAAAATTTTATGTAAATATAAAATAGCCTCATATTTTGAAATATAAAACTAACTATGAAACTAAAATAGAAAACGTATCTATTATGAAAACAAATATTTAAATAATTCTAGAATTTGCCTAAATTGTGAATTTCCATCATACAAAGTTTGAATTTTTAGTTTAAAACAATAACAACAACATCCATTTAGGTCACATTTTGAACCCAAGAGTAAAAATTAATTACACAAAGATCATAAACAGGAAACACATCTAAATTAATCGATATTACTCTCCTTTAAAAATGTATATATATGCCAAAACTTGTGGTATAGAGCACTTTATATATTCCATATAACAGGTATCTTATATCTTCTAATTAGAGAAGGTACTAAGATTTCTTATTCTCAGGTTAATGTTTATTTTTCTTCAAACATACCTATAATCAAATTTAGAATAATGAGGTAATGGATTTGTAAATGTTTAGCATACTAAGGCTGAGATAACTATACTTTTCACTGGATTTGTAAATAAAACGTGATTTTATTTAGTAAACGAAAAAAAAAATTCAACTTTTACAAATATAGTACCATAAAATATACAAACGCCCCCCCCCAAATTTAAAGTTGCACAACTGGGTTAGCAAAATAATACTGGTTAAAAATTTATAATAGATTTTAAATAAAAGTAATATACTAATATTACTAAAGCACAAGTTAGTGTATATATGTAATGACTAGTATCTACTTGGTACTTTCTTCAGCTAACACTTAGGGCACTTGTACAGAAATTTATGTCAGAATATAGCTGAGCTGCTATTCCCAAAATAAGCAAATTACCTGGGAGTTTAGAAAAGGCTGCTATGCCTTCCTAACGCTAACCAGACACACTTGTTATTTTCATACTATAGTCTATGTTTTGGGGAGAAAAAAAAAAGGCTTAGAAGTTTATTCACAATCTCACTCCTAGGAATCTATTCAAGAGAAATAAAGAAAAAAATCTGTTCACACAAAGACTTGTGTGTGAATATTCATAGCAGCATTGCTCATCATAGCCCAAAAGTGGAAACAACTAAAATGTCTATTACTTGATGAATAGATAAACAAAGGCGGTATATGATATGGAATATTACTCAGCAATAAAAAAGAGTTAACTACTGGTATATGCTACAATATGGATGTGCCCCAAAAAAGATTATCATAGAAAGAAGCCAGATGCAAAAGAGTACACTTTACATGATTTCATTAATAGGAGAGGCCCAGAAAAGATAAATTTATAAACACAGAAAGGAGATCAGTGATTGCTTGGGTCTTGGATCAGAGTGGGGATTGCCTGGGCAAACGGGCTTGAGGGAATGTTTGGAGGTGATGGAAATGTTCTAAAACTGGATTGTGGTGTTTGCATGACTCTGTAAATTTATTAAAAATCATTGACTTGTACACTTAAAATAGCTGACTTCTATGGTATGCAAATTATACCTAAATAAGGCAGTTTAAAAATTGTTAGCCTTTTACTCAAAAAGAAAAAAAAAAGGTTATCCAGTTTATTTTATCTACTTCATTGCTATTCTTTTTCCTGCCAAAATTAAAGAATGCACTTGATTTCAGTGAAAACACAATTACTCATAAGGGAAATAGAGAAACATATAGGACAATTTTCCAAACTGCAAATTCCTGGGAGGTTACACATTTAAAAGTACTTATTTAATGACTATTTATAATAAATAATTGTGATACCAAAGAGCATTTTTTAATACCAGTATAAGACAATCTTCCTTTACAAGATAAAAATGACTACTGGGTTTTTCTTCCTAAAGGAATTAGAAACATTAGGTAATTGTCTGGAGGGGTGCATTTCTCCTATATGTTTAAATACACATAGGTCACCTGGCCTCAGGCTCAAGCTTTAGAGAAGTGATTCTCAGCTTGATTAGTTAAGATTTTTGCCTCAAGGAAAACCAGTTACCAAAGAGTTACTTGTGCCTCAAGGGGTATAAATACTACAGCTGTTTCTGTAACTGTCAGATCCATTTTTTTTCTACTAACACTGCAAAAAAATTGCGAAGGGAATGAATCCTAAAAAGAAAATGTTAGACACATCTATCTTAATGAAGAAACATTTTATACAGAAGAAGTGATTTGTTCTGTAAAGATATAAATGATTTTTCAGGAACTGAAAGAAATTGTTACAAAGTTTACTGACTTTTAAGATAACAACAAACAAAAAGACAAAATCTGATGCCAAAGACATAGGGAGACTAAATAAAGCTATCTTTACAGACACATTCTTGATGTGTGAAATAAAACTAGGGGCTCAGTGAGAGAAACCAACTAGAAAATATGCACAGAATGACCAACACTTCTTTCAACACACTTCTAGGACTCTTTCAACACTATGGATTATCTCAAACCAGAGGAATGTCTGCTATGGTATCTGGACCAATGCCAGCCCTTGTTATAAAGCAAAGAACACTTACAGAGAATATCTCGAGTCCTTGCTTTGCAATCTGACAAACTGAGGTATTCAAATTAAAGAGTTAAGATGAGAAGAAGAGTAGTAGCTAACATTTTAGGATATAGAATAATTCCACATAATATATCTGAAGAATTTATTTATTTTTTTTAAAGAAAAGACTAGTCTGTACTAGTCTAGAATAGAAAATATCAGTCTGTATCACACACTATAAAGTGTTTTGGGAAATTTTTGCTTCAAGTATGTGTATGTGTACGTGTGTTCTGAGGCATGATGCGAAATACGCTTCCCCCCGCTCCCCCCCCCCCCCCCCCACCCCCGCCAAATATACTTCTTACTGTGGGTCTGACTCAAGAAACTCTGAAGCCCAATGCAATAGTATCTACACATTCCACACATTCTGAAGGAGTAGAAGAAAGGGGCCTTTCTGCAATCTCCTCTTAAGTCACTGGCACTATAAACTACGCATAAATATATTACTACTCTTCTGAAAGGGGCACAGAGAAGTCTCGAAGTGAGGGGGCTGCCTCCGTTCCGAAGTTTAACTTAAATGCAGAATCACCAGAGCAGAGTAAGGGAAAGGAAGGAGGCAAAAGAAACAGGAAAAAGAAACAAATATTTTTCTTCCACACCTATTTTCTACAGACTTATATAAGTCTGTTCTCTCACAAATATCAGGGTTTATTCTGAGAGTGAGGAAACATCAAGAAATTGTGATGACGTGAGTATCACTAACAGCCTAATTCCAAAACATTTAAGGAATAGGGGAAAAAAGAAAAAGACCACCAAGCACAGATAGGAGATATTTCTGATATATCAAAAATGACTGGGCATTTGTTTGAAGTCAAATGGTATCTGTATTTCCCGGAGCATAGACACTCATGTTAAATCATATCTAATGGAGCTATGACTTGGTAATGTTGTAACTCATGATTCTAAAGCGTATAAGTACTGAATCAACCTAGTGAATATTTTCAATAGACATTAACTCTGCTCTAAACATAGGAAGAAACAAAAATAAAATACTAACTTATAATAAATGTCTAGTGAGACAATTCCTTCCTTTATAAACTGAGATATCAAACTGTAACATCTTAATTCAAAAGCAGAAATGAACACTCACCTTTGCCTTCGTTCATCATCCTTTAAAACTTCATAAATGGCCACCAACTAAAATAAAAGCATTACTTTAAAATAAAAATACTCTCGCCTATAAGAAATCACTTAGGAAGGTGAACACACTATAATGCACAAACAGAAAACCCTATGTGCTCATATATACAATGAACAGATACAATCTTAATTATATGTAACATTTTATATTTTTAGTAGAACCTTAAGAGATTAAAAAATGCTTGATACCAAAATAAATCTTTGTGAAAGATGCAAAAGTAGTAATTATGTTAAAATGTGCTTTTAAAAAGCAAAAGCTGTAATTTAGACAAGAAAATTATGACAATTATGACCCTCCAAGAATTTAGAGATTCTAATACAAAAAATGGTGATATTTTGTAAAAATTGAGTGAACATGACATTCTATTTCTCAACTACAACCTCATTTTCAAACAAAAATATTCTACATATAAGTTACTATTTTTATTAGAAAACATTTATTTATAAATTTGTTGCAAAATATATATAATAACAGCAAACGTCACTTACTTGTCTAAACTGAGTTTCTGCATTTTCATCTTTATTCTTGTCTGGATGCAAAGTTAGTGAAAGCTTACGATATGCTTTTCTAATGTCTGCAGATGAAGCATCCTGGAGGTGGTAGGGGGAGGGGAAAAACACAAAGCAAACGTTGTCAGAAAAAGAAATTCCCAGAACCTTGTTAAGATCTGAGAAGACAGCCAACCAAGTGCAGGACCCCAGGCAATGTAATTTGAGCAATCAGTCTAACAACCAGTCTATGCAACTAGCCTGACCCACATGACTGAACAATTATTCAATCTAATTTGGCTCTCCTCTTAACTTTTCATTACCATACAGTCATTTAAAGAAGACAGTATTTGGCAAAACTTTTCAAACACTTGCCTTCCTAAAATTAACCAATAAATCTTTTTCGGTAATTAAGAGATCAAAAAGAAACAAATTAAAAATTAATACATCCATGTGCCTTCAAAGAAGGTCTTTATTTATTTGAGAATCTTAAAGCCAATTTCTGAATCCCAGGCTTACCATATGTGGTTTCTTCATTGTTATTTATATTGAATTTACCATTGAGCCACAACCTATGGAATCTCAATTTCCTATGTCAAAAGTATGCCTGTTTGAAGGCTGTTACATTTGCATTTATCCAAAATAACTGTAATTAGAAGTAGTGGTGTATATTGTACTTAACATTTTTTTAGTACTTCCAAGGGTGTTTTCAGTGGTGTCCAGTTTCCACAGTCTAGTTTGTAGAAATAAATTTGCCCACTATTATTAATATAGTTTAAACATATTTCAAGAGTCATAATAGTTCAGTAAGAGTATGTTGGATTAAGCGGATGTTAAAATTACATTCTATAGAATCCTGTGTGTACAGATAAACTCAGAAAACATGGTTTTCCATGGCCAGCATAAAATACATAATAATAACAAAGAACATGATGTAAAATTGGGTTTAAAACTTTATCTCCACTGAGTTTAAAAATTATTCCAATAACTAGCATGTTCACAGTGGTACAAAATTATAATAAAATTGTTTATTAAATTGTATTTTGTTTTATAGCTGAAAATTTGTTCAGTTAACTCCTAAAACTACTTTATTGAAAAAGTTCAAATGACTAAAAAACCAAACCAAAACAAAACAGAACAAAAATCTGTGTCCCTGGGATTAAATAGTTGTTAAAGAAATAGAGCTGGAGAGAAGCAAAATGAGACTATAATTTGTCTGTCAAGCTTTTCTTTATGAACCATTATTTTCATTATCAATTTTCTGGGGCTTACTCCTCCAGGGTGTCACTCTAGTTAAAAATGTCAACTTAGGTATGAGTATTTTTGTGACTTACAGAGGACTGAGAAGATATAAAGTTAGCAGAGTAAATTTTGCAGATAATACAGTTAATATTTTCATTCTAATTTGCTAAATAGAATTGATGTGTTCCCTATACTTAATAGGTAACATGAAGTAGAAAAGGATGATCATTTACTGAAAATTTGTGATGGACATTTTGTTGAGTGAAGAGGTCAGGTGTCAAATGAATAACTGTTCTCTAATTGGGACTTTAATTTTGGATTTTATTAAATTAGGACTATATCATAGAAAAATTCCCAAAGTAGATTTCTTACAAAATAAAGCTTATGTGTTTTCTTGTGTTACAAAATTAATGCATGCTCATTACGGAACACTGATGACTTACTTAAAAATAAAAATAACTTATAGTCACCTAAGGCATTTCCCTCCTTCCAGTCTTGCCATGCTGATTCTAATTCTCCGTTTTTCTGCCACAATATGTGCCCTAAATATAAATATAGCCAGATGGCTCTCCTATTTCAAACCCTTCAGTAACTCCCAAGTGCCTTCATCATCTGTCTTTTCCAATCTTTTTAGCTTTGTCTCCCACTATCTTGGCCCATCCTCCTGGTCCCCCAGATCATTACATATTAGGATGTTGTTCCCCAACCTCATGTTTTTGTTTTGCACCCAGCTGTAGATTCAGACAATTCTCTCCTGACTAAAGAAAAATGAGTGTCTTGGCCTACACACAGATATTGCCTGACTTTTTCCTCTTGAGAATCTGACCAGTACGGTTATTTCACCAATTAGCTATACCCTAAGTGGACAGAACTGAAAAACTTGAGGTTTCCCCTATCTAAAAGACATGCTCTAGATAAGCTTCACCTCGAACTAGCCTATGTATTTAATTTTATTAAATTATTCAAAGAATCTTATTTCATCCTTATAACAAAGCTATGACGTAACTATAGTTGTTATTAGGCCCATTTTCTGATAAGATAAGTGAGGCAGAGAGAGGTTAAGTAACTTGCTCAAGTTCATGCTGTTGGTAAATATATGAAAATAGAATTCAAACCCCAAAAGTGTTTTATCAGAATCAGAGGTCCCTATGTTCACTCTTTAGATTCAGTTAGTAGATGTGGATTGAGTCACTTCACAAGAGGCAGTGGGAAGGCAGTGAGAACAATTGTTACAATCATACTGATCTGATAAACCATATGGAAAACATCCACATAACTACAATGTGAATGTTCAACTGCAATTTTAAAGATAAAGATCCTGATATGTGTTAACTCGTCTAACGTTTCACATCATCTTTCTACGAGAGACCTGAATGTTAAAACATTTACCTCCCATACTCACTAGATTAGCCTTTTATCTCTCTGGCATGCAAAGAAAATTTATTGATAGGGCTATGGGTGAACTGGCTATCTTTAACACTTTTGACATCAGATCTGCAGGGTTCAATTGCCAGAATTCTTTTCCTTTTACATGTGATATAGTTCCTTGGCAACTTGGACATGAATTATCTTAATTGGATGACCTCTGTAAAGAAGATGTATATGGTCATTCTAATCAAACAAACAAACAACAAAAGCCAGCCCCCCCCCAAAACCCCAACTATGAAAGTAATATGTTTGTCAAAATTAAATGTAATGGACATCAGCAAAAATAGAGTAGGGAACTCCAAGGGCCTGTCCCTTCACAGAAACAAGCAAATAATCTGGCAAAAACAGTCAGAATCAACCCAATCTGAACTATGCAAACTACTCAAACCAGGCAATTACTTAATCAGGAAAAAGATAGCTGATTCTCAGAGTCTTGAACCAATCTGAGTTCTTGGTGTGGGTTCCTAGTGCAGAAGGAAGCAAAACAGACTTGATTCTTAACTGTGGTTGTTTGTGTTGGTCTGTTGGTTCCCTGATGGATTGTGTAAAGGGCTTACCTTTATTTTACCAAACTCAGTACTCTCCCAAGTCAGAGAGGTAATTAATTATCTAGGACATTTGTTAAAAACATTTAAAGGCAAATTTATTAACCAGTGCCAAAATGGGGCAAGGGATAGCCGCTGGGTCATACAATAGAAATATCAAAAAGCTTGACAGGAAAGACTAGTGAGATGCTTTGGGGAATATGGGCTTTGAAAAGCTCCCATATATTCCTTGGAAACCAGAAGACCATGTGCATGCCCAAGGTGGAGTACATCCTCAGAAAGACCTGCAAAGGCCCTAAATTCTCACTTCTGACTGATCTTTAGCCTGGACACAGCAGAAAGTGAAGGCTAAGAGACAGTTGTAAATCTAGCTGAGTGCTGAAATCATGCCCCAATATATACACAGAACCCACTCGCAAAGACTAAGTTTTTTCTTCCCAGTGGTTCCAAGCCTTTAAGGAAATCTGTTGAATCATTAGCTGACCACTAAGCAAATCAAACAGAGATGTCAGTGGCTACACACAACAAAGAATATATACTTTACAAAATTAGTTCAAAAAAGTCATTAGACAAATAAAAACCACAAGCAGCAAAAGCCAAAAACAAAACAAAACAAAACACACACACACACACACACACAAAACCACACACAAAAAAACAACCAAACAACAAACAAACAAACAAACAAAACCCTAGTGTGGTGGGAGAATCTGATTACATGATATACCCAAAATGTCTAGTATTCATTAAAAATTATGAAGCATGCAAAGAAACAAGAAAGTATGGGGGGGAAAAAAGAAATTAATAGAAATTGTCCGTGAGGAAGCTCAGACATTAAACCTACTGGACAAAGACTTTAACTATTTAAAATATTTAAATATTTTTATATTTAAAATATTTAAATTTAATTTAAATTAAAACTATTTAAAATATTTAAATATTTCTTGAGCATATTTAAAATATGCTCAAGAGCATATACAAAGAAATAAAGTATGAGAGTAATGTCTCACCACATTGAGAATATCAACAAAGAGACAGAAATTTTAGAAGTCCAATGCGCTATCCATTGCGCTACGGAGCCAAGAGACAGAAATTTTAAAAAGGAACCAAAAAGAAATTCTGGACTTGAAAAATACAGTAACAAAAATAAAAATTCACTAGAGGGGCTCAAAATCAGAGCTGAGCAGAAGAAAGAATCTATGAACTTGAAGATAGGTCCAACTGAGATTACCCGATATGAGGAAAAGAAGAATGAAAAAAGATGAACAGTGCCTAAGAGACCTGTGCAATACCATAAAGAGTTCCACCCTACATAAAATGAAAGTCCCAGAGGGAGAAGGGGCAGGAAAAAAAAAATATTTGAAGAACAAAATGCCTGAAGACAGCCAAAATTTGATGAAAGACATAAATATATGCATCCAAGAATCTCAACAATCCCAAGTAGGATCAGTTCAAAGAGAGCCATACCTCAAAACATAATAATCAAATTGCTGAAAGTCAAAGACCAAGAGAGAGAATCCTGAAAGCAGCAAGAGAAGTAACTCATGACATACAGGGGATTCTCAATATTATTAACAGCTAATTTCTCATCAGAAACCATGGAGTCCAGAAAGTAGGGGAATGACATATTTAAAGTGCTAAGAAAAACTTTTATCCATGAATTATATATCTAGCAAAATTATCCCTCAAAAATGAAAGAGAAATGAAGATATTCCAATTAAACAAAAACTGAGGATTCACTGCTACTAGATTTGCTCAGAAGAAATGCTGTAGGGAGTTCTTCAGGCTGAAAAGAAAAAACTACTAGACAGTAACTCAAATCTATATGAAGAAATAAACACTGATAAAGATAATACATAAATACAAAAGTCAACATTTGTGTATTTTGGGGTAGTAATTAAATTTTTTCTGTATCATTTAAAGGACAACTATAAAGCAACAATTATAAATCAGTGTCAAATAAAACAATAACATAAATCTATGTCTATGGGCATACATGCATAAAGATGTAATCTGTGACAATACTACCTAAGGAATAAGAACAGGCTTTGTAGGAGCCAAATTTTTTATATGATTTAAACAAATAGGTATTAATTCAAACTAGATTGCTATAAATTAATGTGTTAATTGAAATCTCCAAGGCAAACACAAAGAAAATAAAGATCTATAGTAAAAGAAACAAAAAATGGATCAAATGGTACAGTAGAAAAAAAGATCTAACACAAAAACAGGCAGTAACGGATAAATGAGGTAAAGAGAAGATATAAAACAAATAGAAAACAAACAGCAAAGTGGCAAAAGTAAGTCTTTCCTTAACAGTAATTACTTTAAATGTAAATGGATTGGGGCACCTGGGTGGCTCAGTCGGTTAAGCCGCTGAATCTTGATTTCTGCTCAGATCATGATCTCAGGGTGATGAGATCGAGCCTTGTGTTGGGCTCCAGGCTCAGCGCAGAGTCTGCTTGTCCCGCTCTCTCTTCCTCTGCCCCTCCCCTCCTCATGTGCACATGCTCTCCTTCTCAAATGAATAAATAAAATCTTTAAAAAATGGATTAAACTCTCCAAGTAAGAGACAGAAACTAGCAAGATGGATTATAAACAAACATGCTCCAACTATATGGTATCTACAAGCGACTCATTTTAGAACCAAAGTGATTGAAAGTGTGTAGGTGGAAAATAATACTAAATGTAAACAGTAACCAAAAGAGAGCTAGGATAGCTAGACTAATACCAGCAAAATGGACTTTAAGACAAAAATTGTTACAAGAGACAAAAAAGAACATTACATAATAACAAAAAGGTGAATGCATCAAGAAGATATAACAATTATAAACATATATGCACCTAAAAACAAAACCCCAAAATATATAAAGTGAAGACTTAACAGAATTAAAGGGAAAAATAGGTCATTTGTACAATAATATTATATATACATACAGTAATACTGGCAACTTCAACACCCCAGTTTCAATAATGTCTAGAGAAATTTGACAGAACATTAGCAAGTAAACAGAAGACTTGAACAACAGTATAAACCAACTAGACGAACCTAACAGATAACCATAAAACATTCCACCCAACAGCAGCAGAATACACATGAACATTCTCCAGAATAGGCCAGATTTTAGGACACAATGTAAGCTGAAACAAAAAAATTTTTTTGAAGATTTTATTTATTTATTTGACAGAGACAGAGATAGCGAGAGCAGGAACACAAGCAGTGGGAGTGGGAGAGGGAGAAGCAGGCTTCCTGCCGAGCAGGGAGCCTCATGTGGGACTCGATCCCAGGACCCTGAGATCATGACCTGAGCTGAAGGCAGACGCTTAATGACTGAGCCACCCAGACGCCCTGAAACAAATTTTAAAATACTGAAATCATACCAGGTATATTCTCCAAATACAATGGAATTAAATTAGAAATTAACGACAGAAGGAAATTTGGAAAATTCACAAATATGTGGAAATAACACACTCATGAACAACCACTGGGTCAAAAAATAAAAAATAAATTAGAAAATACTTAGATATGAATGAAACGTGCTATTATGTTATCTCCCTATAAGATAACTGTGTACATGTTAGAAGAACATAGTAACAGGCCAGAAAACTGTGCTCCTGAAGAATAAAACTGAAAAGCTCTGGAGAATTTTTTTTTCCAGTGATGTTTAGATTAAGACTGAAACAGGAAAGGTCATTAAATTTCAGGATCATATAATTTCCTTTTGGATTTATGCATTCTGTGAGGTTTTAATTCATTAATGTAAATAATTAATTATAACTATTTTTCTAACTTAACAAGACTAAGGATTAAGCAAGAACTAAATTAAATCATGATATTCAATTCTGTATAAAGTAAAAAAGAAATCACTATAAAAATTAGAAAGTACTTTGATATAAACGAAAAGAAAAATACAACATACCAAAACTTAGGATGCAGTAAAAGCAGTGCTCAGAAGGAATTTTACAACTATAACGGATGACAAAAAAAATCTCAACCTAACCTTCTACCTTAAGAAAACAAGAAAAAGAATAGTGAAGTAAACCCAAAGCAAACAGAAGAAGTAATAAAGATTAGAGCAGAGATAAGTGAAATAGAGAACAGAACAACAGAGAGACTCCATAAAACCAAAAGCTGGTTCTCTGAAAATGTCAACACAATTGATAAACCTATACTAGAGGGAGAGTGAGATGGGGGTTTCAAGTTGCTAAAATCAGGAATAAAAGTGGGGACATCAATCTTACAGAAATAAAAACAATTCTAAGAAAATATTATGCATAATTGTTTGCCAAGCAATTAGAAAACTCGAACGAATAGACAAATTCCTAGAAACATAAAAATTGGCTCATGAAGAAATAGAAAAACTGGATAAACTTATAACAGTAAAGAAATTGATCAATTAAAAAAACCCAAATCCAAAAAACTCAATGTCCAACAAAGTCCCAAACCTCAAAACTTCATGACTCAACTAGTGATATCTAGTAAAGAGTTAAAGAAATCACTAGTTCTCTACAAACTCTTCCAAAATTAGAGGAAGGAATGCTTCCTAACTCATTCTGATACCAAAAGCCAGACAAACACCACAAAAAAAGAGAAAACTATAGACCAATATCCCTTATGAATATTGATACAAAATTCCTCAACAAACTTCTAGTAATCCAAATTCACCAGCATATAAAAAGGATTATATACCATGAATGCAAGGGTGGGTCAGTGTATGAAAATTAGTATTATATATCAAATCAATAAAATTAAGGCCAAAAATCACATAATCATCTCAATTGATGGAAAAAGGATATGGTAAAATACAACACTGTTTGATCACAAAACACTAACTAGGATTAGAAGGGAACTTTCTCAAGTTGATAAAGGGCATCTATGAAAAACCTATAGCTAACCTCATACTAAATGGTGAAGGTCTGAAAGTTTTCCCTCAAGATCAGTAATAAGAGGGATGTCTGCTCTCACCACTTTTGGACCAGAAGTCCTAACCTGAGCAACTAGTCAAGAAAAAGAAATAAAAAACATCTAAATTGAAATGGAAGAATTAATACCATCTCCATTCACAGATGACATGATTCTATACATAGAAAATCCTAAAGCACCTGGCACCTGGCTGGCTCAGTTGGAAGAGCATGCAACACTTGATCTTGGGGTTGTGAGTTTGAGCCCCACATTGGGTGTAGATATTACTTAAAAATAAAATCTTAAAAAAAAGAAAATCCTAAAGCATCACAGAACAAGTATCAGAGCTAATAAATAAATTCAACAAGTTGTAGGACACCAGATCAACGTATAAAAATCAGCTGTATTTCCATATGCTAGCAATAAGAAAATCTGAAAAGACAAATCTTTTACGATAGCATCAAAAAGAATAAAATACTTAGGAATAAGTTTAACAAAAGTGTAACACTTGTACACTGTGAATTATAAAACACTGCTGAAAGAAATGAAAGATCTAAATAAATGGAGAGAAATCCATTTCATGGATGGGAAGACTTAATATTGTTAAGATGGCAATACTTTCCAAGTTGATCTACAGATTCAATGAAATCCCTATGAAAATCCTACCTGGCATTTTGCAGAAATTCATAGGGAAATGCCAGAGATTCAGAATAGCTACAACACCTTGAAAACAAACAACAAAATTGGAGAACACACAAGTCTTGATTTCAAAATTTCCTATAAAGTTACAGTCATTAAAATAGTGTGGTCTTGGCATAAGGACAGATGTATAGCTCAATAAAAGAATTCAGAGTCCAGAAATAAACTTATCCATCTATGGTCAACTGATTTTCAACAAGGATGCCAAGATAATTCAATAGGGAGAGAATAGTTTTTTCAACAAATGATGCTGAGACAACTGGATATCCACATGCAAAAGATTTAAGTTGTACCCTACCTCGCACTACAAACACAAATTAACTGGAATTGAATCAAAGCCCAAAATGTAAGAGCTAAAATGATAAGACTCTTAGAAGAAAACATAGAAGTCAATCTATATGACCTTGATTTTACAATAGACTCTTAGCTATGACATCAAAAGAACAGGAAAAACAAAAGATAAAATAGAGAACTACACTTCATCAAAATTTAAAACTTCGCAGCCACTGGGCAAATGTTTGGTGGTTCCTTAAAAAAAAATAAACATAGAATTACCATATGACGTAGCAATTACACTCCTAGACATTTATTGAAAAGAATGAAAACAGGTGTTTAGTCAAAAACTTGTACACAAATGTTCATAGCAGTATTATTCATAATAGCCAAAAAGTGAAAACAACAGAAATGTCCACCAATTATGCATGGCTAGACAAAATGTGGCATAGGTCTATACATGCAATGAATATAATTCAGACATAAAAAGGAATAAGGTACTGATATATGCCACAACACAAATAAGCCTTGAGAACACTATGCTAAGTGAAAAGAGCTAGACACAAAAGCCATATATTATATGATTCCATTTTAACTGTACATTTGTACTTTATAGACAAATCCATTGAGAAAACACAAATTAGTAGTTCCCACAGACTGGGGAGAAGGAGGAATGAGGGAGTGACTGCTTAATGTACACAGAGTTTCTGTTGGGGTGATGAAAATGTTCTGGAAAATGATGACTGCACAACACTGTGAATATCCTGGAAATCACTGAATTATATACTTTAAAATGATGAATTTTGTTTCATGAATTTTATCTTTTAAAAAAATTGAAAGAATGTAGAAATACCTTTATTGCATGCTATGTACTAGGCACTATTCTAGCCACCATATATATTATTAATTGCCTTATTTCCCACAACCTTTTGTGATAAGTGTAACTATTATCTCTATTTTAATGAGGACACTGGGGCTCAAACTGAGGCTGAGTAATCTGTCCAATGTTACACAGGTAGCATGGCAAAAATTTCCTGCAAGAAATTTGGTCTCACTTCTCATGCTACCTCTTTTAAAGACTATTTTATGCATATCCTAT
This sequence comes from Neomonachus schauinslandi, assembly GCF_002201575.2. NCBI lineage: Eukaryota > Metazoa > Chordata > Mammalia > Carnivora > Phocidae > Neomonachus > Neomonachus schauinslandi. Next base: position 117,362,552 of record NC_058407.1, on the reverse strand, counting down.
GGCCACTCCTTGGTTATCTTCTAATGTAAGATATGCTATATACCTTAAAATGGAGCCAGCTATCTCTGGGAATCTGAAAAGCAGGATTACTAATGATCTGATACAGCTCAACCCAGAGATGTATAAAATTTATGGGTTGATCCCTGTGAACCACTCTTCTAGAGACAGATACACTAATGTAAAAGAAAAAGTTCTCATCTAATTTACTTATGTATAGACCTGGTAAGGCTAGCTGTTAGACTGGGGGCGGGGGATGTGCCTGGGTGGTTCAGTCGGTTAAGCATCTGCCTTCAGCTCAGGTCATGATCCCAGGGTCCTGGGATCTAGCCCTACATTGGGCTCCCTGCTCAGCGGGGAGCCTGCTTCTCCCTCTCCCTCTTCCTCTGGCTGCTATTCCCTTGTTTGCATGTGCTCTTTTTCTCTCTGTCAAATAAATAAATAAGATCATTAAAAAAAAGTGGGGGGGGGGCCTAGCTATTAGATTGGAGCAGATCTCAGAGAAATTTTACTTATATTCTAGAACATATTAGAGTTAAACCCCTTTCCACTTATTACAACGTTTATGATGAAGATGGGTTTGAACATAACTAAGCCACTTACTGGCTTGTGATTTTGGACAAATTACCTGCTCTCTCTAATATCAATTTTTCACCTGTACAATGGGGATGATAATGCTACAACACCTAGAACATTGCTGTGATGTTTAAATGAGATGTATATGAATGATGTGCTTATTATAGTATGTGGTAGTAGTGATAAGTAAATGAAAATCATTATAAAATGTAGGCTAGAAAGTCACTATTTCTCCTTCATTTTTACACTTGGCAAATCTGACTTGAAGTGTGTTTGGATTCTTCCTTTCCTTCCCCTTTCTTTTCCTTTCCTTTCCTTTCTTTCTTTCTTTCTTTCTTCTTTCTTTTCTTTTCTCTTCCTTCCTTCCTTCCTTCCTTCCTTCCTTCCTTCCTTCTTTCTTTCTTTCTTTCTTTCTGATGGATTTGTGCTTTAAACCACAAGGACTACGGAACTGAGGATTTGGACGTTTTTAATTATTGATTTGACATTTATTGAGTACCTATTATGTGCAAGCATTGAGGATATAGTGGTAAACAAAACACAAACTCTATCCTCATAAAAGTTTTGCAAAGAGCACTGAAATCTCTTCCTTACGTAACCTAAGAGAGATTTCTTATTTTACTTTCTATAAAAGATTTGCAACGTTTTATATAAAGGTCAGACAGTATATATTTGAGGCTTTGCATGCCAAGGAGTCTCTGTTGCAACTATTCAACTCTGCCATTGTAGTGAGAAATCAGCCATAGACAATCCATAAACAAATAGGTGTGGTGGGGTTCCAATAAAATTTCGTTTTCAAAAACAGGTAAAGCCTGGCTTTGGGCCCTGGACTGTAGTCTGTTCACCTCTGATTGATTGATTTTTTAAGGATTTTATTTATTTATTTGACAGAGAGAGAGAGCAAGAGAGCACAAGCAGGGGGAGGGGGCAGGCAGAGGGAGAGGGAGAAGCAGGCCCCTTGCTGAGCAGGGAGCCTGATGTGGGGCTTGATCCCTGGATCCTGGGATCATGATCTGAGCTGAAGGCAGACGATTAACCAACAGAGCCACCCAGCCCCGACCTCTGATTTATATCAATGGATTGCTAATAACTTAAAACTCATTTTATTTACACTCATTTTGCAAATGTGAGACCTACCTTTTTTTAGGTCTGCCAGGCGGTAGAAAAACACATGACTAGTTAATCAAAGCAAAAATGAGAAGACCTTATCCAAGATCTGACCATGATAAACTCTTTATTTTTTTAAAATATTTATTTATTTGAGAGAGAGACAGAGTGTGTGAGTATGGGGGAGGGGCAGAGGGAGAGAGAGAATCTCAAGCAGATGCCCCACTGAGTGAGGAGCCCAACGCAGGGCTCGATCTCATGACCCTGAGATCATGACCTGAGCCGAAATCAAGAGTTGGACACTTAACCAAATGAACCACCCAGGCGCCCCCAAAGTAAATTCTTCTTAATAAAACTTTCTATTGTCTTGGAAAAACTCAAGGATATTAAATCCAAGAGAAGAACATATATTTGGCTATCAGATTCAGCAAGGAGAAAAGACTACAGTTACCCAAACTATATAGTTAGGCACAAAATTGAAGAACTTCAAACTCTGGTTGACATTTATGAATCTTAATTTGTGTACCGTTACTACATAAGATCAACTGCCTCAAAGTTAGTAATTCCATGTAATCTTTCTGACTTGGTCATTTTCACATTTGGTATTACTGATTAAAAGCTCAAACTAAATAAACTCTTAATAACTTTGTCCTCTTAATTCTGGCTTTGCACTTAAATTTATCAGTCAACAGAGTCTACTCCCCCTCACTTCCCTCCAAAAGCCATCAAACAAACAAAAACTGTATGCCTAGACATAAATGCATGTGCCACTAGAAGAGCTAAATAATAGAGACATTGAAAAGAAGCTGTCTCTGGTCAATGGACTGGGAGGATAAGGCAGGAAACTTAAACTCATTCATACTAAGTTATGTATTCATCATATCTCAGGACCATGGGATTTTATAACAGGTGCATATAAAGTTCAAAATAACTTGAAAAAGGAAAATATTTTAAAAATAAACAATGACTTCCATAGCAAAGATAAATAAATAAATAAATAAATAAATAAATAAATAAATATCATAGAATAAAATAGTTTTCTTTATTAAGTCTGGGCTTCCATGGCTAATCTACAAAAGAAGCAGGGGGAAGCTTTGAGTTCTTCCGTTATAAATCACTGTTAAAGTCAATTACCTTTAGAGAAATCTATTGAAATTTATATAAGATGATAGCTTTAATAGACTTTTCTTAACATTAAACTACACACAGGAATCAATGATAGGTTTGCCTGTATAAAATTCCTGGTTATTGGGCGCCTGGGTGGCTCAGTTGGTTAAGCGACTGCCTTCGGCTCAGGTCATGATCCTGGAGTCCCGGGATCGAGTCCTGCATCGGGCTCCCTGCTCAGCAGGGAGTTTGCTTCTCCCTCTGACCCTCCCCCCTCTCATGTGCTCTCTCTCATTCTCTCTCTCTCTCAAATAAATAAATAAAATCTTTAAAAAAAAAGTTCCTGGTTATTAATGCTCATACAGAACATTTACCTGATTATTCTTTGAGAGTCAAGATCAGTAAAAATGATTTGTTGACAAATCAGGTAATTTCGAGTACAGTAAAAGAGGAATTCTGCCCTCTCATTTTTAACTTGTTGCTAAGTAAATCTGGATTAATGACATGTTTAAGTTGGACACACCTCTGCTCTCACCACAAGATTAAAAAAGTAAGCATTCTCCAGAATGTAGATTAAAAAAAGATTGTAGCTTCAAGAAACATCTGCTTCTGAGATCTAATTACTAGGGGACTGACTTGGCAGGAACACCAAGTCAACTATACACAAAACAAAATCATCACTTCTGGTAACCAGATTAGTTATCTTAGACTACATTTTGCAACTAATTTCTCTTAAAAGGAGGTCTTTTTAACAAGTCAATGGCAGGTGGAAAAAGTGGGAGGGACAAGTTCAATATTAAAGAGATTTGAGAGACAGAACAACCAAATGTAATGTATGGACCTTGTTTGGTCTTTGATTCAAACAAAACCAAGGTGAGAAGGCATTTTGGGACAACTGGGAATAACTAAATAAGGGGAAAAAAAAGAAGAAGAAGAAGATAGCAGGAGGGGAAGAATGAAGGGGGGAAATCGGAGGGGGAGACGAACCATAAGAGACGATGGACTCTGAGAAACAAACTGAGGGTTCTAGAGGGGAGGGGTGTGGGGGGATGGGTTAGCCTGGTGATGGGTATTTAAAAGGTGCCGTTCTGCATGAAGCACAGGGTGTTATACGCAAACAATGAATCATGGAACACTACATCAAAAACTAATGATGCAATGTATGGTGATTAACATAACATAATAATAATAAAAAAAGAACTACATTCTAGGGGCTACTAAGGAATTATTATTAATTTTATTGGGTAGATAATTATATCATAATTATTTAAGAAAATACCTTTACCTGAAAGATACATGTCATACTATCTGATATTCATTAAGTACTTCAGGAAAAATAAAAGGATAATGTGGCAAATGTTGGTAACTGTTAAATCTTAGTGAAGGTATATGGGAGATTAATTTATTCTCTCTACTTTTGTGTATGTTTTTAAATATTCATAATAAAACCCCCAAGAATCAAAATGGTAAGCAATAAATCATGCAATATATAGTTAAATCTATTATAATTGGTTATTACATGTACTTACTAAGTGTTCTTGAAACAGAAGAGATATGGCATAAGAGACAACCTAGTAACAGCGAAGAATTAAAAAAAAAAAAGGAAGAGTAAAGAGGGAAAGAAGGATAAGTAGTGAAGCAAAAGCTACTATTTGATTATGATTCATTAGAGAAACAGAGATTTTATTATCATTTTTAAAGATGAGAAGGTAGACACTGGAAATTTCCAAATTAACAGAAAAAGAAATTTGCTAAGACAATAACAGCAAGTAAAAGACAACAAAAAAGTATCATAAATACTATAGACAAAATAAGAATAAAATCAAACACAGTAATTTCTCAGTAAATATAAACATATACTGAGTTCCCTTACCAAAATACAAATGATCACCAGATTGGGTTACAAACAAAACCCAGAAGACTGAAAACAAAGAGATGAACAAAGATAAAAGTAAACAAAACTAAAGTAGGAGTGTTGACATTACTATCAGAAAAATGGGAATGTAAAGTCAAAATTCACCACAAACAGTGGTAGTAGGTAATGACAAAAGGTACATAACCCACTGAAAAATTAAAATAGTCATAAACCTTTATGCTCCAAGTGACCCCAAACCCATATACATGTAACAGCAAAAATTCCTAAATATAAGAACTTCATAAAAACAATTATGGTCAAAGACTTTCATATGCCTTTTACAGAATTTGACATAAGTAAATGAAAAATAAGCACAGTTATAAGGAATTTGAATAATTTTAAAAAATCCTTTAAGATGCTTATACTTCACAAAGATAGAAACATACAAACATGTATATAAACAGCACAACATAACAAAGTCTAAGTTCAGAGATCATTAAAAAAATCAGTAACAAATTTGGTCACAAAGAAAGCCTTCTTTTTTTTTTTAAAGATTTTATTTATTTATTTGACAGAGAGAGACACAGCGAGAGAGGGAACACAAGCAGGGGGAGTGGGAGAGGGAGAAGCAGGCTTCCTGCGGAGCAGGGAGCCCGATGCGGGGCTCGATCCCAGGACCCTGGGATCATGACCTGAGCCGAGGGCAGACGCTTAACGACTGAGCCACCCAGGCGCCCCAAGCCTTAATTCTAAAAAGTGGAGATTTTACAGCTCACATTTTAAAATAATAATCAAATAACTATCAGTGTCAAAAATAACAAAAAGCCCCTCAGCCGCTGACAGATTTTTAAAAAAAAGATTTATGGAAGCAGAATTAAGAGTTGAAATCACATACACATTGCTTAGAAATTAATAAAAAGGAAAATAATTCAACATCAAAACTTCTGAGAGCTAAAGCTCTACTTAGAGGGAAATATATGCAACCACAAGTGCTATTATTATTTTTTTTAATGCTATTATTAACAGGACAAACTGAAAGATCAATCAACAAAGCCTAAGGAAGGAGGGAAAAAAAATACACAAAAGAAAATAGGAATAATTATAAAAGCTGAAAGTAGTGAAACAAAAAAGGAAAAAAGCTAGTTTTTTGGCAAGATGAACAAAATGTACCAGAGGGTACCTCAGTAGTAACTTAAAACCTCAGTTTCTATATCGTGAAAATGGTCGCATATCAAGTTTTACCTTCCTTTCCTCTGCCTCTGTCTACTTTTCAATAGTAGGGCTGAATGATCTCATCTGAAAGATTAGCCCAGACAAGTTCTAGATATGACACAGGGAACATTTAAAACCTGTTGTTCACCTAATGCAGTTTTGCATTTATTCCCTTTCAGAGAAAAGATGGCATTTAAATAGCCACATGTGGCTACCAGCTAACTGTGCTTGACAATGCATTTCTAGAGCACCTTCTCATATCACAGAAGATAGAAAGTAAAAAACTAGAAGTGAGTTGGGTTTGACCAGCAGACGCACTCTGATATAGAACGCAGAAATGAGGTAAAGACCACTTTTGCTGGCAAACAAGGTCAAAGGTTTTTCTGTGATAGTATTAATAAAGGTCCTAGTATTCAACCACTAGCTTCATGAATGTTGGGCACTTCTTTGAGTGAGGTGGGTGTAGTTCTGGAGCTGGCAGAAGTTGCAGTGGCTAACTGGTCATGGAAGTTTCCTGATCCTGGTGATTCCTAATTGTAGCAATCAGAGTATGGTTTAAGTAAGAGATACAGGAGACGGGCAGTGAGTGTATTATCTTGGGTAACTTGTGGGGGAAAGAGAAGGAAGAATCTGTAAGAAATGTTATTAGAAGAACTTCCACTGATAAACTAGGTTGAGGTTAAGAGCATAAATGATAGGTGACTTGTAGGTGTCAGACTTGTACAAGTAAGGATACTAGTACCATTAGTAGAAATAAGGAATATTGGAAGAGGATTGGAAGGGCAGAGAAGACCATGAGTTTGCCAAGCAGGAGGTGCCTTTGAAACACTCAAGTGGTCAATTAAGCATCTGGATACATAGGTCTGAAGCTCAAAGAAGTAGTTTGTGCTAGATATATAAATTTAGTTGGTACTGAAGAAAAATCAAACCATGAATAACACTGCTTAAAGAAGAAAGTATGGGGCACCTGGGTGGCTCAGTTGGTTAAGCGACTGCCTTCGGCTCAGGTCATGATCCTGGAGTCCCGGGATCGAGTCCCGCATCGGGCTCCCTGCTCAGCAGGGAGTCTGCTTCTCCCTGTGACCCTCCTCCCTCTCATGCTTTCTGTCTCTCATTCTCTCTCTCTTGCAAATAAATAAAATCTTAAAAAAAAAAAGAAGAAGAAAGTATGGGGTGGTATAAGATATGAAAGCCTAAATGAATATAAAAAATGTAAATAATTAATGGCAGAAAACCAGAGGTAGGTAGAAAATCAGAAAAGTGTAGTTTTATTTCAAGAATAAAAGAATGGTCAGCAGTATCAATACTGCTACTGTTAAGTAAAATGAACACTGAAATATATTGACTGGATTTGCTATTATGAAGATCACTGGTGACCTTGGCTACTGTTTCGGGACAGATGCCAAAGCAGAGTGGGATAAGGAGAGTGTGAAGTGAGGAAATGAAGAAATTCAAGAAACCTGACTGCTAAAAGTTAGAGATGTGGGATTGAGGTAAGTTTTCTTCCCTTTTTATTCTGTTGAGAAGGATCCAGTTGAGAGAAGAATTTAAACACAGGTGAATACAGGATTATTGATAGTATGCTTCCAGAGCAGGTGGGGGTAGAGAGAGGGATAAATTCAAATTATGAGAGAAAAACTGGCCTTCAAAATAGGGACATCTCCAACAGCAAAAAGGAGAGGACAGATGTAGGAGTAAGTCTGTAGATGGGTCATGGACAGCTGAAAGCATCTGAATGTAAATGTTATAAATTTTGATGATATATAAATTCCATTGCTAATAAAAGTTGGGAATGTAATTCTTTGCTTGGATTAACAGGATTTACAGTAAAAGAGCTGGTGGTAAGAGAGTTCTTTTAGCCTTCAACTCTTCATCAGAGGTAGTAGGAAAGTCACACTAAGGGAAAAAATGGACAAGTGGATAGAGGGGAGATAGAACTAGTAACAGTCTGTAAATTTTGCCTAGTTGTTCTTTAAAAGAAGATCTGAAGTATGTAGTGATAAGTTTACATCTTAACCCTTTTTCCTACATTAGTGTTTCTTCATGTATCTAATTTTATGCAAAATAACTGATAATTTATTAATTTTAGAAGTGACATGTGAAAAATCAAAATTATACTAGACAATCACTGAAGAAAATGATCAGTAAATTCAAATTCCCAGCTTTTCTCCTTATATAAGAACATTACATAGAAGTAGATAATACTTTATAATCTATATATTTTATATCCAAATGGCCAACAAACATATGAAAAAGTATTCCATTTCATTCATCACTGGGGAAAAGCAAATTAAAGCCACACTGAGATACCACTACATACCTACCAGAATGGTCAAAATTAGAAAGATACATTTTTTATTTTTATTTATTTATTTTTAAAGATTTTATTTATTTATTTGACAGAGACAGACACAGCGAGAGAAGGAACACAAGCAGGGGGAGTGGGAGAGGGAGAAGCAGGCTCTCCGCCAAGCGGGGAGCCTGATGCGGGGCTCAATCCCAGGACCCTGGGATCATGACCCGAGCTGAAGGCAGACGCTTAATGACTGAGCCACCCAGTCGCCCAAAGATACATTTTTTCATCTTTGTAAAATGAAAATTTTAACAAGACTTCCACTTAAAAAGGATAATACCAAGTGTTCACAAAAATATGGAGCAACTACACCATCAAAGCACAGCTAGATATAAATATAAATACTATATAAATATAGTATAAAGAATATAAAACTAGTACAACCATTTGAAAACTGTTTGGCAGTATCTACTAGAGCTGCATCTACACATACCTTATGATCGAGCAACTTCATTCCTAGGTACATATCCAACAGAGATGCAAACATATACTTATCAAAAGACATGTACAAGAAGGTTCACGGATGTACTGTTCATAATAGCTCCAAGCTGGAAACAAACTAAATACCCATCAACAGTAGGATGGATAAATAAATTGGGGTACATTCATACAATGGAAATACATAGACAGCAATGAACACGAGGGAACTTTTGTTCTACACAACATGGATGAATTTCATGAGCATGTCAAGCAAAAGAAGTCTAGCAACCAGACTATATATACTATATGAGTCTGGGTATATACATTTTTTTAAAGATAAAACTAATTTATGGTGTTATACAGCAGGATGATGACCGTCCTTGGAAGGACAGTAATTGAGAGGGAGCACAAGTGGGGGGATTCTGGGGTAAGTGGGGTAACATTCTATTTCTTAACCTTGGTCATTACACAAATGGATTTCGTTGTGAAAACTCATTCAACTAAATACTTATGATTTTTTGCATTTTTATGAATGTAAGAGTTTGTGCACTTCAGTAAAAATTTTACTTCAGAAAACTGTATATCTCTTAAACTACTTTGGTAAATCTGACTCTCCAAAGAGCTCCTTACAGAAATACCAATAATCCAATAGAAAATAAAATATACAACCTCCACATTTAAGCAACTTCTCTTCCAAAGAAAAAACAACAAGACAAAAAATACCACATGCAAATAAAACAAACTTTCCACCAACCAGCTTCATTCCACAGCATCATGTGATCTTCCCCCCCCCTTCCTTATTGTGAATAAACAAAAAAAGGAAAGAAACCTCACTTGTAGCCTTCCAAGAGATAAAACTATATGAAATGATAAAGGCCTAATTTATTCTTCTTCTTTGTTCTGTGGTTGCTTTTAGGACTATATAACCAGAGAGAAGATTTGCAATCATTTCTTTTCCCTGCTGCAGGATAGTTCTAATTTCTATGATTTAAGAAGCAAATCAGCAATTAATAAAAGAAAATCAGTATTAGAGTATATGCTTTGATACTACGTATTTCTTCTGTACATTTTAGCAGCTCCTGAAGCCAAGAATTTTCAGACTCTTGTTTCCTCAAGGGCATTTTATTATGCAATAGCTTCTTATAGATTATTTCATGATCATTATGTTCTAGAAGTGTCTGATAGTTCTTATCTCTGAAAAAAATTCTGAAGTATTTATTGTCAACACTATACTTGTAGACCAAATTTTCATCGAAGTATTTGTAATACTTTTTAAGTCCACCTTTGCAGAGATTACAAAAGAAACAAAGCAAATATGTTATTAAATTCTAAATTCTATTTCATCTATATTTCCAAGAATTAGCACATGGCCTGAATGGGTTGGGAGATTATGGCAGTAGCTGAAGTAGAAAATGATTGTGAAAGACAAGGAAGAAGTGCCTCAGTGGTATGTAGACAAAGAAGACTTTGGGAATTTGATGTGATCTGAGAAGCGAAGTAACAACAAACGGATACTAGAGGTATCTATAAGATTGAAGAATTCAGTAATGCTGGTTCCTAGGAAGAGAGAACAAATTAGGAAAAAACGCTATTGTAATGAACACTTACTTAAGCAAAACCATAAAATCAACCTAGTTCTAAACACCGGTTATCAGGCAAAAATCACACACAAAGACCCAACCAGATTAAAAGTATGGTATGTGTTATTCCATAGAACTATGTTTCTCCTTAACTCTCCTAATTACCAAGGTAACCCCGAAGGTTTAAAGGACTTATTAACCTAGTTTGGTGTTAGAAAGCAATCATTTTTTGAAACTTGGATACTTCAAAACAGAATGGGATATAACTCTTGTGAATCTGGAAATGATTTTAAATCATTTATCAAACCAGTTAAAAGTAGAGAATAAAAAAAAAAAGAACTAATGCAAATCCAGAAATTATTTCAACAATCTATTCCTGGTTCTAATACATGTGTAACATCAGGGAAAAAATTTGAACCTTCATTCTTAAACTAGGATTATTTTACTTCTCTTTCAGGAATCTTACTTATTTTTGTTTTTTGTTTGTTTTTGTTTTGTTTTTAAGCAGTAAACAGAAAAGACAGAAAGGAAAACCCCTAATATACATCCAAATTTTAAGACTTTTAACTACTTACGGTGAGCAAAAGGTTTAAAAATGTATTGCCTGCAGTGTAACTGGTGGAGTCTGACCTCTCACTGGGACAGATAAAAATTTCTTTGAGCCTACTCTTCCAAATTAATTAAATGTGTTTTAGTAACATCAATTTCCTAGAAAAGTCTCCAATTGGGAAGGAGTGGAGAATGAAGCTGAGTTAAGTGGCAAGCATTTTAAAGAAGAGGTACTCTTAACTTGCCCTAAGTTTCTTTTGAACTTAGACTGATTCCTAATGTGCACTACAGGTCACCAAACACAATCTGCCTGGAATTAGAAATTTTCTATGTTGAGTCTATTAGGACTGATTTGGAGATTGCTGTGATACTATGAGTGCTTCTTAGAGTCAGTATTCTGCCATTTATTTTGTTCCCAAAATTATTATGTGCAATGGTTTCTGATATTCTTGAAAAGCAGTAAATATGCAGAACTTTAAATGTTCAGTTACAGACTTAAACATTAAAGACCTCAAGTTGGTAAGGATATAAAGACTGATTAGTACTACTATTTTTATTATATCCCATTTCCTTGAACCATGATGTTAGCAGTATCTGAGAAACCAAACTAGTCTTCAAAAGTCAAATACACTTCTACTCCAACCAAGAATAGCTCTATTTTAAAATTTATACTTATAATTAAAACAAAACAAGTCTTTGGATATCATGGATTAAAACAACATTATCTGGAAAACAACTTAATTGATAAGCTAACAAAACTATGAATGACCATAATTAATTACATTCACAGTTCTTTATCTGAATAATTTAGGCTTACTTTGTTAATTGTAATATCCAGTTCTATGAGGCCACATGATTTTGCAGGGAACTTTATTAAGACAATTTGATACAAAAATTTTTAAGTCAAAGCAAATTAATTTTTTAAAGATAATGACAACTTACATTGATAACAAAACACTCTCCTTCTAAAACCTCAAGATGATCATACATATGTAATAATCATTTGATATAATAAATCAGAAAGAGAAACTAGTGTATACAAAGAAAATTACCCAGGATCAGGAAGTCAGGTATTCAGATGAAACCTTTTCCTTAACCCTCTACTCTAAAGTCTTTTCACTTTAAAGTCTTTTTCATGACTACTCTAAATGCAAAATAGCATACCAAGCAAACTTTCTAAAAAGTACATATTAATTAAAGAAATTTGGCTACTAGGTCTATATTAAATAAAAGGATATCCAAATTTAAATAACCCCCCAAATTCTTAAGCCCATGAACAAAAAATGAAAGTCAAAATTTACATACAAGGTACCCCATATTCTTAAATTTACTAGCTAATTTAAGTTTCATTATGTGTTTAAATTACTATTCTGGAGCTATATCATTTTATGTAATGTTATGAAGTATTCAAATAACTATAACTGATTACTCAATTTATAAACTTTGACATATTAAGATTTTTTAGCATAAAAAGGCTTCAGTTATAGCTTTTCATATCAAAATATCATACCCATTAGGATAAAATTTATTTATTTTTAAATGCAATACTTAGGCTAGCCTATAAGAAAATAAACATTATGAAATGACCCTAAATATTTCATTAGTTTCTTTACATACACACGTTCATTCAATATATAAAACATTACTCCTCCTTGTTAATTATATTTTCAAAACTGAGAAAATATTAACAAACATAATTATAAGTGTGAAAGTTTTAAAAATAGACATATTTTTAATCCTCAAATAGATGACATTCAAAGTAAACTTAGAAATTTATTTTACATGCAAAAGTACATTCCCAATAAACTGAGTATCAAAAATAAAAGGAAGTGAAAGAATTAAAAACATAAAAAACATTAAAAAATTCTATTATTGATTCAAACATCTAATATAAAATTTAAGATAAATATTTAAAACACAAATGAAATATTTCAATTTCAATATTTCATTAAACTAGTCTATCTATTAGGTCTGGGATGAAAATTTAAATCATAAAATATTATGTGTTTTCATAATACAACAGTCTAACACATACATACCATTGTATCTATTAAAATTTTCTGTTTACAGTTCATCTTCAGTTACATGAATTTACTTAGTTATTAATTATTATTTTTATGCTATAGTTCAATTAATATGTTAGCAGGAGGACTAAGAACATAGATTTCTTTAAGGTATCATCAAAATATTAAAAAATAAGATATTATTTAGCTGATATTTTATAGAACAGATGAATAGAGAAGTTGGCAAATTTTCTATGCAGTTCCTAATGTTTACTATTATTTCTTATCAATAACTAATTATTTCATTATCAATATGCCACAAAATGTATCTTACATACATATTTATAATCATATAACATATAATCCACTCTACAGACTTTATATATATTTTGTGTCACGTCATGACTTTATTATTTCACTTTCATAATAAGCTACTAATTCATAGTGAAGTTTCTTTTTTAGATATCAACTAATTTTTTTTTTTTTAAGTATCAATGAATCTGGAGATACATAATGACTACAAGTTTTACAGACCATTACACCTGTATTTGGATGCAAATAAATTTGTTCATAAATCAGGGCTACTTTATTTAAGAGTATTAACAAAGGATTTGTATTTAAAAGTAAATTAAGGGGTGCCTGGTTGGCTCAGCAGGTTAACCAGTTGCCTTTGGCTCAGGTCATGCATGATTTTGGGGTCCTGGGATGGAGCACCATGTCAGTCTCCCTGCTCAGTGGGGAGTCTGCTTCTTCCTCTCCCTCTGCCCCTCCCCCCGACTCATGCTCTCTCTCTCTCTCACGAATAAATAAAATCTTTTTTAAAAAGGGTAAATTAAAATAATACCTCTGCTATAAAAATTACATAAACATTAATTACATTAATATGGCCTTTTACTCAGTGTTCTTTACCTTCATAAATATTTAAAGCAGGCAGGAGAATAAATTCAGAGGGTTTGTTTATTGGTATCTTTTGCTTTTTAGTTTAAAAAAAGGTATTACATTAGCAATCATGGTTTTTTTTTCTGTTTAATAATGAAAACTTTAGGGAAAGGGAATGGATCCAGGGTGAGGGACAACCCAAATATCATTTGTGTAGTACAGCTTCATTAAAGAACTTTTTGCAGAAGACAGTGAACTTTGGAAAGTATTTTATTAGATATTCAGGTAGCCTGATGATACAAGATAAAATTAAACAAATTATTTCACTGTATATATAATTTATTTTTAAAACTAAAATAAAATAGGATTCTTTAATGCCAGAATAAATGAAAAGGATAAATAAAATTTTTATTAAAATAAAGTAACAACCAGAGAACCAAACTGTTCTTCTAGCTGCTGTTTGATCATATTTTAGGTAGCACTCAAAGCTATCAAATATTAACGTAAAACCAAAACTTGAACACAGAGTAAAGACAAACAATATTAGAACACATATGTAATGGAATATGGAGTTGTCCAGACACATCTTAAGAGTTGACAAACATAAGCTGTATTTTTCAGTCTGTATCTGCTTTTGTTGGTATATTAATATGTTTTGACAAATCAAAAGATTTTTATTAAGCAGTATAATAACTGCTACAGATTTCTTTGTGCTTATTATACGTACAAAATATAGTTTAATAAAAATCTGTTAAGTATTCTACATTTCAGGAAAATTTATTTTTAAAAAAATAGTTTACAAAAAGAAATAAGAAGTTTGATTATCCTTTTCTACTTGGTTAATTTTTGTCTTACTGACGTTGATAAAATTTACTGTTAACAATGGGTATAGCACTAACATTGAAAGTGAGTAGAATACTCTAGATATAATGCTATGTTAGTCAAAAGGAATGCTACACTGTAGGTTTTGGCACTACAACCAGCAAGTATAAAAGTAATATAAATAAATACTAGAGATGATACTATACAATGCCAACATACTGGTTAAAAAGGAGAAAATGCAACTCAGCAACCTCGATGTAAAATAAAGGAGCTTATTCTCCACCAAATTAAAGACAATTTTAAATTTGTTTGACTAGCAAATAATAACTGCACAGCTTCATTCTTTTTCCTTTAAAAAGGTTTAACATGTGAAATTAACTCGATACATAACTGATTTCTTTCACAGGGCAAGAGCTTCAGAAAAATGGAGAATATTTCAGTTATCTTTTGTTAAGAGAGATTGCTCAAATTAAAATTCAAGTTCAAACTTAACCATAACTATTTTAAATGGATTTATTTCATTAGTAACTACAATTACAAGGCTATCATTTATAGATATTTGAAGTAGCTTAACAATTTTTTGGAGTTTTCCTATCTCTCAGAAACAGACTATATCTTTTCAAAGTTCATTTTATTACAGAATTGAAAACTACTTTAATGCAAATATACTGGTTTAGAAGGTATTAATAATAAAAGGAGATGCTTGAAAATTATGAGATGTTTCTGAAATGTGTTTCCTTTTCACTAGAGTCCCAAAACTTAGTAAGATAAGAAACAAATAAAGCAATTCATGACTTTCTGGAAGATTGTTGCCATTAAAGTGCTTAATAAGCAAATTATGCTGCAAATTTAGCTGACTTTATACACAACCTGAAATGAATGTATACCATATTTGCTTAGCCAAAACAAAACAAAACAAAACAAAAACCCAACCTGTTACAAACTCTAACATTAAGCATAATCATAGAAGTTACTGGCAACTACTCTACTTCAGTGAGTTTTTTATCTTGACAGAGAATAATTTTATCAAGAAACTAAAGAAAAGTAAAACCACTACAAACCATTTTTCATGCTTTTCATGTTATTTTCCAAGTATACATTCTCTTTCAACATAAAACTATATCTCATGCTAATGTCAGACCAAATATTACCCATGGTTTCCCTCTGATATTTTGAGTGATAAAAATACTAATTGTAAACCAACAGCACAGACTTACTAAAACACTTTATAAGACATCAAAATTAATCCAGGTAATGTAATGTATGGTGATTAACATAACATAATAAAATAAAATTTAAAAAAAAGTGAATCCTCAAAAAAAAATTAATTCAGGTAATGGTATACTAGTAGGAAGGTAAGAAAACTTACTATTCTTGTTGAATTTTCTTGTTATTCTAAAAGAATTAGACACTAAAATCAACAGTATACTGAGAATATCAACATCCGTTTTTTTCCCCTAATAAAAATGACAACTTTACTCCCATATATATGTCTCAGTTCCAGGGATATATAGTGATAACGGATTCTTTATTTGACTATAAAAGGAAAACATTTCTAATGAGAGCAAGAATATTTACCACTTAAAGAACATGTATATTCTTTAAAAGAATGTTTTACATAAAATATCCTAAATTTTGGTTAAATTAATTTTAATTTTTTTTAAAACTTAAGAAATTGAATTGGAAAAATATTTATATTCTGTTAAGAGAATATAACAACAGTATAGATGCTAACGTTTAATTAAGGTGCAGTATTGATTGTGAGTACCTGATTTCCTACTAATAAAGTGTCTTTTACTAATTTGTAAAGTCATTCTAATTAATATTAGGTTAGGAACATTTGATGAACACTTTTAACAAACTTTTTCAACAAATATTAACAATGAAATAGAATTCTAAGATACTTAAATAGCCATTTTTTTCAAATTATTGGTAGACTTGGTCACCTATTTCTCTAATTACAAGTGACATTCATTCTTAAATATTAATTTTTAAAAATACATTCTGGATTCAACATATTATCTAAAACAATATAAAGCATATATTTGGAAAGACAGAGAAAATGTTCTCCCTAAGAAAGTACTGAAGCTCCATCTAGAGGCTTTTCCCCCTATTACTGTCACTTGAAATATAAGTAATATCACCTAGAAATGTGAATAATATTAAAATGTCAGAGATTTCTTTTCTATCTACCTTTTTGTTATTCATAATGAGTTCTTGCCCTAACCTTCTTAGGGTAGCTCTAGCTCCATCACTGCCATCAAGTGGTAAAAAACCAAAACTGAAGTTGGGGGGAAGAAAAAAGGAATAAAGAAGGCAAAAAAAAAAAGAAAAAATTTTATGTCCTCTATACCACTTATACACCTTCTTTTTTGGTTCAAGAAATGAGTTTGTGGTTTTGTTTTTTTTTCCTGTGCCATTTATATTCTTGGTCAAATTAAGGAGAAAATAAATTTGCCATCTGTTTCCAGAAAATAGTAGCACTATACATTGTCTGTAAATCTGAACTTTTCTGGATATTCTTATATTTGCAAGGTATATAAAAATACTTTGAATTAAATCATTAGGTAGTTTAATGATATATTTAATATAAGTACAGTTCATAAATTACTTCACTGATAGAGATAGCAGTGAGAAACACAAAGAATTGTTTGTGAATGAAGAATTTTATAGTACAACAGTTATGAAAATAATAAAACCATGATATAACTAAAATAAGTATTTTCTATTATTTCTAAAAATAATATAGATTTTAATAAATTGAACACTCTCATTGTATTCTCAGGGTGTACTCATAACATTGCCTCCCCAAAATGTCTTTTACAGCCTATGAATGGAGAAAGATCAGAATAAGGGATTCAACACTAAGACAAGCAAAACAAAAAAAATTTAACAATGAGGGAACTCAAAGATTCAGTTCAAATCCAAATTATTTAATATCTTTCCTTCTTTTTATGAACACATACTTCCTGAACTACGTTACAGGACTTAGGACTTTCAAAGAAACAAAACTACAGAACCTAAAAGACCAATGAAATAATGTCTCGGTTCAAGGGATACTGCTCTGTGAAATGCATCATCACTCATGCATCGTTTTAAAATATTAAAAAAATTGTGTATGAAATAGTATGTGGGAGTATAGTTAACTTAGTAAGTCTCATAATCATGTTTAGAAACTCCTCCAAATTGCTAGAATATGTATTAATGAGTCACTCTTTTTGTTTTATATATTTGTAACATGAAAATTTCTGAATGCTCTGATTTTATTCCTTTGATTAGATTTTAATTTTTACCATGACACTTGTTTATAAATCATAGAGAATTTGAAAAATTTATAACTTTGATTGTAGGTATGAATCCCCATTTAAATTAACAAAAAAACAGTAACAGCCAACATTTATCGAGTTCCTACTATGTGCCAGACACTATTCTAAATGTTTCACATGTATTCAATAGTCTCTCAACAAACCTATCATAGGTACTATTAATATTATAGAGATAAGGAAATTGAGGCCCAGAGAGGTTAAATAAGCATCCACAATCACACAGTAAGTGGTGGGAATAAGATATGAACCTAAGCAGTCTCCCTGGGTAGTCCTTACTCTTAACCACTTTCATATAAGGCAGGTTTTCTCAATCTTAGCACTACTGACATTTTGGACTAGATAATTCTTTCTTTTTTTTTTTTTTTAAGTAGGCTCCACACCCAGCACTGAGCCCAACATGAAGCTGGAACCCACAATCCCAGGATCAAGACCTGAGCCAAAATCAAGAGTCGGATACCCAACTGACTGAGCCACCCAGGTGCCCCTAGATAATTCCTTATTGGCCGGGGGTGGGGGTGGGGGGCACTGTTTGCGCATTGCATGATGTTTAGCAGCACCTCTGACCTCTACCACCAGATGCCATTAGCATCACTTCACCTCCCAAGTTGTAATAATCTAAAATGTCTCCTGATAATGCCAAATGTCTGGGGGAGGGAGACTGGAGGGATTGCCCACAGTTGAGAATCATTGATATAAGATAACAATTTAATCTGTTATAACACTGCAGAAACATATGATGACCAAATTATCTGAAATTAGTTTTCCCTAATTTTAAATTATTTACCACAATACAGAAATTTTTAAATCTACAGATGGGTTAAGATAGTAATACTCTAAGTCTTACAGTTTAGGGGATAATGTGTTATATAATTAAAAGCCATACTATGAAGGGCAATTTCAAACAACATGCTGGTTTTTTACTAAGTTTTTCTAGAAACCAGATTTTAGGAAAAACTTTCTTTCTAAAATTAGCATTTCATTTATGCTTATTTAAGTAAGCTGTTTTCACTGGTTTTCCTATATTTCTGCCTGGTATGTTCTATCTTACATGTGAACGTGGAAATATAACATATTCATGACAAAATTCATGATAAAAATAATTGTACCTAACCAGGCAAAAAATATATTAGTCAACCACAGGTTTGAAAACTAGCAAAACTGAACAATAATTAAGAGGACACTAGAGGTATATATTTAAATGAGTGCTGCTTAAAGATGTGTATGAAAGTGGGTATAAGTTTTTCTTTTCAAACAATTCTTACTTATTTCTAAAATTTTTTGCAATAACTTTAACCATATGCATTTGCCAATCCCCAATTAGAGCAAGGTTTCTTCCCAATTATTTGATTATTCAGAAATCCTTTAAAGAAAGCACAGAGTAATAAGGGCTCTTCTATTTGTTTAACTTTAAATACCCTCATTGCTATCTTTATTTCTTCTCAATTTCCCTACTTCTTTTTACTGTTGTAAACTAAATTGTATATATTACATCGCATCCTTATCTTTTAGTTGGTATATGTAACAATTTTCCATTTTGTTTCATAAATTTAATAAAGCAATGTTTGTAATGTTTATGTTCCAGTAATATAGCACCATTTAGTTAATTTGGTATAATCTACTTATCCATTCTCTGTTGATATCTGCAATGATTTTGCACTATATTGACTTGGCAACTAAATATTTTTCACATTTTCACCTTCTCTATCCTCACTGCCTTTATTTAGGCTCTGACCTTTTTTCCTCCTTTTTAGTTGTTTAGTCTCTTTATACTTTTGTTTTCTATTAGCTTAACTAGTAAAACATGATTAAAGAAATTCATACGTCTTATAAAAATTTAAATAATACAGAGTAAAACGTCCCACTAACTATCCTCCCCACCAAACCCTACTCCAACAAAAGTAACTATGGCTATCAGTTTGGTGCATATACTTCAGTACCTTTTTTGTTAATTCATTTATTTTCATACATGTGTACATGTAGGAAGGTTCCACTTTATATTATACCATCATTAAGCAAAGCACTTTCCTTATATTAAAAACAGAGAACTCATAATTAATGCCTGCTTCTGTCCA
Organism: Neomonachus schauinslandi; assembly: GCF_002201575.2. NCBI lineage: Eukaryota > Metazoa > Chordata > Mammalia > Carnivora > Phocidae > Neomonachus > Neomonachus schauinslandi. Next base: position 117,342,694 of record NC_058407.1, on the reverse strand, counting down.
TTCACATATTCCTTGGCTGGGCTTTGTTGTAGTCTTCATTTCATACAAGTTATGCTACTTAACACTAGTTTTACCAAAGATTTGACTTATTATTAGAAATATTTAGGGGCGCCTGGGTGGCTCAGTCGTTAAGCGTCTGCCTTCGGCTCAGGTCATGATCCCAGTTTCCTGGGATCAAGCCCCCGCATCGGGCTCCCTGCTCAGCAGGAAGCCTGCTTCTCCCTCTTCCACTCCCCCTGCTTGTATTCCCTCTCTCACTGTGTCTCTCTCTGTCAAATAAATAAGTAAAATCTTAAAAAAAAAAAAAAGAAATATTTAATTAAGAATACCATTATGGAAAACATATTATTTTAACAAATAAAATATGTAAGTAGGGATGGGAAACTAAAACTATAATTGGATTAAAGTTTAACCAAAATATTCTCCATTTAAGTACTAAAATATTAATCAGAATGATCAAGGAATGAGAGTTTTATTTTCTTTCTGGTGCATTTATATTTTTAACAGCTTTATTTAAGTATTAAGTCACCCGTTTTAAGTGTACAATGATTTTTTTAGTAAGTTTATAGAGTTGTGCAACATTATCACAATCCAGTTTTAAAATATGTCCAACATCCCCAAAAAGATCTCTTATACCCATCTCTATGGATTTATTTGCCTTTTCTGGACATTTCATATACATGGAAGGGATGAACTGTTTCTTTTTTTTTTTTTAAGATTTTATATATTTATTTGAGAGAGAGAGAATGAGAGAGAGCACATGAGAGGGGTTAGGGTCAGAGGGAGCCCGACACGGGACTTGATCCAGGGACTCCAGGATCATGACCTGAGCCGAAGGCAGTCGCCCAACGAACTGAGCCACCCAGGCGCCCAAGGGATGAACTGTTTCTGATAGACTTAAGTATCAGATTTAGCAAAAAAAAAAAAATTTTTTTTTTTTTGCATAAAGGTTTTGCAGTTGAAGTTCTTTCTAAAAGTTATAAACATGCTTTGCTCATTTGGTAAGGACAGTATATATTAACTGAACTCCTTTGCCTTATTTCCCTCCCTCCCTTCTTTCCTTCCTTTCTTCCTTTTACCAGTTTTCACTCTGTAGTATTTAATGATCATCACTCTCAAAAAGCCACAGTTTTTCAATATAGTATACATGGAAGGTATAAGGAAGGAATGGGCCTTTTAATATTGAATCCATTACATATCTTGATAGCTTAGCGAAAAGCAAAAGAAAACAGAACATATATCCTTGAGATGTTTTAGTTTCTCCTAAATGTGAAATACATTTGCAAACAAAACAAAACACAAAACAAAACAAAAACCCGTTCAGGAATCCATTTAATGCAGGTCTTCTAAAATTTGGGATTCTGTCTCCAAATACAATTTTATCGCCAATAGAATTCCACCTTTCAAAAACATCTGGTGTCACCCTTGCCTCCTCTTTTTCTCACAGTCCACATCCACTTCACTGGCACATCTTGATGTTTCTGCTATCAAAATTATACCATAATCTGAACCTTAACATCTCTACCATTACCACAATGGCCAAGCTACCACCCTTTTTTGCTTGGATGATTACAAAATCTCCTAACATACTGTCTGACTTCAGCCCTTGCCTCGCCCCTTCCCTCAATAGTCTGTTTTCAGCACAGCAGCCAGATTAAAACAAAAAACAGATCTAGTCAAAAACCTCCAACAGCTTTCCATTTTACTCAGATCAAAAGTCAAAGTCCTTGGTGGTTATCTCAGGAATTATAATTAATGCCTGAACTTATAACAACCTAGCTTAACTTGAAACAACCTATGTAGCCATCAAGAAATAACTAAAAAAACGAAATTTAAAAAAAGGAAAGGGAGTAGAAACAGTATACTACAAAAATCAACTAAATACAATAAAAAGCCAATAAAGGAGAAACTGAGGAACAAAAAACATACAAGATATAGAAGCAAATAGCTTCAAAGGACACTATCAAAAGAGTGAAAAGACAACCACAGAAGAGGAAAAATACTTGCAAATTATATATCTGATAGGGCGCCTGGGTGGCTCAGTTGGTTAAGCGACTGCCTTCGGCTCAGGTCATGATCCCGGAGTCCTGGGATCGAGTCCCACATCGGGCTCCCGGCTCAGCGGGGAGCCTGCTTCTCCCTCTCACCCTATCCCCTCTCATGCTGTTTCTCTCTCTCTCTCTCTCTCTAATAAATAAAATCTTTTAAAAAAAAAGAAATTATATATCTGATAAGGGGTAAAAAAATCCAGAATACATAAAGAAATCAACAGCAAAAAGACAATACTGTTAAAAAATGGGCAAAGGACTTGAACAGACATTCTCTAAAAGTGACATACAAATGGCCAATAAGTACATGAAAAGATGCTCAACATCACTAATAATTAGGGAACTAATAATTAGGGAAGGGTAAATCAAAACCGTAATAGATACCACTTTACGGAACTACTAGGATATACTTTTTATAAATGGAAAACAGTAAGTGTGGAAAACAATGTAGAGAAATTGGAACCCTTGTACATTGCTCATGAGAAAGTAAAATGGTGCAGTCAGTATGGAAAATAGTATGACAGTTTCTCAAAATTTAGGTATCATGATAATTATTAGCTATTCCACTTCTCTGTATATTCCCCAAAGAACTGAAAATGGACTCGAACATATTTGTACACTGATGTCCATAGCAGCATTATTCACAATAGCCAAAAGGTGGAAACAACACAAGTTCATCAACAGATGAAACCATATACAGTGGAATATAAAAAAAGCAATGAGGTACTGATATATGCTACAGCATGGATGAATCTTGAAAAGACATTATGCTAAATGAAATAAACCAGGTACAGAGGCACAAATAATGTATGATTCCATTTATGTGAGGTACCTGGAATAGGCAAATTTGTAAGACAGAAAATAGATTGGAGGTTACCAAGGGCTGGGGGAAGGATGGATGTGAAGTTATTGCCTAAAGGGTACAGAGTTTCAGTTTGGGATGATGAAAAATATTTGAAAAAGATGGTGATTTGGGTTTTAGAACATTGCAAAGGTACCTAATGCTACTGAACTGTACACTTAAAAATGGTTAAAATAGCAAGCTTTTCGTCATACATATTTCACCACACTTTTTTTTTAAAAAGCCAGTCTTCACAATCACATTAAAATCTCCAAAGTCTTTCAAAATGGCCTACCAAGTCACATCTCATTATCTCTCTGATCTCATCTCCACTTTTCCTCTGGCTTATCCGCACTCACGCCTCCTTGATGTTCCTTGAATGCACACAGGACACAATCATGCTCAGAGCCTTTGCATCTACTGATCCCTCTGCCTGAAATGGACTTCCCCCTCATCTTCATGGCTTACATCCTTCCTCTTTCAGTTCTTTGCTTAAATACCACCCTTTAAGTAAGGGCTTTGCTGATCACTCCACCTAAAACTGCAACCTCTCCCCTGATACTTCCTATCCATCTTCTCTGCTTTATTTTCCTCCATAGCGTTTATGCTATCCGGTATATCATATATTTCAATTATTTATTGTCATTCTCCTCCACCAGAACGTAAATACCATAAGCAGGAATTCTGTCTGTTTTATTCAGTGCTGTGTCCCTAAAATAGTGCTAGACACATAGGAAACAGGCAATAAATCACTGCTGGTGAATGAATAGTAAATTATTACAATCACCAATTTACTTTCCATCTCTTTAATTTTATTTATCTTCTCTAGAAATTTCATATAAATGGAATCATCCAATATATAGTCTTAAGTATGTGACTTCATTCATTTAGCATAATGTTTTAGAGGTTCATACATGTTGTTACATGTATCATTATTTCATTTTTTAAAAAATTACCAAGCAGTATTACAACCTTATCCTATTTTAAGTACTTCTTTATTATTTTTTTTTTTTAAGTAGGCTCTACACCCAGCATGGAGCCCATCGCAGGGCTTGAACTCATGATCCTGAAATGGAGACCTGAGCTGAATCAAGAGTCAGATGCTTAACTGACTGAGCCACCCAGGTGCCCCAGCACTTCCTTACTTTCTCACACACAGTGTTCTAGATTCATCTATTTTCCCTGTCCCAGCCCTGGAAACAATCATTTCATGTAGCCCTGGTTCTTTTTATTTACTCATTGGGTTTTTACTTCAATTTTCTTTTTCATTTATATTAGTACTAATTGGTCCTTCTTCAAATCTGTTTGGCTATTTTTTAAAGGGCATTAATTAGGATATAGTCTAAGCTCCTGTAACAAAGAGATTCTAAAATATAGTGGCTTAAATAAGATAGAAGATTGTTTCCTTCTCATGTAATAGTCTAGAAATAAGCAGTGCTTGGCTGGCAGGGCAGCTCAACACTTCATTCTCCGTGTCCAAATTCTGCTGACTCAAGTTTTCATTAATTATCAGTACACAAGAAGGGGGCATACACAGGCATTTCTTCTTAAGGCAAGACAGAGAAGTGCCACACATGACACTTCATAATCCATGGCCAAAATTAGCCTGGGCCACACCAACCTTCAAGGGAAGTTAGTAAATGTAGTTTTCAGTTTGGCAGCCATAAACAGGATATATTCATCTATAACCTAGGGAATCTGGGTGGATAACTAGCACTAGAGACTCTTGTGCCAATTAGAGTCCACTTTAAATTAAATTCCCCACTTGAGGTTTTGTCCTACAAAAGTAACATAACACAGGACTGCCAACTTACCTGAAGACTCACTTATAGTTACTAAATCTCTGGGGAGATGTTTTTGCCTTTTTTAAAAGAGCACCAGGTTGAGATAGCCAAGTTTTGATGTTCTGAGAAATGCTACCTGTATGCTAGCTGAGTAATGCATTTAACTTTCCCCCCTTATATTACAATCAGTATTGTAATTGTTTCAACTGAGAGGATCATCCCACATACAAACCATATGCCCTCCTGCTCTTTTAACTGTGCAAGGTGGCAATATTTCACTGAATGATCACAGATCAAGAACCAAAGCAAAGGTCACAAAATATGCCAACAGCTTTAACCTTTACTCTTATAATGGTTACAAAATGTATCATTTCAGAATCTACAATTTAAAATCATCAATTACCTTCTAAAACAATTACATACAAATTTCCATTATATATAATACCATCCTCTAATTGCAAATGTATATTTGAATAATTTTATATTGCACCAATAATTAAAGTCCAATTAAAATATTTTTCCAGAATTTTCACTCAGCCATTTGCTACCTGAATTTGCATCCTTTCCTTTACGAGTTATAGCTATCTTTAAAGCAAAAGCATACATAAATAAAAAAATATACAAGAAGCTCAAGAAAAGTATATTTTTGTAGAAACTAAAGTAACAGCTAACATTGATTAAGCAGTATATTTTATATATATCATAATACAGAAACCTCACAACCATCTCAAAAGGTAAGTAAGGACTGCTTATTTCACAGATGAGGAAACTAAGATTTAGAGACCTTATGTACTTATCCGAGATGATACAATTAGCAAGTATTACAGCAACCCATCTCTGAGATCCTAGCCACTATGCTTTAAAATGAACATTTTCCCCATACTTTAAGCTCTTTAACTTCAGGATGCATCTTAAACTTGCTGGTGTACTACGACTGCTGTTGAAGCAACACTAAGCACCAATAATGTGGCAGCTGTCATTCCCTGTGCATGCACAAACCTCCAAAACACTAGTACCAAACCTGCAGAATTTGAGTTGGAAGAAAATCCTAGAGATGATACTGGAACATTCTTTTAATTCTTAAGAACCAAAAAACTGCTGAGGAGAGGGGGAAGGTGGAGGAAAGAAGACCTATTTAGCAACACTTCCAAGCAACATTTCCAAAGTAGGAATCAAAAAGTGGGTTAGCTCCACATAATTGCAAAACGGTCTTAAGAATTCAGCAGCAATGGCTGTTGATTCATTTAGAAATGCACAGAGACTCCATGTGGAAAAAGAGAACATCACTGACTGAGTCAAAAAGTGATTGGAGAATTGGACTCTGAATGTAAAGAAATTTAGCAATCCTTTAACCAATTTATTTCATATCTATTTTCATTTTCAGGTATGTGCAAAAGTTATAAATAATAAAATCTATGTCTCATTAATTCTGATAGAGTTCTTTTGATAAATATGAAAATTCTAAATGGTAAAGCCTCAACAGTATGTTTTCCTTTTAATTTGTATATAAAATCATGGTACAAATGCTATGATAACAAAAACAGTGTTTACTATACAATTTACTATACAGGACATCTTAACATAGAGCTTCAGATATAACACATCAACGAAATCATGCCCCTCCTACCAACCTCACCTTCTGACCAGGAGCTTATGCATTACATAGGACAAAAATCTGATAATTCACCCATATCATAGCATTGACACTTTCTCAATTTTTTCAGGCTCATAAAAGGTAATGCTTTTCTGCTTAGTTCCCAATTTATTCAGTTCATGATTTCCTTTATGTTTTAGCCTATATATAATTTGTAAGGCTGTACTAAAAATAATTTAGGCATTTAAGTTACTTTCTTAAATTATCATTGTTACCGTGACAAATTTTTTTAATAATTTCATTGATTTCTGTTAGTATTTTTTGCTACTCAACATTGTGATGTTTCTAAAAAATAATGTAATTCAAAGCCATATAACTGTAATTTTGTACTATCAAATAAAAATGTGATGAACACTATGAATTATAAGGTAAATTCTCTTCTTTTGTGTTCTCCAAATTTTATTATTCTGACAGTTAACTAACAAATTAAGTCTCCTTTTCCTCTCATACTAAGTTCCTTAAAGGAGGTCGGTAGAAGAAAACAAAAAATTCCCATTTCTCAGTAGGTATTAAAATATAAAAATTTTTAAAAACAAAAATGCAGAAATAGCACTGGAGCCAGAAAACAAGTAAAAGCAGGAAATTCTTAGTTACAAAATAGGCTAATAAACATTTTTAAATAAAAGATTTGAAATTTATCAAGAGGAGAGAAAATACTTGTGGTCCTATTCAAATATTTGTTCCTGTCCTTCCATAATGAATCCTTTCTTTTGTAGATCTTGACAGACTCCTTCCTGTGTCAGCATCTCTTTTTTTTTTTTTTTTAAGATTTTATTTATTTATTTGACACAGAGAGAGCAAAGCAAGAGGGAGCAGCAGAGAGAGAGGGAGAAGCAGGCTTCCCAACGAGCGGGGAGCCCGACTGGGGCTCGGATCCCAAGACCCTGAGATCATGACCTGAGCCGAAGGCAGACACTTAACCAACTGAGCCACTCAGGTGCCCCATCAGCATCTCTTTCTTGATAGGCCAAAGATTTATTTTTAAACATGGACCACAATAAATATGAAGTTGATTTGATTTCTGCTGTGCTCCTTCCACAAAACTATTCCTAATATTCTCAGAGACAATAAGTATGATCAATGGTTATGGTAGAAAAAAAGATAAAATTATCAGCTTAAGAGTTTGGAATCTCATCCTGAATATTTTGTGATGTTTTTCTAATCCCTACCCAAATGTTTCTATATTGCTAATCTCTCATATACATTTTAAATCACAGTAAAATTTTGAAAGATAGCTTCTAAACTTTTATTCCACACTAATTAGGGTAAATATTTTAGTTTGTCTTGATAGGACTCTGGCCACAGAAGTATATATAATAACTGTCTAAACATACATGTGATATAATGCCTTAATTTTATAATTTATTTAGAGATACTCAGAAAATCAATGACTACTAATAAATGTTTCCCTTTAAACATTAGATTTGGCTCATTAACAATTCAATAACAACTGGGGTGAAAGAAATAATTTATTTGGATATCCTTTGTTAATGTCAAACAATGAGTTGTTTATCTTAATATATTTCACCTTCAGAAGCTGAAATCATCTCAAAGAGTCACATTTTGTCTTCCTCTTTGCTATATATTTATAAGGACCAGCTTAAGAGAACTTTTTAAGTTCTAGAAGAAATCAAAAGAAAAGGACATCTGGAGATATAATTTGAACTTTTAACTAAGAATTACGAGCCCAGAAAAACTGACATAAGAAAAACATAATACAGAGTCATTTTTAAAGCCCCTTCCTTTGAGAAACATAAGATATGTTGTACTTTTTTTTTTTATAATTTGTCAACCGATTTCTGCTCATTTCAGAAACTCTCCTAAAACTTACGTATTGAACAAAGAGTTTGACATCATAATTCAAATTACTTCTACTGAAATTAATCATTAAAACTAAAGAGGAAATGGTACAGATATAAATGTATAGCATAAAAGATACCTCAGTCACTGACAGAACTTTAGAAATTTAGAGCAACCTGGATGGTATCATAACTGCATAGAGTAACTGAAGCATATAGAGGGAAGACAAGACAATAGGACTAAATATGTCATCTAAACAAATTTCAAATACAAAAAAAAATGCTGTTCTCAGAAAAACTTTCAGGAATTGGACTCTATAATTTAAGTTCACCAACTTCTCTTTTCCCTTTATCTTCTTTATTTAATACACATTCACATAAAATTAAGAACTCCACTCTGCTGTAGCTGTTTACTAATATGGAGCATGACCCAGGCTTTGTTTTGCTTTCAAGGAGACTTATGTAAAACGCAATATAAATGAATTACTGGAAGAATAAATTTTGAAACAAGGACATACCAAATATAACCCCCAAATTTGTTATTAGTTTCAATAGGCATATATATCTTTGCCACATTGCCATAAAATTTCTAAATGCTTACTCTCAATTTTTGTATTTATCACACTGCAAACAAGCACCAGTCCCCAGATCATACTTTGAGTAGCATGACCTCAAAGACCAAAAAGAACATAACACACACAAAAATAATAATTAGGAATTAGTGGTTGAAGCTTTATTCAAGTGCTAAGTATTCAGCAAGTTTGCTGTTGAAGAGGATATATTTGAATCTAAAATAAATGCACTGAATATAACTTCCTTCTTCCTTAAGAAGTAGCTTTATTACATTTGAAGTCAAGTTCAGAGTTTGACATTTAAATTAAAAAAACAAAACAAAACCCTGGACCTTGAAAATAAAAGAAACTACAAGTTAATTTAATCTATTTTTCCCTCAAGAGTAACACTGGTTGTCAAAGCAGTCCTATAACCAATTCCTACTTGTCTGGTATAAAACATTACTATATAAATAAGAGGTCTGGAGGATACAGCTATGGGCAGCATAAGACAGACTGATGATCATCCACTGGTTTTAATCCAGAACTACTTCTGCCCTATTTCTACTACTTGAGAATAGTTGCTGGTATAGTTCATATTCTACATCAAGAAAATGGAAATAGGGTAATGTTAGGTTGAAAACAGAGTATCATGATATATTCCAGTAAAAAATCTTTGCTTCAAAAAAGTAGAAAGCTGAACGGCTCTTCAAAAGATGATGTCAGGGGCGCCTGGGTGGCTCAGTTGCCTAGCGACTGCCTTCAGCTCAGGTCATGATCCCAGGGTCCTGGGATCGAGCCCCGCATCGGGCTCCCTGCTCGGCCGGAAGCCTGCTTCTCCCTCTCCCCCTGCTTGTGTTCCCTCTCACGCTGTCTCTCTCTCTCTCTGTGTCAATTAAATAAATAAATAAAATCTTTAAAAAAAAAAAAGATGATGTCATTTTCAAATCAGCTTCCAACTTCGTTAACAGATTTATAAACCACATAGTTAATTGAAGTAAGGTAATATTAAGACCTGGCAACTTATGGAATAAGCCTTACGAAGTAATAAATCCAGAAATTATTAGTATGCACATATAAATATGAACATAACCTAAAGAACAGGGCTACTTGTTGTTGGTTGTATTACTGCGCATGTGTTCTGGTTTCTCAATTCTCTAAAAATCAAAATTCCCACAACAAGGAAGTCTTGTTGCTTCCAATATTAAACTGTCATAATTAAAGAAGTATACTCGTTCCTATGTGACTTCTGAAGGCAAATATAGCACCAATGAAAGAAATTATTATTAAAATTTATCAGGTTAAATTTTAATAACCAACACTAACAATGAAAAAGCCTATCTAGGGCGCCTGGGTGGCTCAGTTGGTTAAGCGACTGCCTTCGGCTCAGGTCATGACCCTGGAGTCCCTGGATCGAGTCCCGTATCGGGCTCCCTGCTCGGCGGGGAGCCTGCTTCTGCCTCTGACCCTCCCCCCTCTCATGTGCTCTCTCTCTCTCATTCTCTCTGTCTCAAATAAGTAAATAAAACCTTTAAAAAAAAAAAAAAGAAAAGAAAAAGCCTATCTAAGAAGAAAGTGATTATATCTCTATTACCATAGAAAATCAAACAGAAGGCAGATCTATCGCTAGAAACTCCTTTAGGGTTCCCAAATCTAATTCCAACGTGTTGGCATGGCAGCAGGGGCGGGGGGTTCCCACTCCCACAATACCAAGCAATTCTTATACACTCCGCTGGTGTCTAAGAATTCAACTCTATTCTGACACTATCTACCAAAAGATAGTATTAGATTCCACAGGTTAAGGCTCAGTCCTACAAGACCCTCCCACTTCAGATGCCAGTCACAGCCCCAGGCTATTAACTGTGCTTCTAGCCTGCCAGCTTCAGATTGGAGGTCCCATCAACCTCCTCCTTAGGTTCTTTTAATCTGCTAAAGTGGCTCACAGAATTCAGGGAAACACACTTGTTTGCCAGTTTATAATATGATAAAGGTTATGAATCAACAGTCAGATGAAGAGGTACATAGGGTAAGGTATGGGGAAAAGGGGTAGGGCTTCCATCCCCTCTTCAGGCACACTACTCTCCCAGCACCTCCATGTATTCACCAATCCAGAATCTCCCTGAATCCAACCCTTTTGGGTTTTCATTGGGGACCTCATTGCCATCATGATTTGCTAAGTCATTGGCCATGGCTGATTCAAACTACAGTTCCTCTCCCCTCTCTGGTCAAGGGGTGGGATTGAAAGTTCCAACCTTCTAATCACATGGTTAGTCCTCCTGGCAACCAGGCTCTACCTATGGGTAGGGTCCAAGAGTCACCTTCATTAATAACAAGATACCCATGTCACCTTTATGGCTCCAAGGTATTTTCAGGAGCTGTGGATAAAGACCAAATATAACTGAGAAATATATTTTGGTCATTTAAATGACTAAGTATGTATTTCTTATAAATCATTTTTTAGGGTAGATAACCAACAATTAAACCAAAATTATTTTCTAATGTTCTGCTCAATACTAAGATTCTATCCATCCATAGTGGTCCTAACAAAGGGACGAAACATTTCCTAGCACTTGGCTGGAACTCCTCTTCTACAATAGAAGAAATAGGCATGATAGATGGAATTTTGCTGAAATGAATCTAAATTCATATATTGAGGGTATCTGTATTCCTCAAATATGCTATTATACCTAAAGTTATTCATAGTGGGTAAGAAAATTGTGCTTCAAAACAAATTTGACACAAACCTAAATGTGTCTTGGCTAACAACATTTAGTAATTATTTCATAAGTCCACATAGTTGTAATGCTCACTACTTTAAAAAAAAAAAAGGAAAGTGTTATTAGCAAAGATTGTGGAGGTAAAACATTCTCTAGTTTGTAGCAAGATTTGCAAGAATAGCAATCCCACCAACCAGATGTTCTTGACAACTTTCTTTTTAGTAATAAGGAAATTATGCTCAACCTCACTAGTTAAAATGAAAATTAAAATAAAATGGAATTTTTCACCTTTAAGAATATAGAAAATATAAAAGTCTGACTAGAATATCAATTATTGATTAAGGTGTAGGGAAGGTAAATTAGTGTAGTCACTATGGAAAGTAATTTGGCTGTGTCTAACAAAATTCAAAATATTATGTAGCCTATGATCTAGTTAATCCATATCTAGGTATATAACCCAAAACAGACTCAGATACATAGTACAAAATATATTTTGTATCACACTATAAACTTTTTGATTGAGACCGGTAGGAAAATACATTTTACATAATTGTGTTCTGAGTTGTAATACATGTCTCATGAAAAAAATAAATGCCCTTTACTCTGACACTTTCTACTACATTCTATTCTTTTTCAAAATGCAGATTCCAACCTACCTAAATTGATTTCATCACCTGCTGTATGGAAAACACTGCCCTAAAAAACTGAGGCAATATTTACAAGACAACATCTATTAAGACTGTTCACTGTGGCCTTGTTTAAAATAGAGAAAAAACTGGGTATAATTTATATGTCCATTGATAGGTAGATAATTAAAATGTAAAATACAATGTAATATTATGAAGCAGTTAACAGATCTTAAAAATATAGAATAAAAGAAGCAAGCAGAACAATATTTCCAGAAATATGTAATTTCCAGCAATACCATATTATGATTATGTATATTATACATATATAAAATTATTAAAGTGGCCAGAAGTATATATATATATATATATTTTTAAAGATTTTATTTATTTATTTGGGAGAGAATGAGATAGAGAGAGAGAGAGCATGAGAGGGGGGAGGGTCAGAGGGAGAAGCAGACTCCCTGCTGAGCAAGGAGCCCGATGCGGGACTCAATCCAGGGACTCCAGGATCATGACCTGAGCCGAAGGCAGTCGCTTAACCAACTGAGCCACCCAGGTGCCCTCTATATTTTTTAATATATTATTTCACAGGGGAGTGGGAGGTTCTCAGATAGTAAAGGCAGGTTTGAGAGCCTTTAAGTGATATATGTCATGTTTTAATTTTTAAAGAATATTTAACTGTTACTTGAAAAAAATTTGGGAAGAGTTGCAGCAAGCTTTGAGATAGGAATAGGAGTAGAATGAATGAATGGGAGTAGAGATGAGAAACAATGAGGTAGAGGAGAATCAAGTGTATATATCCATACATTTGCATCAATGAATAAGGAGAAAAAAGCTGGGGGAAAAAAGGACCAAAATCATATGGACTAAGGAAAGATTAGGGAGGTATGTAGCAACAGCTGGGGGTGGGGGGGGAAAGCATGAAGTGGATTGAAAAGGCAGGAAGAAAAGGCCTAACAACTGGTAAACTGATCCATTCCTCATTGGTGGTTCAACTGTATAAATAAAAGGGTGGCAGCTTAGTGGGAAAGTACTTAGCAACTCTGTTTACACAGACAACACAAAGTGCCACTAGAGTGGCAAATTGAACTGTGCAAGGCCAATTAACCCTTTCACCTTAGTGTTTTATACTAGCGATCTTACTTAATGTGCCTCTGTTAGATCTACACTGATGTGTTAAAACCAAATGTAATTATAAATCATTGTTACATGTATTGATGAATTCTGCAAATTCCATGAAGCATATCCATTTTATTTAGTGTTCTGAATACCTTCTTTGCTACTCTCATCTGGCTTTAATTAAGAATGCTTTCAAAGGAAGAAAGGTTATCCAAAAACTCAAACTACACATGTCCTTTATTAAACTATGAATTGATCACTACGCAAGTTTTCTGGCCTAAAGGATTTTTTTTTTTTCAGTTAGATTCACCTCAAATTTCTTCTAGATAAATTAGGGGAAAATTAGGGAAAGAGAAACATATTTAAATGAGCAAAAATATAGTAGGGAAATCCTAATATGCACTGAAGATGTCTGTAAACCAACCAGCTGCTGTATAAGCAGTTATATCTATAATCATGATTTACTACTTATGAGAACTTTGCATCTTGAAGGGCTATATTATTACAATTTTTTAAAAAGACAATAAATAGGTTTATTGTTGAAAATTGTATTCATCTTCCTAATTTCAAAATACAGTCATGTATCTTCTTTGAACCATCTATATTTGAGAGCAAGAATCATATCTTCCACACATTCTATCAAACCTAGAAAAGTATCATACACTTTATATAGGCATGCATAGGTTTGGTAATGATGAATGAGAAATGGTGGCATATGTGAAAGGCTTGCTTCTATGACATAGTAGGGCCGATAATAAAAGCATGTATTGTTCAATAGTAAGTTAAGGCAATCCACATAAACATTTATTCATTAATCCTAACACTCTCTTTTCCCTACTACCCACAGCTCCAGAAGGTTACCAACATCATCCCACTATTAGCTAAAATTCCATGTCAAATCTTCTTCTGGCCATGTATTTATCACTGAATCTTAATAGCAATACTTTTTTTTTTTAAATATTTCATTGATTTATTTGAGAGAGAGTGGAGAGTGAGCACGAGAGGGGGAAGGGGCAGAGAGAGGGAAAAGCAGACTCTCCACTTAGCAGGGAGCCCTACATGGAGCTCAATCCCAGGACCCCGAGATCGTGACTTGAGCAGAAGGCAGACGCTTAACCCACTGAGCCACTTAGGGGCCCCAATAACAATACTTAAAAGGTTAGACTTGCTTTTAGGAGCAAGGGACTTTTCCTAGTTCTGGCTTTTCTCAGTTCTTCCCAATGGGTAACAAAAGATGAGGGAGGTGGAGAATTTGGCGTGCATTATGCTACAGAGGTTATGTCTATTGACTTCTATGGCTAGGTTAAAATCAGTGGAGGAAGAGAAGGATACAGCCTCTGCCTTTATCGAAGTCTCTTCTTGAATGCAGGCCACCCACCAGTTTCCCCCATTACTCTTTTCTTCCATAACAACACCAGCACAATCACTGCAAAAGCAACCAATCAAAACAAACAGCATCAGTGAAGACCAATGGTAGGACCAATGAATGGTAAGCAACAGAAGAAACAGTGTTAACTCCAAATCTGCTCTCATGAATGAGCCTGAGCATACTGATGCTTCTTTGTAAGTAGATAGAGAATATGGTCGACACCCAAGCACAAAAGCAAATCTTAGTACTTAGTACTTAAATGCCACACAAAATTCAAGATTTTACCTAAGTGATTTTTTAAAGATTTTATTTATTTGAGAGAGAGAGAATGAGAGAGAAAGAGAGAGAGCATGAGAGGGGGGAGGGTCAGAGGGAGAAACACACTCCCTGCTGAGCAGGGAGCCCCATGCGGGACTCAATTCTGGGACTCCAGGATCATGACCTGAGCTGAAGGCAGTCACTTAACCACAGAGCCACCCAGGCACCCCATATCTAAGTGATTTTTTAAAAAGAAAAGTACCAAATTTCAAAAATGTAAAGAAAAATACAATACTAGACTATGACAAGTAAACAGGTTATTTACCTAAAAGTTGCAATATAGATAGTGCAATTAATTAATTTACGAAACTCAGTTTCTCTAAAGCACTTATACAAGGTCTTCTTCAGGAATTTACTTCCTTGTTTTGCAGATACACACAAACTATAATACAAATCACAATCATTCTGAAGGAGAAATAATTTCTAAAAGCAGTGATTATTAATTTAACCCAAGCAAGGATGTATAAGTACAGATATCTCTTCCTAGTTCCCTTCTGAACACTCTAGTCCTGGAGCCCATTTTGGACTTAAGTTTAGAATTGAATCCCAGTGCAGAGCACCAAAACAGACATGCCCAGGAGCAGGTAGTCAATTACCATGATTTTTTTTTCACATTAAATAAAACAAATATAACCTAATATATATAATATAGCATTTAAGTTAAAAGTCAGGAGGCTTATGTTCTCATGCTGACCCTACATATGATGATTACATCACTCTGGACCTCTCCCTCCCCACCTGGGTAATGAAGGTTGATAACAGGTCTTTTCTCTCTTTTGGAAAGCTGATCAGATTGTCTAATATAAAAATTATTTGAAAGGTCTACAGAAAAGTAATAAATAAATGAAATTTTCTCAAAGTAACAAGGGGAAGAAAAAAAACACCCATTCCCAAATTATTTTGGTACATTCTGTACATTAAGCCAGCATTTAGATGATATTTAACAGCAAAAGCTTTTTTTTTTTTTTAATTTTAAATGAAGATGTCTAGTTTGTACATAGGAACATTTGGCTTATTTTGTAATTTGGATAAGCTTCAGTAGTTTTTTTTTTCCTAAAGCTCTTCTCTTCAAAAGTCCTTCCACCTTTCTCTCTCCTCATCAACCAAATATATATTGATAGAATGAGATTTTTCTTGATTAACTCTTTTTAGTAGGTAACATAGTATTTAAGAAGTACTAAAGAATATAAAACATAAACAGCCACTAGCGACCTAGAAGTATATCTCCATCAAGAGGGGGAAATCTTGGAGCACCTGACTGGCTCAGTCAGTGGAGCATGTATGTGACTCTTGATCTCGGGGTTGTAAGTTCAAGCCCCATGTTGGGTGTAGAGACTTAAAAATAAAATCTTAAAAACAACAACAACAAAGAGAGGGAAATCTTAATGGGGGAGGGAGGGAAAGAGCAAGAGAGAAACATAAATTCAAACTCTACAAGGACTTTCATTATTTCTTGAAGCAAAATTTTGTAGTACTCATATACTGATAAAGTAATTTATAGAATTCAGAAAGCCAGCCTCTCAGTAAAGTGAGAAAGTCAATTAGCAAGTGAAAAGATAGGCTCAGAATCTGATGAGAATGGGGTCAGCAACTTCTTTTTTTTATAGGTGGTTTTATTAAAGAGGACAGGACCCGTGGGCAGAAAGGGCTGCCTGGGGTCAGCAACTTTTTTATTTTATTTTATTTTATTATGTTATGTTAATCACCATACATTACATTATTAGTTTTTGATGTAGTGTTCCATGATTCATTGTTTGTGCGTAACACCCAGTGCTCCATGCAGTACGTGCCCTCTTTAATACCCATCACTGGGCTAACCCATCCCCCCACACCCCCTCCCCTCTAGAACCCTCAGTTTGTTTCTCAGAGTCCATAGTCTCTCATGGTTCGTCTCCCCCTCTGATTCCCCCCATTCATTTTCCCCTTCCTACTATCTTTTTCTTCTTCTTTTTTTTTTAACATATAATGTATTATTTATTTCAGAGGTACAGGTCTGTGATTCAACAATCTTACACAATTCACAGCACTCACTATAGCACATACCCTCCCCAATGTCTATCGCCCAGCCACCTCATCCCTCCCACCCCCCACCACTCCAGCAACCCTGTTTGTTTCCTGAGATTAAAAATTCCTCATATCAGGGCGCCTGGGTGGCTCAGTTGGTTGGGCGGCTGCCTTCGGCTCAGGTCATGATCCTGGAGTCCCTGGATTGAGTCCCGCATCGGGCTCCCTGCTCGGCGGGGAGTCTGCTTCTCCCTCTGACCCTCCCCCGTCTCATGTGCTCTCTCTCATTCTCTCTCTCTCTCAAATAAATAAATAAAAATCTAAAAAAATAAAAAAATAAAAATAAAAATTCCTCATATCAGTGAGATCGTTATTATACATGTCTTTCTCTGATTGACTTATTTCACTTAGCATACTTCTTAAGCTCCAAGTACATTCAGCAGAACTAGGCAATACTAGGGCACAGACAGGTAGACTGTTTACAGACAACATATAGTAGTCTATCAATTGATTTTATTTTGTCTTGCAGTGCTACCAAATTATTTCCTGTCTATAAAGAGTGGGAATCATACCATATACCTCTTTCAAAGATTCATAAAACCTAACACAGTGCCAAGGACTAATAGAATAGATGAAGGAATATAAAGAGGCACAGGAAAAAAAGGCAAAGAATTTAAAAGACAATGGAAACATACACAAAATCACTACCCAAAAGGGCCTCTACAATACCCAAGGATCCCAAGGCTAAAATACTTTCTAAAAAACTACATCACAAGGCACCCTTTATTCAAAGACTGTAAATTCAGCAAGTGATATGTTTGTACAATGTTATCAGACACATCTAAGGCTATAAAAAATACAAATATCAAGTCTGGTTAAACACTGTCATTGAAGTGCACACGTAAGAGCAATTATTACTCAGCTTATTGCAGGTTAATTAATGTTATGACAAATGCTTCCTTAACTTGAACTGTCTTATATGTGATTAGTAAACAATGGAATAAGGTCCTTATAACTCAAAAGTTGAGTTAGCACAACTTGGTTTTCTCCCAGCACTCTCATTTTATTAAGTGATCTAAGACAAGATTTCTCACAATTAGAGAAAGCCTTAGCAATATATGAAGACCTTAAAAAACAGCTAAAAATCTACAGGTATTCCTTCCTTTAATCTAAGTAGTAGCTGGTTTATAGGCATCAAGAACAGCTATGGTTTCCACTATGTAAAGTTACTGATGAAGCCATGAGTACAGCTGAAGCAGCAGCAAAAACCACTGCAGTGAAATGGGTTCTCCTCTGAGTCATACTTAAAATTTTTATTCAAATGACCTTAAAAACCTATTATCCCAAATAAGGAAGCATGAGCATAAGAGTTTAAAGGATTTTAAGAACTGACTGACTATAATGCTAGGTAAAAATGCTGATGGAGGTTTAATTAAGTTTTTTAAAGTGTTGTTTTAGTTAATGCTTATAAAGTTCCATAAAGGGCTGTATTCAATCCTTTTTTCTTATAAATTGTTTTTCTTATAGTGTGATTTTGCAGAACAAGAAAAGCATATATTGAGTTAAGGCAGAAATAACTGTTCTTGGATCTGGTCTACCTGGATAAAGTAGAAAATAATGGAAAGCAAATTAAAAACAGAATTCCAGTAGAGGAGATACCCTTATTTATTTTTTTCACCATGGCTTACTGATAAGACCTTCTTCAAGTCAGTCAGATTGAGGTATAATGAATAAAAAAAACTATAAATCCTTTCTTGCTTACCTGCTCTGAGCAGTTTTTTCTAGGCCTTCAATGCCTTCACCATTTTTGATAATAATCAAAACTTTCTTCTCCCATGGCTTTCGATTTCTTTATTCTGATTTCTTGTGTAGTTCCCCAGCTTACCATTCTTTCTCAGAATCAAAACATAACATACATATGGGGTTGAAAAGTCCAATGCTAAACACTGTGCTAGGTATATTAAAGAAATGGCAGCAAAAACCAAAAGATACAAAATCCAGATCTTAAAGAAACTATATAAATACACATATTTCCTAGTTCTTTCCACTGGGAAATACTACATGCAATGACACCACAGAAGAAGAACATCTTGTGTGCCAGAAAATAAAGTGTCCTGAAAAATAGTAGGGATAAGTTTAAAAACAGAGGAGCCAATGTGAAGGAGTTCTCAATGGCCAAATGTGATATAATACCAGCAAGGAAATAATGATGGTAATGGAGTATAAGCCATAAAATATTCATGAGTGCATACTGATATAACTGACTAAATAGTGAGAAGGGCTCTCTCTTCTTTACAGTACAATACCAACTAATAAATATAGAAAGAATAATGGAAATAGAAAAATCACCATCTGGTAAATACCACAGTAATGATGGTTAGAGGCAAAAGTCATCAATGGAGGCAAAAATTACTGGGCAAAAGTATGATGAGAAACAAAATATTTACATAGTCTCAAAGTATCTTCCCACAAGAAAAACGAGAAAGGGAAAATAGTAACTTTGCAGTGGAAAACTTTGCAGACACTTAACTAAGCAATCAGAATTAATATCATCTGTAATGAGATACATCAATATCATGTTCCTACTGATATACCAGAAAGGGCACATCACGTCTTTGGGTATTCATGCCAAACACACATAACCTGAATTTAATCATGAGGAAACATCAGATAAACCCAAATTGAGGGACATTCTAAAATATATCTAAAATAGAACTCTTGAAAAGTGTCCAAGTCAAGAAACACAAGACTGAAGAATTGTCCCAGAGTGAAAAACATCAACGAGATAAGATAACTAAATGGGTGAATCTGGACCAGAAAAAGAATGTTAGAGGGACTGCTGGCAAAATCTGAATAAGAGTGTAGGTCAGTTAGCAGTACTATCTGTGTTAATTTCCTGATTTTGGTAATTTTACTAAGGTTATGCAAGATATTTGGGGAAGCTAGGTAAAAGGTATAAGGACCTCTTTGTATTATTCTTGCCACTTTTTTTTTTGTCTGAAGTTATTCCAAAATGAAAGATAATAAGTAAAAATAGTTCAAAAATATTTTTCTTAATTCTAATATTTGAAGTCAGTGATCATACATCTCTTTAGCCTCTCCTTTTCACATTAAATATTTCTTCACTGGATAAGATTCCCAGAACCACTTTTATATTTGTAACTCACCCTTTTAAAAATTCCATTTGATAATATATCTATTTCTAGGGTTGTACATAATATACTGATAGGGATTACATTCTATTTCTCACTTTCTATGATCAAGTTACGATATGTTTATTAATGCAAATTAGAGTTGGCTTTTAAAAGCAGATGCATGTGTCTGAGATGATCATGTAGTTTCTGTCCTTGATTTTATTAAGTCTGTACTACATTAATTGGTTTTCAGATGTTAAGCTAACCTTGCATTCGTGGGATAAAGCCCACTTAATCATGGTCTTTAATTCATCTTATATGTTGCAAGATCCAGTTGACTAACATTTTTGCTGGAAATTCTACATCTACATTCATGAAAGTAACTGGTCTATAGTTTTCTTTTCTTGTGACATCTTCGTCTAACTTTGTGTTACACAGTAACACTTACCTCACAGAATGAGTTGAGAAGTATTCCCTCCCCTCCTCTTCTATTTTCTGGAAGTTTGTGGAAGACTGTAATTATTTCTTTTTTAAATATTTGATAAAATTCACCAATGATGCCATGTGGGTATAAGCTTTTCATGGAAAATTTTTATTTACTAGTTCAGTTTACTTACTTGTTATATGTCTGTTCAGATTTTCTATTGACACAGTTGTGGTAAATAAACTTTGTTCATTTCATCTATGTTGCCTAATTTATTGGCGAAGTTCATAGTATTCTCTCATAATGTTTTTAACTTCTGTAGCATTCGTAGTGATACACATCTTCTTTCATTCTTGAAGTTGGTCATTTATTCTTTTTTTCTTGATCAGTCTAGCTAACAGTTTATCAATTTTATAATCTTTTCAAAGGGCAAACTTTTGGTTTGATTGGTTCTACCATTGTTTTTCTGTTTTATTTTTCATTGGTTTTGGCTCTAATCTTATTATTTCCTTCATTTTTCTTGCTTTGAGTTTAATTTGCTCTTTTTCCCCTCCTTGTGTTTTAAGGCAAATGCTTAAGGCACCTGATGTGAAGTCTGTCTTCTTTGCTGATACAGGTATTTAAAGCTATAAATTCCACTATACACCGCTTTAACTGCATCCCCTAAATGTGATATGTTGTTTTAATTTTCATTCAGTTCAAAATATTTTCTAATTTCCCTTGTGATTTTTTTTCTTTGACCCATGGGTAATTTAGATGTGTTAAGGTCCAAATATTTGGTGGTTCCCAAATTTGTTTGTTGTTGATTTCTAATTTAACTCCATTGTGATTAGAGAATATACTTTGTATTATTTTGATCCTTTTAAATATACTGAGGTTTGGCTTATGACCTAGTATATGAACTATCCTGCAAATGTTCTATGTGGATTTGAAAGAAATGTGTTTTCTACTGTTCTTGGGTGGAGTGTCCTATAGATCTCAGTAAGGCCAAGTTGGTTGATAGAATTATTCCAGTCTTGTATATTCTTGTTGATTTTCAGTCTAGGTATTCTATCATTTACTGAGAGCAGGTTATTAAATTATTATTTCTTATTATCTATTTTTCCTTTCAATTCTGTAAGTTTTTGCTTCATGCATCTTGGAGTCCTGTTGTTAGATGTGTATACCTGTTGTACATTCTTGATGAATTGTCCTTTTTATCACTATGAAATGTCCCTCATTTTCTGTAGTAATATTTTTTGTCTTCAAGTCAATTTTGCCTAATATTAGTATAACAGTATATTATATATTGGTACATTGCCTAATGTTAGTATATTACTGATATAGTATTAATGCTTGTACCATCCTTTCACATTCAACCTATTTGTGTCTTTGAATCTAAAGTGTCTCTTGTAGAAAGAATACAGTTGGATCTTTTTTTAATCCAGCCTGACATTCTCTACTTTATATTTTGTAATGTTTAATCTAGTCATATTTAATTTAGTTATTGATATGGTTGGATTTACATCTGCCATTTTGCTTTGTTTTCTATATATCTCATATCCTTTTTCCCATTTCTCCTTTATTGCCTTCTTTTTAGTTACATAGCTATAGATATGTCCTAGTGTTCCATTTTACTTTGTTAGAATTTTTACTACATAAATTTTTTAGTTGTTTTCTTAGTGGTTGCTCTAAGGATTACAATATATATTGTAACTTATCAAGATGTACTTTAGATTAATACTAACCTTTTACTGAAAAAATATAGAAACATTGCTCCATTATAGCTCAATTTCTTCCCTCTTTCTTTGTGTTATCATTATTATATACAGTAATCTTTATATGTTATAAGCTCAACAACAGAGTTTTATAGTTGTTTTATGTAATTGTTTACCTACATATTTATATTTTCTGGGGTTTTTTTCTTCACATAGATTCGCATTACTCTGGTTTCATTTCATTTCGGTCTAAAGAACTTCCTTAAATATTTCTTGTAAGATAGGTCTACTAGCAATGAATTCCTTTAACCTCTGCTTATCTGGAAATGTCTTTATTTTACCTTCTTTTTGAAAGATAAGTTTGTAGGATATAGAATTTCTGGTTACACTTTTTTTTCTTCAGAACTTTGAATATGCCAGCCCACTGTTTTCCAGCCTCCCTTGTTTCTGATAAGAAGTCAGTTTTTAATCATCTTGCTGTCATCCTGTATGATTTTTAAATTTTACTTTCAAGATTTTCTCTTTATTTTTGGATTTTTACAATTTCACTGTGATTTGCTTAGGTATGGTTATCTTTGTGTTGAACTTATTTGGAGTTTGTTGAGCTTCCTGGTTGTACAGATTTAATACTTTTTATCAAATTTGGTTAATTTGGGGGCATTCAACATA
The DNA here is from genome assembly GCF_002201575.2 of Neomonachus schauinslandi. Lineage (NCBI taxonomy): Eukaryota > Metazoa > Chordata > Mammalia > Carnivora > Phocidae > Neomonachus > Neomonachus schauinslandi. The sequence goes on along the minus strand of NC_058407.1, from coordinate 117,319,937 downwards.
CTTTCCTCTTGTCCTCCCGAGATTTTCATTACATACATGTTGATATGCCTGGTTGTGTCCCACAGGTTTTTGAGTCTATTCATTTTTCTTATTCTTTTTTCTTTCTGTTTTACAAACTGAATAGTTTCTACTAATCTGTCTTCAAGTTCACTGATTCTTTTGCCATCTCAAATCTGCGGTAGATCACATCAAGTGAATATTTCATCTCAGTTAAGGTCTTTTTCAACTCCAGAATTTTGATTTGGTTTTATTTTTTAAATTTCTACCTATTTTTTTATATTCTCTATTTGCGGAATCATTGTTATATTTTTCTATGACTTCCTTTATTTCTTTGAACATATTTATAACAGCATCTTTGAAGTTTTTTGCCTGCTAAGTACAACATCTGGGCCCATTTAAACACAGTTTCTATTGATTTCTTTTTTCCCCTGAGTACAGATCACTTTCTTGTTCCTTTTTATGTATCACAGATTTTGTTGAAAACTGGCTATTTGATAATATACTGGAGCAACCTTAGATTCTGATTGCCCCCTTGCACTGGGGCTTGTTCTTCTGTTTTTGTTTGTATGTTTAGTGACCTGCCAGGGATTCCCCCTCTTGCCTTTATTTTTAAGTTTGTGCAACATAGTTTAATGATGAGTCAATCATTAGCTAGAGGTTGTGCTCAAACATCTTAGGCCAGTAAAGCTTCTACTTTTATTTATTTTTTAAGATTTTATTTAATTATTTGACAGAGAGCGAGACAGCAAGAGAGGGAGCACAAGCAGAGGGAGTGGGAGAAGGAGAAGCACTCTTCCCGTGAGCAGGAGCCCGATGTGGGGCTCAATCCCAGGACTCTGGGATCATGACCTGAGCCGAAGGCAGACGATTAACAACTGAGCCACCCAGGTGCCCCAAGTTTCTACCTTTTGATGATGGGTCTGTGTGTCAGCAAGGGAACATATTCATAATTTACGCATTTTATAAGTCTTTTGAGGCTCTTATTTTCTGTTTGACCCTCTTGTGGCTCATCTGTATATGCATAAGACCTCTTATTCAGGCAGGAATGTGTGAATAGCTAGGACCTTCTCCATTCCCTCCATAGCCTTCCAGATTATAATGGACATGTGGGATGTTATAAAGGCCCACATGACTGTCTTATTCTCTGGATCTCATAGTTAATTTTTTGACTACTCTACTGGGTTATTGCTTTCCCTATCTAGGATCACAACCTCAGGCAGGCTGTGATCATGGCCTTCCCTATTTGTTTGCCATTGAGATAGCTAGTAATCCTGACTATACCCAATGGCAAGAGACTTTTCTGTGTTTCAAAATTCTGGAGTCAGCACCTTCCACCGGCAGTGAAGTTGATTCTCATAGCTTGCTCTGCCCACTACCTCACAGAGCTAGAGGGAGGGATGGTACAATCCCAGGCAAAAATGCCACCAACTCCCGCTTACCTTACCTGAAGTTCACCAGCTTATTTTTTAATAAATGCTTCTCAATTTGTCACATGTCTTTGTTCAATTTTCAGAGTCCTGAAATAGTTGTTATTGACAATTTTGTCAAATTTCATCATTTTGGGGGGAGGGGGGAAGCAGATTTGCTGAGCTCCTTACTCCATTAATACAAAAGCCTTGTCTTTCACTCTCTTTCTCTCTTTTACAGCACCTCTAAATTATGATTTCCAAATATTTTTGGTTGTATAAACTATCCATAAAAATTTTTAATTTTTGTATTTGTATTTGAATTTTATATATCTATTTATTCATTAACTTATATGTAGTCTATTACCATACTAATATATGGTATATTATAAAACATATATGAAAATAGGAGATTTTAAAGGATAAAATATAAGTGAGTAGAAGCTTCAACATTTTTTCCTGAGCCCAACAATTATCTTTTGCACCCTGGGCAAAGAAGTACCTGCTCTTCCACCCAGAAATCTAAACCAAGGACAGGTCATACTTTGCTGATGCCTGCAGTAAGCCAGCACTGTCCAATAAAAATATAATGCAAGCCATATGCATAACTTTACATTTTCTAGTAGTCACATTTAAAAAAAGGAAAAAAATATATAAAATTAATTTTATTAATATTTTATTTAAACCAATATATAAAAATATTCTTCTCAACATGTAATCAATATTAAAAATTATTGAGATATTTTACACTATTTTTTACACAAAGCCTTCAAAATCCAGTGTATATTTTACGTGGCTAGCACATCTCAATGAATAAGCCAAATTTTTGACAGTTAAAGTGAAATGTAGTCCTCCCCAAACAATAAAGTTGTGTTTAATGGGAAAATATTTTATACTCCTTCAGTTTTAAAATAGTTAATTAAAATTAAATAAAATGTAAAATTAATGTTCTTTGTCTAGCCATATTTCAAGTGCCTGACGGTCATATGTGGCTGGGGGCTATAATACTGGACAGCACACCTCTAAGCTATATGCACTGTGAGGACTGAAGAAGTTATAAATAAGCCTATAATATAGCTGATTGTTCAACAGTATCCAAAATATACTGTGTACATATGGTAAGGCATTCAGAAGAATAATTGAAAGTTAAGAGGCATTGAAGTGTGGTCTCATCCTCAAGACCTATTAGTTGGCTTTCTTGGCCAGGATACCATGGTGTTTGTTCGCCAGAATGAAGAACAGTATCTGCAGCTTATCCTAAGTATGTTTACAACCATAAAGCAATTTCATTTGACTACTACTACTAATATTTCTATTATTAGTGGAAATAAAATAATTCTACTAATCCCACAATTCAAACTGTTCCATTAGTTCATGTTACTGTCTCACCTTTGTGCATGTATATAACTCCTACAACATTATAACCAAATATGAATATGAATATGAACAACTTGATATTTGGCTTTTTTCACTTACAAGTATTTTTCCATGTTGCTGTGTACTTCTCACATATAGAGTTATTAATGATTATACATCACACCAAGAATGTCATAATTCACTGAAACAGTCTCACGTTAAAATTTGATTGTTTCCAATTATTTACTATTCTTAGTAATGCTATCAAAAGAACTAATGAATTAACAAATATGAAAAATAGGCTTTGTTATCGGTTTCATAACATAATCTAGATAGCTTTGCAAATTCTATTGTCACAAAAACAAAGGTTAGAAACATTACTGCAGAGAACTGCTGCAGAGACAGTATTGTTATCCACGTTAGAAAACCAACAATGACTGTAAGTGAAATGTCTTTTAAAAAGATCATTATACCACCGTTCTCTTCCATGTTAGTATCTTTAAAGACTTCCCTGGTATTAACAACTAAATATTAAATGTACATAATAATTACAAAACAAATGTGTTCCTCAAATTGTATGTACACCGATTATATTTGAGTCCTATGAATCCGGAATGAAAGGACTCTTTATCTTCCTTGTAAATCTGAACTGTTATACTTCTTTTCTTCAATCATTTATTGAAGCTTCAATTAAGGATCATTCAATTCCATGAAGCTAATATCCACTGAAATTCTATGACTTTAGTATTATCTTCAAGCTGATTACTAAAACAGTTTTCAGTGAGGTTAACCCTCACTGTCCTATGTTTTGTTTTGTGCATCTTTGAAGACTGAATATGAAAGAACATAATGTTATTTAGGCCCAGAAAGAGAAAGTCTTTTTTTTTTTTAAGATTTTATTTATTTATTTGAGAGAGAGAGAGATACAGCGAGAGGGGGAACACAAGCAGGGGGAGAAGGAGAGGGAGAAGCAGGTTTCCCACTGAACAGGGAACCCGATGCAGGGCTCGATCCCAGGACCCTGGGATCATGACCTGAGCCGAAGGCAGACGCTTAACGACTGAGCCACCCAGGCGCCCCAGAGAAAGTCTTTTTAAGAGGTTTGCAAGTAGCATATATTTACAGCTGACATGACATTACCTGTATATAATTTAACTTTAGGACCATTCATTTCCCCCAGCAATGGTTTTTTATGAAATGTATGCTGAGTTTTCACTGTCTTCTCCCCACCTGGCATATTTTTCTAACTAGGTTCAAGACGAAGTTCAGAACTCTCCTCTGGGTATCTCCAACAACAGGGCCATACACGTCACTCTGAGGCAATGTGATCTACTTATTATCATATTCAAAACCTTACAGGAGCCAACTATTTTAGAAATGTTACTTGACTCTTTTAGCACCCACACTTGAATAAAGTCTAGGAATAGTGGTCAGAAAGTGAATGGCCTACTGTCCCTTTTAATATCTAAGTCATAGTCTCTTATATTACTGTGAATAATAGGCTGACTATACTTCTGGATGATAAACAGTAAAATGTTCTTAGATAACAGGAAAACTAGCATTAAAAATAATAATTATTATAAGAGAAATGCAGCTTTTAAAAATATTCCAGGGTTAAAGTAGCACTGCAAGAATTGAGGGACTTCCTCCTTAACCCCACTCCAAATACATACCAATGATAAAATTTAGAGAGAAAATTACAAACACATAACCATGAAAAATACTAGTTAAGTATCTCTGTAGACAAAAACAAATGGAAACTTGTAGCCCCAATGAGAGCTTAAGGTATAGGCCTACTGGACTCCACACCTAGAAGCAGGCAGTAATCGAGAAGTAGGACTCTCACAGAATAATGAGGACTAAAAGTACTCTACAAAAGGCCTGGGATCAGAGCCAGGCTCAGTGCTTGAAACCAACAGTTACAGTGGGACTCTACCACCTGTCGGGGAAAAAAAGTAAAAAGTGAAAAGGCCACTCACTACCTGAGGCTACAGCTTATAAAATACTATGTATCTGAGATGGTAAGAGGCCATGATTTCAGCGCCACAGCTGAGACCAGGCCAAGCGATCTGCAGGGTTGGTAGCTGGATCTGCAGTGGCCCCAATATAACCTCAGGAGGGAGCCCTAAGCTGCCTATAGGAGTAAAAGCCACTGTGAAGCCCCTGGGGAGGGCTGCAGGAAAAGGAGAGAGAAACTCCCACGCAAGATAAACTTGTAAACTAAAATTTTACTGAAAGAAATATAACATCTTAATTATAAAAAAGAAATTATTTCCTTCAAGTTGAATCACCTATGTGCAGTTCTTTATAGTAATCTCGAAGTCTAAGATATTTTTATATTACAATGATAGGAGGTTTTTAATAGACACACAACCTGTACAATGAATGGCACATATGCATCCCTCTTTAAGAGTCTATAAGAACTTCTGGGTACAATTTTAATTAAATTAATCTTGTGGCTCACATTATCAAAGCTGACATACCCCAAATCATCTTATGTTTTCAACTTCTAGAAATTTGCTGTTGCTGACTTTTTACCCCAGGGAATCATTTATAGTAATCTCAAATCACGCTTAGCGTAGTTCTAAGACAACTGTAACCATGATGGCTTGGGTCTTCTCTAGGGTGGATTTAGTACGTATCTAAAGACCATGAAAACAAGAAGGTCCCTCAAGTTGCCAGTATGTTTTCTTTTTAACAGCTTTATTGAGGTATAACTGATCCATAAAGAATTGTGGGTTGTTTTTTTTTTTTTGAGTAACCTTACTACTGTAGAGAGAATCAACAAGTAACTACTTCCCTTGTGCATTTTATTTTAAGGCATTTCACAGCAATAATTTAGACGGAATATATACCATATTCAGTGGTACTCCAAAAGAAGATTGCAAATGAAGCTGAAAGTAGGTAAGAATTATGGTTTTGACTTGACATAAGAATAACATTTCCACTGAATACTATTACCCAAAAACTTAACAGGCTGTTTCATAACCCCATTGTTAGACATAAATAAAACAGGGTGGATGACCATCTGCTAAAAGACCTATAGAAGAGATTCCTATATGAGTAAATATTGGTGAGATCTCTTCCAACTTCAGGATTCTATTACTGGTTTTTAAATTTTTGTTTTTTTCACTCAACAGAATTTTTAACATTTCTGACCTCAGTACAATTTCTTTCTTGTACCAGGATTTCTTTTTATAGATTTATTTATTTGAGAGAGAGAGAGTGAGAGAGAGAGAATGTGTGCGGGCAGGGGGAGGGACAGAAGGAGAGAGAGAATCTCAAGCAGACTCCCCGCTGAGCAGGGAGCCTGACTAGGGGCTCCATCTCACAATCCTGATATCATGACCTGAGCTGAGATCAAGAGTCACCCAGGAGCCCCTGTACCAGGATTACTTAAAATAACAATAGCTAGATATAAAAATCATCAACATTAAGATCTACTTCTTTTCCTCAGGTGTGTATGAAATTACAAAAGATGAACTCAAAAAGATAGGCAATTAATTATTCAGTCTAAAGGAAGGCAATACTTATTAGGAGCTATGTAGAGGTGGCAGAGGCATCTAGTAAAAAAGGATGACTTGGCATCCCTGATTGATAAAGAGCCAAAATACTGGCGTATAAATAGAACTGCGTCTAGAAATCTTTAAAACCATTTAATTAAAGCTATAATAATCAAAATAGATGACAGTAGAGAATATAGTAACTATTTCATAGCTAGCAATATATATGGTGGATGAGTTTCAGAATAAACAGAATGGGCAACCTCAAAGTTAAAATTATAAACTAGGAACATTAGTGAATTCTTGGTTAAAGCAACACTAAAAACTTAGCATATTAATAACACTTTAAGAATTATCAAATGTAACAGGCAAGTCGGCAAAAGTAAATAACCTATTTGAATCAAGCTGATTACTTGAAAACACCCTTATTAGCAGACAGCTCTCTATGCATGGACACTGAGAGCCCACTGTCCCTAGAAGAGTAGCACGGACTATACTAATAGCCTTTATAGGCCAAAGAAAAGAATGGAAAATGTACAAATAATTAACCAGGAAGATGATACCTAGCAAAACTGGAACAATCAAAAAAGAAAACAATGCAACAAAAACTATGCTTAAAATCCAAAAAAAACCCCACAACAAAACCCAAAAAAACACAAAACAACAAAAACTACAAACTGTGTCCCTGACAAAATAGAAATAGTAGTAAGTGGCTTTATCCAAAAATATTTAGATGTATCTATACTACACAGAAATGTTAATTCTCTAAGCCTGAGCTTTCCTAAGTAGTAGCCATTAACCATATTTAAGCACTTGAAATGTGCTAGTACAATTCAGAAACCAAATTTTTAATTTTATTTGATTAATTTACATTTAAATTTAAAACATGATACTTGATTCAGTTACTAGAAAGCTTTTAAGTGTGTTTGGAAGATTTGGGGTATATGAATCCACTAGTTAGCAGTATATTTTATGAAATCTCAACGCAGATCAAGTATTTTCTATCAAAACTTAGTATCTGAATTGAAGTGTACTAGAAGTATAAATGTAAAATACATACCAGATTTTGAAGACAGTAAAAAAGCTAGAATGTGAGCTATTTCATTAATAAAATGTGATTACATGTTGAAATATTTTTGATACATTGCATTAAATATATTATTAAAATTAATCTGCTTTTTTACTTTTTAAATGTAGTTTTTAGAAAATTTAAAATTACATATGTGGTTTGTATTATATATCTATTACACAGTGCTGCTCTAAGGGATCAATGGCTTGAAAAAGTGACAAATGCTCCAAATTTGAAATATATGTCAGTCGGATTTCTAAGTAAAATATTACCTTATTACCTATCTCTTAATGTCACAAATATTACTTTAGGCTACTCATAATTTGTATATTTATATATTCCAAAGTCATTTGTATCCACTTCACACAGAGGACTGGTACAAATCATTAAAGTATTCCTCTAAGTTATTGCAAACTATGGTAATATTTAATGGTTATTCCAGCATCCAGAATGAGTAATCAAGTATCTGAAGGACACTGAATCATCAAAGACTTATTGATTCCTTTTATATTCAGATTCTCTCACTGATACGGTAAATAATGCTTTTGCATCTATGAGGGCTCAATAAGGATCTTTAGTATAGCCAAGATTTTAATAAAACTAACTTTATAGGACAATTATATTTATATATGTGTGTATTATTATATATTATATTATTATATATTAATATTATTATATAAATATAATTTCTTATATAAGCATATCATGCATATATGCTTATAAATTATCTCCTGGAAGAAAGACATCAGAACCATATGCCTTTACAGTGCTTTTCCAACCTTTTTCATACCATGGCATTTCACAGAAAATTATATTTGCAAAGACACATTGGAGTAAACTGCTAAGTCTGCTCAAGAGAGGACATCACCATTTAAGCACAGTTGCTTGTAGCACATTAATTGGGAAGCTTGGTTTTAAAAGTCCCCATAAAACACTGCAAAAATCTCTGACCCATATTTTATTTTCACCTGATTCATATTTTATTTTTACTTATGCCTACAGTTGTGAAAATACAACCCCTCAACATTTTTAATGACAATATCCAAAGAAGGCCACAAGATGGAGATATTACTCCATTACCATTTTTATTTGTAGTTTTTGCATTTTTTCCACATTTCCTTCTCCCTATGTACTTCCTACTTTGTCACGTCAGTGGTATTCTCAGGTATTGTCCGTGTCGCTAACATTTACTCTGGTTCCTCTCCCACTCTGCTTTAACTAGCTTTATTAAAGAAGTACTATATAATGAATACTTGTTTTTAATATTAAAAGAAGGGAAATTATTTTATTCTAACTCAGTATTTTTCTACCTCTCTAAAATTAAGATAATCTTCATATATTGTTCTCATCTAGGTAAAAAATCTAAAAAATTTGCTACCCACAAAGTAATAAGCATTCCAAAAGTCGCTTACTAGAATACATTACTTTGTAAGGCTATAGATTTACTTCATGTTGATATTGCTCCAAACTTCTCTGCAACTCTTCTTTGAGAACAGTCCTTAAACTAGCTTATGAACCTTATATGAAATTTATATCCAGATCTCTTTTATCAGTCCAAACTATATTTACCCAAGCTTGTTAACCCAATTTAGTTACCAAATTTAGCTCCAAATCACTGTTACCTATAGCTGAAAATCAAATCCATCTTAAAAATGTACTATTAATGAGAATAATCTGCCAAATATGCTGTAGGCTTTGAAGGTGATTCAAAATAAGAAGTTTCAACAATAGTTTTAGACATGGCAATACTGTTGAAAACCTCTAACACTTTCCACAATAAATAATTTCAAGATCAAGCTAATTTACTCTAAGTTGAACCTCATATACTACTTCCAAAGACGTGATACAAAAAGTCACACATTAATTCTGTATAACTACTATAGAATTGTATAGCATGGTAATCATTTGAACTTCATCAAATGTCTAAACCAAAATTCTTTAAACATAAGAAGTATATTTCCTATCATAGATAAAAGATCCATTAAAAAATACCATAAGATAGGATATAATCAACTACAAGTAAAATCACAATTTCCAACCATCCTACATTATACATACATGTTAACTTCCTTAAATCAAATTTAGAAACCAACTATTAACAAAAAACACCACTTAAAGTCAGAAAAGAACCTCAATACTAATCTTTTATCTGTTAACTAAAAGTGTGGTCATTGAAAATAACTAATAAGATATGCAATTTTTTTTAAAGATTTTATTTATTTATTTGACAGAGAGAGAGAGACAGCGAGAGAGGGAACACAAGCAGGGGGCGTGGGAGAGGGAGAAGCAGGCCTCCCGCTGAGCAGGGAACCCGATGCGGGGCTCGATCCCAGGACCCTGAGATCATGACCCAAGCCAAAGGCAGTCGCTTAACCGACTGAGCCACCCAGGCGCCCCGCAATTTTTTTTTTAATTTCAAAAAGTCAGAGGCTTCTTAGTAATGTATAACTTCAATTGGTCATGGGATAGCTTCCTTAACTTGACCTATTTTGATGTGGTATGAATAAAGTCCTCAAAAATTGACTAGAAATATGAAGTCTCTACCTTCCTTAGTAGGCATGTATATGGACCCTATGATTTCTATATGATCTGTTCAGACCTTCCCAGTAAATGACAATGATCTTTTTGGTCTTAAATGGTTTTGACTACTGCTCATTAGAGTCTCATGTAGCTTTTTAAAATTCTTGTGCCTTCTATAACCAGGAGTTGCATGTATTCCAGAATTTGTTTAACTAAAGAAATTATTCCCTCTTAGAATTCTAGTGTTGGCTCTCGTGGCATTTTAATATTGCTTCTTTTCCATTTTCCACTGTTTATACTATGACATTCCCTTTATTTAATACTTGATTTTAGACTCTTATCTTCAACAATTACTCTTCACCTTTAACAATTCAAATTCTATTAGCTGACTGTAGCTGCACAGAGCTTTATGTTTACTGCCTCCCTGGCACTAAAATGGGTGTCTTTCTAATAATGAAACATTGTTTTAAACACACATTCTCTCTAACCAGAAATGTAGAATGTGGCATACCCTTGCTTTTGCAATATGCTCAATTACATATGAGATTTCAGTTGGTGGATGACATTAATCAAAAACACTTACTAAATAAGTGAATGAATCCTAACCTTACTTGGGAATGAGACCCAGATTCTAGATTAAATTTCTAATTAAGTCCTAATGACACTCTTCAAAAAAATTTTAAGTAAATATAAGTAAAAAACCAAAATATTTAGCTCTTAAAATAGAATACTGTGATGTTACTTAAAACACAGTAATCATTTCAGCTGGGCTTGAGAAAAGAATGGAAGACTTCAGGGAGACCCTTACGCCACGAAGATAAAGGAGTTAAAAAACAATCAGTCAGAAATGAAAAGTGCAATAACTGGGATTGGAAACAGGCTTGATACAATGAACACAAGGCTGGAAGAATGAGAAGAACAAATAAGTGATACAGATGACAGAAAAATGGAAAATAATGAAGCTGAACAAAAAAGAGAAAGAAGAATTATGGAACACAAGATTAGACTTAGGGAACTCAGTGACTCCAACAAACATAGTAATACTGGTATCATTGGAGTCCCAGAAGAAGAGAGACAAAAGGAGGCAGAAAATTTATTTGAGGAAATAACAGCTGAAAAATTCACTAATCTGGAGAAGGAAACAGATATCCAGATTCAGGAGGCACAGAGAACTCCCATCAAAATCAACAAAAGTGGGCCAATACCAAGACATCTTGTAATTACATTTGCAAAATATAGTGATAAAGAAAAAAAATCTTAAAAGGAGCAAAACAAAAGAAGTCCTTAACTTACAAGGGAAGACCCATAAGGCTAGCTGCAGATTTTGCAACAGAAACTTGGCAAGCCAGAAGGGAGCAGCATGATATACTCAAAGTGCTGAACAGGAAAAATCTGGAGCCAAGAATACTCTATCCAGCAAGGCTATCATTCAGAATAGAAGGAAAGATAAATATTTTCCCAGACAAACAAAAACTAAAGGAGTTTGTGACCCCTAAACCAGCCCTGCAAGGAATATTAAAGGGGACTCTTGGAGTGCAAAGGAAAGACCCAAAGTGACAAAGAAAGGAATAGAGAAAATCTCCAGAAACAATGACAAAACAAGTAATAAAATGGCACTAAATACATATCTATCAATAATTACTCTGAATGTAAATGGACTAAACACTTCAATCAAAAGACACAGGGTGTCAGAATGGATAAAAAAACACAAGACCCATCTATATGCTGCCTATGAGAGACTCATTTTAGACCTAAAGACACCTGCAGACTGAAAGTGAGGGGATGGAGAAACATTTATCATGCAAACAGGTGTCAAAAGAAAGCCAGAGTAGCGATACTTGTGTCAGACAAACTAGACTTCAAAACAAAGATTGTAACAAGTGATGAAGAAGGGCACTGTATCATAATAAAGTGGACAATCCAACAAGAAGGTCTAATAATTGTAAATATTTATGCACCCAACATGGGAGCACCCAAATATATAAAACAATAACAAACATAAAGGAACTAAGAGACAATAATACAATTATAGTAGGGAACTTTAACACACCACTTACATCATCTGAACAGAAAATGAACAAGGAAACAATGGCTTTGAATGACACACTGGGGGATGCCTGGGTGCCTCAGTCAGTTAAGAATCTGCCTTCGGCTCAGGTCATGATCCCAGAGTCCTGGGATCAAGCCCGCATCAGGCTCCTTGCTCGGCAGGGAGCCTGCTTCTCCCTCTGCCTGACGCTCCCCCTGCTCGTGCTTGTGCTCCTGCGCTCTCTCTCTCTCTCTCTTTCTGACAAATAAATAAATAAAATCTTTAAAAAAAATTAATGACACACTGGACCAGATGGACTTAACAGATATATTCAGAACATTCCATCCTAAAACAGCAGAACACACATTCTTTTCAAGTGCACATGGGGCATTCTCCAGAACAGATCACATTCTAGGTCACAAATCAGGCCTCAACAAGTACAAAAAGGATTGAGATCATACCATGCACATTTTCTGACCACAACACTATGAAATATGAAGTCAATCATAAGAAAAAATTTGGAAAGACCACAAATATATGGAGGTTAAACAACATCCTACTACTAAATAATGAATGGGTCAACCAGGAAATCAAAGAAGAAATAAAAAAAAAAATACATGGAGACAAGTGAAAATGAAAACACATAAAATAAGAAAATCTCAAATAAAATAAAATGGGAGCACCTAAATATATAAAACAATAAAATAAGAAAAATCTCAAATAAACAACCTAACTTTACACCTACACAAGCTAGAGAAAGAAGAACAAAGGAAGGCTAAAGTCAGCAGATGGCAGGAAATAATAAAGATTAGCACAGAAATAAATGACACAGAAACTAAAAAAAAAAAAAAAAAAGAAACCCAATAGAACAGATCAATGAAAACAGGAGCTGGTTCTTTGAAAAAATTAATTGATAACATCCTGGCCAGACTTATCAAAAAGAAACTGTGGAAAGAGCCAAGATGTCCATGGACAGATGAATGGATAAAGAAGATGTGGTGTATATACACAATGGAATATTATGCAGCCATCAAAAGGAATGAGATCTTGCCATTTGCAACGATGTGGATGGAACTGGAAGGTATTATGCTGAGCGAAATAAGTCAATCAGAGAAAGACATGTATCATATGACCTCACTGATATGAGGAATTCTTAATCTCAGGAAACAAACTGAGGGTTGCTAGACTGGTGGGGGTGGGAGGAATGGGGTGGCTGGGTGATAGACACTGGGGAGGGTATGTGCTATGGTGAGTGCTGTGAATTGTGCAAGACTGTTGAATCACAGATCTGTACCTCTGAAACAAATAATACATTATATGTTAAAAAAGAAGAAGAAGAAGACGATAGCAGGAGGGGAAGAATGAAGGGGGGAATCAGAGGGGGAGATGAACCATGAGAGACAATGGACTCTGAAAAACAAACTGAGGGTTCTAGAGGGGAGGGGGGTGGGAGGATGGGTTAGCCTGGTAATGGGTATTAAAGAGGGCAGGTTCTGCATGGAGCACTGGGTGTTATATGCAAACAATGAATCATGGAACACTACATCAAAAACTAATGATGTAATGTATGGTGATTAACATAATTAAAAAAAAAAAAAGAAAAGAAAAGGACCCAAATAAATAAAATCACAAATGAGGAGAAATAGCAACCAACACCACAGAAACACAATTATAAGAGAATATTATGAAAATCTATATGCCACCAAATTGGACAACCTGGAAGAAATGGATAAATTCCTAGAAACATATAAACACCCAAAACTGAAACAGGAAGAAATAGAAAACTTGAACAGATCAATAACCAGCAAAGAAACCAAGTCAGTAATCAAAAATCACTCAACAAACAAAAATCCAGGGCCAGATGGCTTTACAGGCAAATTTTACCAAACGTTTAAAGAAGAATTAATACCTATTCTCAAACTATTCCAAAACATAGAAAAGGAAGGAAAACTTCCAAATTCATTCTATGAGGCCAGCAATACCCTGATACCAAAACCAGGTAAAGACTCCATCAAAAAAGGAAACTATAGGCCAATATACCTAATGAACCTGAATGCAAAAATTCTCAATAAAATACTAGCAAACTGAATCCAACAGTACATTAAAAAAACCATTCACCATGATTGAGTGGGATTTATTCCTGGGTTGCAAGGGGGGTTCAATATTCTCAAATCAATCAACATGATACACTACATTCAGAAAAGAAAGGACAAGAACCATATGATCCTTTCAGTAGATGCAGAAAAGGCATCTGACAAGGTACAACATTCATTCATGATAAAAACCCTCAACAAAGTAAGGTAAGAGGGAACATACCTCAACATAATAAAGGCCATATACAAAATTCCCACAGCTAATATCATCTTCAATAGGGAGAGTTTTTTCTCTATGGTCAGGAACAAGACAAGGATGTCCACTCTCACCACTATTATTTAACATAGTATTGGAAGTTCTAGCCATAGCAAACAGACAGGAAAAGAAATAAAAGGCATCCAAATGGGCAAGAAAGAAGTAGAATTTTCACTATTTGCAGATGACATGACTCTACATAGAAAACCCAAAAGATTCCACCAAAAAAATTGCTAGAACTGATACATGAATTCAATAAGGATACAAAATCAACATACAGAAATCGGTTGCATGTCTATACATCAATAATGAAGCAGCAGAAAGAAAAACCAAGGAATCAATCCCATTTACAACTGCACCAAAAACCGTAAGATACCTTGGACTAAACCCAACCAAAGAGGTGAAAGACCTATACTCTGAAAATTGTAAAACACTGATGAAAGAAACTGAAAATGACACAAAGAAATGGAAAGACATCCCATGCTCATGGATTGGAAGAACAAATATTGTTAAAATGTCTATACCACCCAAAGCAATCTATATATTTAATGTAATTCCTATCAAAATAACAACAGCATTTTTCACAAAGCTAGAACAAACAATCCTAAAATTTGTATGGAACCACGAAAAACCCTGAATAGCCAAAGCAAACTTGAAAAAGAAAAGCAAGGCTGGAGGCATCACAATTCCGTACTTCAAGTTATATTACAAAGCCGTAGTAATCAAGACAGTATGGTACTGGCACAAAAATAGACACATAGATCAATGGAACAGAATAGAAAACCCAGAAATGAACCCACAACAATATGGGCAAATCTTCAACAAGGAAAGAATATCCACTACTTTCTTGACTTGAAAGAAATCATCTTTTTCTTGGTTTGCCCCCTGCTTCACTGGCTGTTCCTTCTCCATTTCCTTTGCTGGTTCTCCCACATCTCCCTGACTCTTAAAGTTTGGAATGCCCATGGCTTACCTTCCAGACCTCTGTTTTTCTCTCTTACTTTCACTCTCCCTGGTGAACTTACCCAGTTTTGTGGCTTCAAATTGCCTTCTAAGTGCCAACGACTCCCAAATTTATATCTACAGCTCAAACCTCTCCCCTTATAACTCCAGACTTACATAACCAACTCTCTATATGCCAGATCCAATTGAATGTTTAACATTAAATTTAGCATGACCAAAACCAAATTTCTGATTTTCCCCGAACCAGACCTGCTTCTATACTAGGCTTCTCCATCTCAGTAGTAGCAACTGCAATTAGACAAGTATTTAATTACTGAGGCCAAAAGCTTTAGAATTATCCTCAACTTTTTCCCCTTCATATCCCACATTCAAACAATCAGTAAAATTCTGTCAACTCTTTGTTCCAATTAAATCTAGAATTTGACCGGATCCACTCTACATTCTACATCACAATTATCCCACTAAGTAACTAATGACATACATACAGACCATCCTCAACACAATAATCATTCTGAAATTTAAGTCAAATCACGTACCTCTTCAGTCAACCCCCCAACATGGATCCCCAACTTACTTATTTGTAATAACCAAAGTCCATGACTCTGATCTCATCTCATGTTACTGTCCCACTGGTTCACCCTGCTTTAGCCGTACTAGGTGCCTCACTATTCCTCCAACATTACGCAAGCTCTTGCCTCAAGGCCTTAGCATTTGCTGTTTGCCTTTCTTGAATGCTCTTCCCCAACCTGTCAACATGACTCACGCCCTTACTTCCTTCAGAAGCCTTTTCTGACCACCTGACATTTATATTTACTTGTTTGGTTGTTTCCAATTAATTCCCCCTACTAAAATGTGAGTTTCATGAGGCTAGGGGGTTTTGTTTTGTATACCAGCCAATTCCCAGTGCTTAAAATTTAGCAGGCACCAAATAAATTTCTGTTGAATTAACAACAAAACTGATGAGTGCAGAGAGCCAGGTTACAACTCCGAGTAACCTATCTACTTTGTCCTGGTCCCTCATGTCTGGTAAGTCACCAAAAGACTGATTGGCTCTGGCCTGAAAATTACACATTAAGAACCAAAAAGAGGCTGCATTTGTCTCTACCAAATTTCTGGTCCCCTGAAAGTCTTTCAAGAAAGTTAAGGTTCAATGTAATGTAAAGAAATTGTTCCAATCAGTGTCTCTGCTTAGGTAGGATAAAATTTCTTCTGGCATTCCTTCCAATTTCAACACTGCTAAGTAGAGAAACACAGATTAAAACAATTTTCAGGATCCTTCTTTTCAAATTCTATCTTGACATAGAATTTTCTCGATTATCTATGCTTCTTTATTTTCCCATCCTTGCTCATACAGTTAAGTACTCTGGTATTCATACTGCCTAATTAAGTCTGAAATTAAACTGCATGGAATTATAAAAGAAAATTTTATGAGGGTTCACATGCAAGCTAGATTATATAAACTAAATTTTAAACTACTGTTACTAAATTTCTGTATTCTTTTAAAAGGCCTTAATTTTCCATGAGTAACTGGAAAGCATCTTGAAGATCTCTGGTCAGGTTATGTATTAAGAGTCTCTCTAGGGGCCCCTGGGTGGCTCAGTAGGTTAAGCGTCTGCCTGCCTTCGGCTCAGGTCATGATCCCAGGAGTCCTGCTCAGCGGGGAGTCTGCTTCTCCCTCTCCCTCTGCCCCTCCCTGTGTTCTCTGTCTCTCTCAAATAAATAAATGAATAAATAAAGAGATCTTAAAAAAACTCTCTCTAGGTAGAGTTTAATCATGATAAATTCTAAAAAGTATTCTTGATATTAAAGGTATTCTTAAAAGTCTTCAGAGTTATATTTTCACTAATGATTTTTACACATATTGTAGCATCATTCACTCTGAAAATGAGGTATATTCTGTCTCCATGAGAAGGAAGTGGCACCAGGTGAAGATAATGAATATAGACATATCATAATTGTTTGCATGTAAGAATCTTAAGTGTGACATGCTTACACTTTATAACTCTTACAAATATGAAATTGTTAAAATCATGGTGCCGGGCAAAAGCAATTTTATATTCCATCAGTTTTCACTGAATGTAAATTTCCATTTAGTGTTAAACTCAATAGTTCATACAAATTTATGATAACCTATAGGCGGAAAATGTACATTTCATACCTAGTCATGAATGACATATCATATTCATATCTTGTCTAGGATGACAATTGTTGGTAAACCTTAATTTTTTTTTTACCCACATAACTATTCGAAGCATTTTTTGAAGGGCTCAATCTGATCGTGCGAAATTCTAAGTCTTTGACCCCGTAATCCTTAAATCAGTGAAATGCCATCTCCTTGGCAGTAGGTTTCAGATAGAGACTGGATAAAGAGCAACAAACGGACTTTACAAGTTAGCCTCAAGCTAAAAAAGGAGAGGAAAAGAAATGAAAGGAAAACAAAAAGAAAGAAAACGATTTGGAGCTACTGGTTGGGCTTCTCTTCCTGTAGCACCCCAAGTGCCTCCGATGCCCAGAACACTTAATAAGCTCCTTCTCTTCTAATTCCACGACCACCTCGGTGGAGCCTTCAAGATCCTCCAGATGTCAAAACTGTGATACGAACCCCTATCCAACAGGCTAAAAAGTCCAAAGTACAGTGCAAGAAAAACTTCTGCAACACAGACGCTGACGAAAACGCATTCCTATCTCCCGGGAAAGAAGAGGCAAGAAAGCAACTAAAACAGTAAGTGTAACCGGGTAGGTGAAAATTTAGGGGAGCCATGACTATTCTTTCCACATTCAGAGGGCAGGAAAGGAAAGGTGTAAAGGTCTACTCTTTCTTCTTCCTCCAACACAGCTGGATGGAAGGATCTCCCCGAGAATGGCAGAGGTAAGAGAAGGTATCTCCACCCCAGGCTGGTGGCACCGTCCAACCTGTCACTGAGACCGGAACTTGAGAAGAGGAGCACGGCGGGGAGGAGCGGGGGTAGGGGGACAAATTCTGCGGCTGGGGTTACAAAGAGCCCCCGGTGGGCCCGGGTGAGGAGGGCAGCCAGAGCCCAGGATGACCCAGTGCTGGCCGCGGTGCCCGGCTCCCTCGGAGCAAACAGGGTCAAAGCCCGCCCCACCCCCTCCTTTCTGCCCCGACCTGCACGTTTCTACCCCGGAGTCGCCGAAGCAGGCGCAGCCCTCGCGCGGGCCGGCGGCCCCGCATACCTGCTGCGGCCCCGCTTACCTGCTGCACCCCGAGGAACTTGTAGAAGTTGAGCTGCACCTCCTCCACCAAGTCAAATAACTCGAGGTCTCCGCTCTCCCAGCCGTGTGCCGGCCCTAGGGCCGCCAGTAGCAGCAGCAACAGCAGTGGCCGCGGCGGCGGGAACGGCACTAGCCGACGCCAGCGGCGCCGAGGCAGCCGGGCCAGACGGGAGCAGGTAGCCGTCATCGCGCTGGGCTCGGAAAGGTCACTCGCCACGCTGTGCCGTCGGCCGAGACCGCGGACGTGGCGGGCAGCGTGGTCTGTGGGGACAGTGCCTGTCAGTCAAAAGCACGGGCAGCCGCACCGGAAGGCAAAGACCGCAGGAGCGGGCGAACGCAGTGGCGGGTGGGCGGGCGGGGCCGCAGCCGGCTCTCCGTTCCGCAGACCCTCACCCCCAGGCCTACAAACAGCTGTGAAGCCAGCGCCGGGCGCTGAGGTTGCAGAGGGGGAGAGGCTTCCCCTCGCCTCAGCCTATCCCAGGCCTCGCTTCCGGTGACATCACGTCTCCTAGCAACCGCGGGAGGGTGGGCGGGGCCGGAAGTAGGGAAGCTGGGCGCCCCAGATCCGGGCCTCGGAGAAGTGCGTTTTTGTCGCTCGCGCCCACTGAGAAGCTGTACGTTTATTTACACAGATTAAGGCACATGGAATCACGCGTGTACCTGGAACATCCCAAGTATAAATTTCCCTGGAAACGTCTACCTTCTTACTCTCCTAGCCCCATATTGAAAACAAGAGCTTATCTTGAGACTGATTTGATTATGGCTTCTGTTACATACATTTCATCATACTGTCAGCATAAAGATATAGGAGGAATTGAACCCACGGCCTGAAAAGGGGAATATCTAGTGAGTAGTCTAGAGTGTCCTTTATGACAGAGGTGAAGCAGAAATGGAATTCGGACCAACAAAAAATGTATACTTCTAAATAAGATTTATAGGCATAATACCATAAATAGGCAGCTTGGTAGAATGAATAATGGTGACTCAATCATGGTCTTAAGGGAAGTGCAATTTATCCACCTTAGCGCATTTCCAATTGGGGTCCCTTTCCCAATTGAGATGTTTTTAAAAAGACATATAGGCTTAGAACCTCCTTTCTCTTTCCCACTAATGTCTTACCTCCTAGTTTTACATTGCTTCTGTTCAGTATGTTTTAATTTTTTCCTCTACCACTATTGCTTTCTCTTGCATAAACTTTATTTTCTTCTCAGGCTTCTCACACTTCTCCTCCCTGACTCCCTACTCTTGTCGAGGAAGTAGAAGGGAACATATGCTTGTATAACTCAGGGTGCTCGCCCAGTTTTGAAAATTTTATAGTAAGTATATATTATATTTGATAAAATCTTATAGTAAGTATATATTATATTTGATAAAGGTTAGAAAAACAGTATCTAGGAAGAATCTTAAGAAATCCTTTTGTTATTATAGAACTTAAAAATATTTTTAAATAGTCATGAATGCAAGAATACCTTGCTTTAAAATGTATATGCTTGAATTCATCACATTTTAATTTGATCCCGAGGCTTACCTTTCAAGGATACAAGAACAAGGGGTCTTTATCTGCTAGGGCTGCTACAACAAAATACTATAGACTGGGTATCTTATAGAAAGAGAAAGGAGGTTCTAAGCCTGTATGTCTTTTTAAAAACATCTCAACTGGGAAAGGAACCCCAATTGGAAATGGGCTAAGGTGGATAAATTGCACTTCCCTTAAGACCATGATTGAGTCACCATTATTCATTCTACCAAGCTGCCTATTTTATGGTATTATGCCTATAAATCTTATTTAGAAGTATACATTTTTTGTTGGTCCGAATTCCATTTCTGCTTCACCTCTGTCATAAAGGACACTCTAGACTACTCACTAGATATTCCCCTTTTCAGGCCGTGGGTTCAATTCCTCCTATATCTTTATGCTGACAGTATGATGAAATGTATGTAACAGAAGCCATAATCAAATCAGTCTCAAGATAAGCTCTTGTTTTCAATATGGGGCTAGGAGAGTAAGAAGGTAGACGTTTCCAGGGAAATTTATACTCGGGATGCTCCAGGTACACACGTGATTCCATGTGTCTTAATCTATGTAAATAAACGTACAGCTTCTCAGTGGGCGTGAGCAACAAAAAACGCATTTCTCTGAGGCCTGGATCTGGTAGCTTAAACAACAGACATGTATTTCCCACAGTTCTGGAGGCTGGGAAGTCTGAAACCTGAGTGCCAGCATGGTAGGGTTCTGGTGAGAGCCCTCTTCCTGGTTGCAGACAGCTGCCTTCTTCTAGTACCCTTACAAGGCAGGACAGGGAGGGAGGAAGGGAGGGAGAGGGAGAAAGAGAGAGAAAGTGAGAGAGGTCTATGAAGATCTGTGTTTCCTTTTATAAGGGCACTAATCCCACAATGGGAGCTCCACCATGATGACCTCGTCTAAACCTAATTATCTCCCAAAGGCCCCATCTCCCAATACCATCACATTGGGGGTTAGGGCTTCAACACATGAATTATGGGGAAATACATTTAGTCCATAGCAAGGGGTATCACCTTTTCTGTGTATCCCCAGTACCAAGCACAATGGCCAGCACATGCTAGCATTCAATTAGTGAACCCAACACTGTGAAAATCTCCCACCATTTCTCCCAGTACAATTTTTTTAGCTTGCTTTTTGGCATGTCATTTTTCTTAAGGTGAAACGCATCTTCCCCAAATATCTCATTTAACTTAGTGTTTATTCAATGAGTAAAACATTTAAATAAGATGAAAGTAATCATCTTTTTTTTATTATGTTATGTTAATCCCCATACATTCCATCATTAGTTTTAGATGCAGTGTTCCATGATTCATTGTTTGTGCATAACACCCGGTGCTCCATGCAGAACGTGCCCTCTTTAATACCCATCACCAAGCTGACCCATCCCCCCACCTCCCTCCCCTCTAGAACCCTCCGTTTGTTTCTCAGAGTCCATAGTCTCTCATGGTTCATCTACCCCTCCGATTTCCCCCCCTTCATTCTTCCCCTCCTGCTACCTTCTTCTTTTTTTTTCTTAACATATATTGCATTATTTGTTTCAGAGGTACAGAGCTGAGATTCAACAGTCTTGCACAATTCACAGTGCTTACCAGAGCACATACCCTCCCCAGTGTCTATCACCCAATCACCCCATCCCTCCCACCCCCCTCCCCTCTAGAACCCTCAGTTTGTTTTTCAGAGCCCATAGTCTCTCATGGTTCGTCTCCCCCTCTGAATTCCCATCCCTTCATTTTTCCCTTCCTGCTATCTTCTTTTTTTTTTTTTTAACATGTATTGTTTCAGAGGTACAGATCTGAGATTCAACAGTCTTACACAATTCACAGCACTCACCATAGCACATACCCTGCCCAGTGTCCATCACCCAGCCACCCCATCCGTCCAACCCCACCCCCCACTCCAGCAACCCTCAGTTTGTTTCCTGAGATTAAGAATTCTTCATATCAGTGAGGTCATATGATACATGTCTTTCTCTGATTGACTTATTTTGCTCAGCATAATACCCTCCAGTTCCATCCACATCATTGCAAATGGCAAGATTTCATTCCTTTTGATGGCTGCATAATGATCCATTGTATATATGTATATATATATATATATATATATATGTATATATATATATATATATATATATATATATATACATATATATATATACCACATCTTCTTTATCCATTCATCTGTCGATGGACATCCTGGCTCTTTCCATTGTTTGGCTATTGTGGACATTGCTGCTATAAACATCGGGGTGCACGTGCCCCTTTGGATCCCTACCTTTGTATCTTTGGGGTAAATACCCAGTAGAGAAATTGCTGGGTCATATGGTAGCTCTATTTTCAGCTTTTTGAGGAACCTCCATACTGTTTTCCAGAGTGGCTGCACCAGCTTGCATTCCCACCAAGTGAAGGCAGTAACTTTAAAGATTAAACATTTGTAGGCTTAAATGTCTTAGGAAGACAGAAAATTCATGAGTTGAATGTTCAACATAAGGGGGTACATAAATAACCACAAAGTAAACCCAGAGTGAGGGTCTCAATGACACCTAATTGTTTTCAATATGGCATTCATGCAAGTGAGTGGGGTGCATATTAGTTCATATACAAATAATTTTTAAAAATTTCATTAGTTTGTAGGTTCTGGTGTTGACAAGGTTCAAGATATAACCATGATAGTGTGTGGCTAAGCTGTCTTGTGTGTGTGTGTGTGTGTGTGTGTGTGTGTGTGGCTAAGGTGTCTTATAAGAATTTGCCATTGGCAATGAGGAAAGCAGAGAGGATCTAGGTTGTTGGATGGGTCTTCCACATAGAGGTTATGTGATGATCTTATTATAGATGAACTTGAACATCATAATGACCCCTACTTTCTGGGAGAGATTGTGAAAGAGCGCTGGTAATTTCATAGACCAGTAGGACTCAAAGAGGTTCAAAGAAGCCATCTGTAGGCACCTGGGTGGCTCAGTTGGTTAAGCGTCTGCCTTTGGCTCAGGTCATGATCCCAGGGTCATGGAATCGAGCCCCGCATTGGGGTTTCTGCTCAGCGGGTACTTGTGCTCTCTCTCTCTCCATCAAATGATAGATAAAATCTTAAAAAAAAAAAATAAAGAAGCCATC
Source organism: Neomonachus schauinslandi (assembly GCF_002201575.2). NCBI lineage: Eukaryota > Metazoa > Chordata > Mammalia > Carnivora > Phocidae > Neomonachus > Neomonachus schauinslandi. The sequence goes on along the minus strand of NC_058407.1, from coordinate 117,296,879 downwards.
ATTCCTCACTTTGGGTAAGATCAGACTTAACTATACCAACAGAATTGAATACAATACCTATTATAGTAAAAATCCAAACCTCTTCTAAAATTGCCATTTAGTGGTTAGGCCTATTCATCCTATGATTTAGAAATGTCTGGCTCTCATTTTGCTCCATTTTCTCTTTTGCTCCATTGTAACTATTTCTCAAATATAGGACCTAAAGTTCTAAGATAAAGATGTTCTTTAATGGAACATTATCACTCAGTAATTTTATTTATCCAAACACCATTCACAAACTTATATTGAACTGACAAAGTTTAGGAAAATATTATTTGGGGGAAGCACCCCTTTGGAAAGTAGTTTCTTCATTATTGCAGTATTCAATTTTAATCATTTGTAAGGTCCTCATAAATACAGATTTTCTTCATGTTGTAAATAATAAATATATTTCTAACATGTTGACACATGGTTTTCATTTCTCATAGTGTATAAGAGCACAGATTCTAGAGCCAGACTGATTAAATTTGAATCCTGGCTCTACCACCCGGATCTCCTGTTGACTGAGCCCTATCCTTCAGCTTCTTCATCTGTAAAAAAGAGAATAATACTTCCAAAATCATAAGGTCCTTGTGGGAATTCAGTGAGATAGTGCCTGATATATAGTAGTTACAATTTAAATGTTACTATTATTTTATGGGAAGTCTCCATCTACCTTGTATTAAAGGTTCCAAAATAAATCTTATCTATTCTTAAATGTTTAAATGTTATCTTTAGGGGTGCCTGGGTGGCTCAGTTGGTTGAGTGTTGACTCTTGGATTTGGCTGAGGTCGTGATCTCGGGGTTGTGAGATCAAGCCCCGTGTTGAGCTCTGAGCTCAGCGCTGAGTCTGCTTGTCCCTCTCTGTCCCCCTCTGCCCCTCTCTTCATGCACTCTCTCTCTCAAATGAATAAATAAATAAAATCTTTAAAAAAATGTTATCTTTAAGTCATTTGTCACTAAACTTAGGCGGTGATTGCCCACTTCACCAGAAGTTTATCCAATCACTGGCTTGCCCAAGATGGTGGGAGACTGTCTTTACAAAATAATGACTGGTTCTCAAAGCCAGTTTAATTTTTTTGTTCCAACTCTATAAAACGTTATTCACGATTTTGGGGCTAAATCCGGCTTAAGGTTGTACAATAGATACCTAATTAAAAGCATGTGACCCTGTCGAACAAAAGGAAGGGGAAATATTCACATTCAATGATTTAGTCACTAAATAGTCACCGGTCATTGTCTTACCCTGAAGTAGCCTTGTATTTTCAGATAATGAGGTTTTCCACTTTACATAGACTTCAACATGTCACAACACAATCCCTGTTAAAATTTCTTTCTTCTCTCACCTTCTACAATTTGAAGATTATCACTGATTTTTTTCAAAGGTTTCCAGTAACTCACTTGAATCACTTTTTATAATTTGAAAACGAGTTTTTCTCCTTTTCCCTTTAGCCAACCAAGGAGGAAATAAATTCTCTCCTACTGACTCCTCAATTCAGCTGCAGCACAGCCATCATTGTATTTTCCTCATATACAAAGGCTCCAATTAGTGTGCAAAAGAAAATTTTAACAGACCCCTTCATCATCTACTCTTTCAGGCTGAACAGCCTGGTTTTGGCATTCTGCCACAGAGTCCTAATATTGTTTGTGATGCCAAATTGGAATACAAAGGAAAAAACAGTACAAAGTTGCTGTTCACCTCAGTCAACAGGCCACAACTAAGGCATTAGTTTACCCATAGAAATTCCATGCCTCAGAAATGCCTATTATTTAATTTATGAAGAGGAGGCAGAATTTTAAAATAATACTGAATTAGCAATATGTTCAACATGGAAACAAATAGAGATAGATTAAGGAAAACTTAGCTCCCAATGGTAGGCTATGGGAAATTTAAATTCTTTTACCATGCCTATGGCTCAGCTTCATCTCTCCCTACTTCCAATATATAATTCTCTATTATTTTACCCACCACAGAAAGATTCCTAGTGCCAAGACCCCATAATTAGACTCGTTTAACTTTTAAAAACTTGAATAATAATAATTTCACCACCAGGGGGCAAAGAACAGTTTTACAGGCAAAGGTTATTTTTAACATTCTAAAGAAATTACCTGCATGAACATAGTTTTTGTTACTGTTGTTAGGATTTCAGTAGCTTCAAATTAAGAGATACAGATTCTAACCGAAATTTATAAATTTGAGAAGAATCGTGTTTATAAAAGAGGAAATGGTACAAGTTGCCAATAACCAGGTACCCATTCGTATACTATCAGTTTTTGTGGCAGAAATTTCTGCTTCCCCTTTCCCTCTCCTTTCATATACTTGCACATGAGGAAGAGAAATAGAAATTGAACTTTTGAAATACTGATCTAACCTTGTCTATGCTGGCCTTTAAATTGTGTTTAGCGCATGCTATTTTTTTTAAAATTTATATTTGAGAGAGAGAGAGAGAGAGACTGTGTGAGCACAAGCGGGGGGAGGGTGTGCAGAGGGAGAGGGGAAAGCAGGCTCCCCTCTGAGCAGGGAGCCTGAGGTGGGGCTCCATCCCAGGACCCTGGGATCAACCCAAGCCCAAGGCAGACTTTTAACCAACTGAGCCACCCAGGCACCCCAGCACATGCTATCTTTTAACCAATGGTTTCCTAAGCATGTCTTTTGGCTCTGCTTTTTTGTTAACTTAGTGTGATTAATTGTACTCAGGTTTTTACCTCCATCTAAAATCGGGTTTATTGACTTTTATTTTAATACTTTGCCATTTGTTAATTTTATAACTGTGAAGTGATATTAATAATTGATAAGCACATCAATTGAAATGATCTCTTTTGAGAACTTGGTATCACTGCACTTACTTGGTGAATACCAAAGCTGTGGCTAACTAACAGACAATAACAAAATCACCAATACAGTAAATTATTGGTAAGAGGTAGAAAATGTGGCCCAATATGCATAAATCCTGTGTTCTGAAGTTTCAGGATATTTGATTATTTCTGACTTGCAACTTGGTAAAAATTGGGGTATTGGAAGCAAAACTGAGAGTTTTGAAATCAAGGTATCTGTGGTATGGGAAAAAACCACATTTTATTTCTCTTGGCTTGTTTTCTCTGCCCTCTTCCTGCTCCTAAGTACCTGCTGAGACCACATTTCCCTGAATCAATTATAATGATGCCACTATTTCAAATTAGGCCTGGAGTAGAATGAAGACACCGCAGTGGTCTGGCAAGATCTGCTACTTTCCCTTCCCTCAGTTGCTCACCCTATGCCTGGTCCTTATCTGCACTGTCAGCCCTTACCACCAGGGCTGTCTCCAGGGGGTGCAGAATTGGACCAGACACCACCGTGGGTTCACCTAAAGAACATTTTTGTCCAGATGAAACCATATTGAAATAAATACTGAAAGCAAACTGAAGGAGAAAGAGAAGTTGCAAAAAGTCCGCATTAAGGGTCTATTTAGAGACACACTAAAGAATATTCTGTGACCCAGCCCTTTTATATTAGTGACCAAGGGACATTTGGAGATAAAGTGTTCTTTTTACTGTTGTCGATTTGCTTTTTTATTTTTAACTTGTTTTACTGTGAATTGACAAAATCAGCTCCTCTTTCTCACTGAGTGTCCTCCATCTGTGCCCAGCAACTAACTGCTCAAAGGCTAAGGTTTTCACTCTGATACATTACAACCTGTGTTAGACACCGTGGTGCATCTCTTCAAACCCTCTCCAACTCACACTAACCTCAGCCAAGTGACCAGTCTCACACTGGCTTCAACCAGCCTCCCATGGTTGTATTCTGACAGCACCTGGCCTTGGGCCAAATTTTCTGATCTTTTTTTGTAATGGCAAGTGTTTGTCCATAGTATGCTATCTAGCACTTCCTAAAAATATTTTAAAACACATACAGAATCTCTTAAAGGTAAAAGCAATACTTTAACAATGACCAAGAAAGGAGCTCAGACTACAAAAGAAGCATGGAAATGGGGGTTTGGAAATTTTCCCATCATTATACAAATATTATTTTTTTCTTTTGCCAAAAATTATTTGTATTGCTAATTCAAATTAACTTATCTAAATTCTTAACAACTCATTTTAAATCTTCCAAATGAAAATTTTCAGTGGACTTAAAATCCATTTGTTAAAAATATAAAAACCCTTCGCTTTTTGATTTGTTTGTAAGAACAATTATTTTGACATCAGCAAGGATAGAAAATTGCTAATCTAAATTTTAGCAAAAACCTTTGCATAATTGCTGAATGGAATTGCAAAACAAGTTATGACTTAGTAGCAGAACCAACTATATACTTCATTTTGGGGACCTATGTCTCTTTGTAAGGAATATGCTCACTTATGATATCCATTAAAATTAAGCATCTACATAAATTGAAATTAGAATCAGACCTTCTGATTCTGATTTATTGCAAAATGTTAAACCAGCTTTCAACACATTGTTGTACATTGTATTTCTCTCAATAAGTAGATAGTAATAATATTCTTCAGTTGGGGGGAAATCTTGGTACAATACATACTTCATGCTACAATAATTTGAAGGTTGATTATTAAAATGTTTTATCCATTGCTTAATTTTCTTTCATGATATTTATTTATTCTTTTTTTTTAATGAGCTTTCCATTTTATTAGCAACGCATTCTAAGAACAGTCGAGAAGCCGTGCTTGTGGATGCGATGGGTCACATTACCGGTTCCACAAAGATCTTCCAGAGCTCCAGCGGCTGGATGCGCTCATAGACAAGGAGCTGTGGGAAGGAGGCCTCCACCGGCTCCACCGCGAAGCGCAGCCGGCGGGCCGCAAGCCTCTCCAGCCGCTGCAGCCAGGAGCGAAGTGGTCGTAGGCTTCACACGTGACGTCCCGGTGTCTGAGCGTGAAGTTCAGCCTCTTCTCTACAGACAGAATGGCCGTCCAGGCGTTTTTCAGTTTGTGAACGAGGCGGGACAGCGTTTTAAACAGAGCGTCGGTTAGGTCATCGTCATAAACCACTTCGGCCGCGAGCAGGATGGTGGTGTTGGCTGTACAGGTCAGAGACGTCCTCCTGCGACCAGCTGAAGGGGACCTCCGGGTCTGCGCACAGGTCGTCTTTGAGCCAGTCCAGTTCTTTGACCTTAACTACACCACCTCCAGCAGCAGTCAGGTGGCCGTTGAGGACATTGTTTCGCTGGCACATGGCCAAGACATCTGTGCAGTAAACGGTACGCGCCACGGTGGCTGCCATGATGCTGGCCAGCCCCGTGCCCGCCCCGAGCTCCAGCACGGTGCGCCCCTGGAAGAGGTCCCGTCGGAACGGGATGTAGTCAGCCAGGAGCAGGACACCCCGCCACACCTGCTTGCCAACATCCTCCAGGCGGGTGGCCATGGTGTGTTCTATTCTGATGATATCCTGGGGGCTGCTCTCTCGTGCTTCGTTGGCCAGGGGGTCGTCTTCCTCCTGCGTTATAATTGTGGGCTGTACCTTGTCTCTCGGGGGCCCCGCTGGCCCGGGGTCTGAAGCCGCCCGTGGTCTCCTCTCGACGTCCAAACCTCTGTCCTCGCGTCCAGCCGAGTTTCCACCCCCTCCTGGCTGGTGGCGTCACTCCTGCAGCCACTCCCCAGAGGGGGTCTGGCACTGCCCGGCCCAGAGGGAGGCATTTCCTCTGCAGGACCCATGGCATGATGGCCACCCTCAACTCCTGCGTCTGTCTGAGAGTCTCGGTTCCACAGAAGCTTGAACTGGGACAGGAAAACGGGCTGCCCCATGCCATTCAGCCACACCATGAGGTGCCTGTGGTTCGGGTGTAGAGGTGAACATCTGAGAGCACGGTGTCACTTTTGAAGGTGACCTCATCCATAGCTGGGGTGGGGGCCAGCCACCATGGCCAGGTTCCTCGTGAATCATGGGACAGCAGCACCTGCCACGGGCTGCAGGATGGAGTCCAGCCGAGTCCTATTTATTCATTTTTTATTGAAAAGTCTCATGGCAGGAGGGGAAGAATGAAGGGGGGGAAATCGGAGGGGGAGACGAACCATGAGAGACGATGGACTCTGAAAAACAAACTGAGGGTTCTAGAGGGGAGGGGGGTGGGAGGATGGGTTAGCCTGCTGATGGGTATTAAAGAGGGCACGTTCTGCATGGAGCACTGGGTGTTATACGCAAACAATGAATCATGGAACACTACATCAAAAACTAATGATGTAATGTATGGTGATTAACATAACATAATAATAATAAAAAAAGAAGTCTATAAAAAAAAAAGAAGTCTCATGACTTCCCATGATGCTTAGAACACATTTCTGGTTTTTAAAGTCCTTCATAGTCTGGCCTGTGTGCAGCCTCACCTCATACCATCATCCTCCCTCTCACCACACGGGTCTTCCTTCAGAGCACACCAAGCTCATCCCATCATAGGGCCTTCGCACTCCCCTTGCTCTTCTTCCAGATCTTCACATGGCTGGTTTCTTCCCTCCATTCAGTTCTGCACTGAAATTTGACCACCTTTGATAGGCTTATTTCAATCTCCTAACCTAAAAAGGCATCCAGTTGACCTAAAAGGTGACCCAGTTGCTCTCTTTCAAATCACCACCCTATTTAATTTTCTGCCTAGCACTTACCACTCTTAGTTGTTTCCTTGTTTATTCATTATTTGTTTATTATATGACTCTACTCACTAAAATGCAGGCTCCATGAGAGCAGAACTTTGTCTCTCTTGTTCATTTCTCCAAAAAGTGCATAGCCCATATTAGGCTTTCAATAAATATTGTTGAATTTTAAAAGAAAAACACCTTTCCTTTTCTAATGATATTATGGATCAGATTCATAAGACAAAACAATTAAGTAAACTGGAAAATTGTCCACGTTCGAACCATAGAAGAGTATCCAGCTCTCAGGGTAAGCTGCCACTTCTATTACATGCTTCGTGTTTCATCATGTAGAACCAAGTGGTTCATGGTGGAGGATGTGATGAATTGACCTACATGCTGTATCAATACAAATCATTGGTTGCATTATTTGCTTGTGTAACAAGTCTGAGGTAAGTGACTCCTCAGGCATACCATTTGTAGTTACACTTACTCATTTTGATTACTATATAGTAAACTATCTGTGACGTTTATTTTTTTTTTTAAGATTCATTTATTGATTTGAAAGAGAGAGAGCACAAGCAGGAAGGGCAGAGGGAGAAGGAGAGAGAATCAGACTCCACACTGACCACGAAGATCGATGCGGGGTTCTCTCTCAACCCTAAGATCATGACCTGAGCCGAAACGAAACCAAGAGTCAGATGCTTAACCTACTGAGCCACCCAGGTGCCCCTAAACTATACATGATTTTTAAAAACAAATCAGATTGTAATGTGGTGCCAAAATGATGACTGTCCAAAAGTTCTTTGGTTACATAAAAATCCTCATTTACCTCTTGAATAATTCAAATGCAGCTGAGAGGTACAGTTTTACTTATGTTCTCCTCAGTTGCAGTAGGACATGCCACAGATAATTCAAATTTTTTCAAGCTTTTTCCTGTAAGTTCTAAGCCACGTTTTCAACATACAGAGCAACAGTATTTCCAGGAAGACTGAGATATGCAAATACTACAGTAATTTTATACACTTACTATAAAAGACTTTGAAGCCCAACCAATGCTTTCATTTAGTATAGGACTGTATTTCACAGAAACATCACTGCTTTCATTTATATTCAAAGCAATGGGTGTTGATATTTTAGTTAATGTTACCCTTCATTAGTTTTTCATTACCTATCTTTTCCATGTAGGATCACAGTGATAGTTAAGGCTTGTTTCATAATGTCTCAAGCTGTACACCTTTGACACAAAAACACAGTTTTAAGCATGTGGGAATATTCTCATTTCCAGAGAGAATAATGCTTGTTCACAATTAAAAAAAAAATTAAAGTCTTCACAGTAGCGTTGCCAGATTTATCAAATAAAAATACAAGATACCTAATTAAATTTGAGTGTCACATAAACAACAAATATTGCATGGGACATACTTAAACTAAAAAATTACCTATTGTTTATCTGGCATTCAAATTTAATTGGGTATCTTCTCTGGCAACCCTGGCCGGTTATTTATTTTTCTACTCTTTATAGAGACATTGGTTGAAATACACTCAGATGATCTTCTAGGAAGTAGTGATGTCTTCATTACTTTCTTGTTGGCTATTTTAAAATGTCAGCTGTTTTAAAATCAAAGTGGGAAAAGAGCTGAAAAAAACACAAAATAAATGAAACATCAGTTCTCAAGATACTGGAAATGAGGCAATGAAGAATTTCATTATGTCAAACAATTAAAAGGCAAATATTGCCTAAGCATTTACTATATAGAAGGCATCGTATTATGACATGCCACAATCATGAGAGAAGGAAAAATAAGAAAAAGACCAGCTCTCGGCCCTTGGAGAATTTATAATTTGATAAGGAAGATAATATGGATACACATAAAAAGATGACAAACAGCATAAAGCAGTAGATGGTAAGTGCCAAAGGAGTAATATAGACAAGAGGAGTCGGGACATCAGTTCCATCTGGGTCTTTGGCCTCAAAGGGCGAGAGGAAGAGAAAGAGAAAGTTTCACTAAGTGCTTTATACTCACTGTCCTGTTTAAGCCTCCCACTATGGTCTGAATGTTTGTGTCCACGCCAAATTCACATGCTGGAACCATAATGCCCATGTCACAGTGTTAAAAGATGAGGCTGTTCCACTCTGGAAAACAGTATGGAGGTTCTTCAAAAAGTTGAAAATAGAGCTACCATACGATCCAGCAATTGCACTACTGGGTATTTACCCCAAAGATACAAATGTAGGGATCCGAACGTGCACCCCAATGTTTATAGCAGCAATGTCCACAATAGTCAAACTGTGGAAAGAGCCAAGATGTCCATCAACAGATGAATGGATAAAGAAGATGTGGTATATATACACAATGGAATATTATGCAGCCATCAAAAAGAATAAAATCTTGCCATTTGCAACGACGTGGATGGAACTGGAGGGTATTATGCTGAGCGAAATAAGTCAATCAGAGAAAGACATGTATATATGACCTCACTGATATGAGGAATTCTTAATCTCAGGAAACAAACTGAGGGTTGCTGGAGTGGTGGGGGGTGGGAGGGATGGGGTGGCTGGGTGATAGACATTGGGGAGGGTATGTGCTATGGTGAGTGCTGTGAAGTGTGCAAGACTGTTGAATCACAGATCTGTACCTCTGAAACAAATAATACATTATATGTTAAAAAAAAAAAGAAGAAGAAGAAGAAGATAGCAGGAGGGGAAGAATGAAGGGGGAGAAATCGGAGGGGGAGATGAACCATGAGAGACGATGGACTCTGAAAAACAAACTGAGGGTTCTAGAGGGGAGGGGGGTGGGAGGATGGGTTAGCCTGGTGATGGGTATTAAAGAGGGCACGTTCTGCATGGAGCACTGGGTGTTAATGTGCAAACAATGAATCATGGAACACTACATCAAAAACTAATGATGTAATAATGTATGGTGATTAACATAACATAATAAGGGGTGCCTGGGTGGCTCAGTTGGTTAAGCGACTGCCTTCAGCTCAGGTCATGATCCTAGAGTCCCAGGATCGAGTCCCGCATCAGGCTCCCTGCTCGGCGGGGAGTCTGCTTCTCCCTCTGACCCTCTGCCGCTCGTGTGTTCTCTCTCTCTCATTCTCTCTCTCAAATAAATAAATAAAAAATCTTTAAAAAAAAAAACATAACATAATAAAAAAATAGAGAAAAAAAAAGATGAGGCTGTTGGGAGGTGATTAAGTCATGATGGCAAAGTCCTCATGGATGGGTTAGTGCTCTTATAAAAATGATCGCTGGCCCCTTCCATCATGTGAAGAACCAGTGAGAAGGTGCCGACTATGGACCAGGAAGAGTGTCCTCACCAAAATGTGACCATGCCAGGACCTTGATCTTGGACTTCCCAGACTCCAGATCTGTGAGCCATAACTTTCTCTTGTTTGTAAGTCACCCATTCTGTGGTATTTTGTTATAGCAGCCCAAATGGGTTAAGGCACCTCCCACCACTTTATGGCATAGATATTATTATCATCACCAGTTCCCAGCTGAAAAAGTGAGACTGAAGGGGTCTACATATGCTTATGGTTACACAGCTAGTAAGCAGTATATCTGCTTCCATCTCAGGTGCTCTTGACCGTTTTAACTACCAGTACCACCTCTGAGAAGATGAGAGAGAAGCCTGGGACCTCTGCTGTTATATGGAACCCCTAGAGGTTTGAGTGGGATAGCGAGAATAAAAGAACTGTTTTAGATAACAAGTGCTTCATGCATTGCCCCAGACAGTGTGGATGCAAATACTTATTCAATCACATTGGATTACAGTGAGACTAATGAAAGTGTGAAATAGCAGAAACACTGTGAAATCAAAACAAACTGAAATGAGTTGGTGGCTATTTGCATGCAGAGAATGAGAGAGCAAGAGAGAAAAGGAAGAATCAAAGATAACTGCAAACCCAAGATTTCACTAACAAACAAACCAAAATCAGTTAAACTAATAAATGAATTCAGCTAAGTTGCAGGATATAAAATTATCACACAAAAATCAGTTGTGTTTCTCTACAGTAACAATGAACAACCTGAAGAAGAAATTTCGAAAACAATTTCTTTAAGATTTTATTTATTTATCTGAGAGAGAGTGAGAGAGAGAAAGAGAGAGAGAGAGAGATCACGAGCGGGGGGTGGGGGAGGGCAGGAGGAGAAGCGGACTCCCCACTGAGCAGGGAGCCCAAAGCAGGACTAGGTCCCAGAACCCTGGGATCATGACCTGAGCTGAAGGCAGATGTTTAACCGACTGAGCTACCCAGGTGCTCCAAAAACAATTTCATTTTCAACAGCATCAAAAAATAAAATATTTAGGAATAAGTTTAACTAAGCAGGTGAAAGATTTGTTCATTGAAACTACAAAACATTGCTAAAAGAAGTTAAATACGACATTAATAAATGGAAAGACAGCCTGGCTTCATGAATCGGAAAACTTAATATTGTGAAGATGTCAATACTACCGAGGTGGTCTACAGATTCAATGCAATCCCTATCAACATACCAAGGTTTTGTATTTTTTTTTGTTTTTTTTATTTACTTGAAAAAAATTTTTTAAAAAATCCATCCTAAAATTAATATGGAATCTCAAGGGACTCCAAATAGACAAAACAGTCCTAAAAAAGAACAAAGCTGGAGGTCTCATACTTCTTGATTTCAAAACTTACTACAAATCTACAGCAGTTAAAACAATGTGGTAGTGGCATAAAGACAAATATACAGGCCAACAGAATGGAATAGAGAGCCCAGAAATGAACTTTCACAAATATAGTCAAATAATTTTTTACTAGAGTGGTAAAAACCATTTAATGGAGAATGAACCGTCTTTTCAAAAAATAGTGCTGTGAAAACTGAATGTCCACAGGCAAAAGAATGAAGTTGGACCCTTACCTTACATCATATATGACAATAATTCAAAATGGATTAAAGATCTAAAGACCTGAAACCATAAAACTCCTAGAAGAAAATATAGGGAGAAATCTTTTTGACATTGAATTTGGCAATGATTTATTGAATGTGATACCAAAAGTACAGGCAAAGAAGGAAAAGTTAGATAAATTGGACTTCACCAAAATTTCAAAAACTTTTGTGCACCAAAGGATGCTATCAACAGAGTGAAAAGGCAACCCATATATTGGGAGAAAATATTGGCAAATTATATATCTGATAAGGGATTAATATCCAGAATATATAAAGGACTCCGATAGCTCAACACCACCACCAACAACAAAACAACTTCCCCCAAATCAGCAAAATATTTGAATGGACATTTCTTTTTTCTTTTTTATAAAGATTTTATTTATTTATTTGACAGAGAGAGACACAGCGAGAGAGGGAACATAAGCAGGGGGAGTGGGAGAGGGAGAAGCAGGCTCCCTGCAGAGCAGGGAGCCTGATGTGGGACTCGATCCCAGGACCCTGGGATCATGACCTGAGCCGAAGGCAGTCGCTTAACCAACTGAGCCACCCAGGCGCCCTGGACATTTCTCCAAAGAAAATATACACATACAAATGGCTAGAAAGCATATGAAAAGATGTTCAACATCACTAATAATTAAGGAAATCAAAAGGACAATGAGAACTCATTCATGACCCATTGGGATGGCTATTATCAAAGAAAACAAAACAGAAAATAACGTGTTTGTGAGGATGTGAAGGCACTGGAACCCTTGTGCATTGTTGGTGGGACTGTAAAATGGTGCAGCTGCTGTGGAAACCAGCATCATGCTTCTTCAAAAAATTGAAGATAGAATTACCATATGATCCAGCAATTCCACTGCTGGGTATATACCGAACCATAAGAACTGAAAGCAGGGATTCAAACAGATATTTGTGCACCAATGTTCATTGAAACATTGTTCAGACAATCACCAAAAGGTGGAAAAAACCCAAATGTTTATGGACAGATGAGTGGATAAACAAAATGTGCTATATACATACAGTGGAATATTATTCAGCCTTTAAAAGGAACAAAATTCTGATACATACCACAAATTTTATCCATTGGATTATATGGATCATGCCTATCTATTATGAAGACATTCTGCTAAGTGAAAAAGTCAGTCACAAAAGTACCAATAATATATGATTCTACTTAAATGAAGGACCTAGAATAGGCAAATTCATAGGCATAGAAAGTAGCACGGTAGTTGCCAAAGGCTGGGGAGACAGGGACATGGTGAATTATTGATTCATGGATATAGTTGGGGAAGATAAAAAAGTTCTGGAGATAGGTGGTGGTAATGGCAATGTGAATGTACTTAATGTCACTGTACTTAATGTACTTAATGTCACTGAACAGTGCATTTAAAAATGGTAAATTTCATGTTATGTATTTTTTACCACAATAAAAAAGTTTTAAGAAGATAATCTATACAACGATATAACTGGTCACAAATAAATTACAGCATGCAGTAACCTCTCTGTCAGATGTCCACTGATTGCTCAGCATGTCCTATGTGGCATATGTGACTTTTAATTGTCTAATATACCAACCGAGGGCATGAGTATAGAAATGTGTATCATATGTTAGTAAAATTTAATTTCTTCCTCATTTTTTAAAGAAAAAAATAAATGAAAATAGAGGCTCCACCATTGTCTTCATAGACTATGCCTTTTTAATGGGACTGCTTGTTTAAAGGGAGGGAAGGATCATATGGTAGATAAACTCAAAATGGATGAAAGACCTAAATGTGAGACAGGAATCCACCAAAATCCTAGAGGAGAGCACAGGCAGCAACATCTTCGACCTCAGCTACAGCAACTTCTTCCTAGACACATTTCCAAAGGCAAGGGAAACAAAAGCAAAAATGAACTATTGGGACTTCATCAAGATAAAAGCTTTTGCACAGCAAAGGAAACAGTAGACAACCTCAAAAGGCAACCAACAGAATGGGAGAAGATACTTGCAAATGTCTTATCAGATAAAGGGCTGGTATCCAAAGTCTATAAAGAACTGATCAGGGGCGCCTGGGTGGCTCAGTTGTTAAGTGTCTGCTTTCGGCTTGGGTCATGATCCCAGGGTTCTGGGATCGAGCCCCACATTGGGCTCCCTGCTCAGGGGGAAGCCTGCTTCTCCCTCTCCCACTCCCCCTGCTTGTGTTCCCTCTCTTGCTGTCTCTCTCTCTGTCAAATAAATAAATAAAATCTTAAAAAACAAAACAAAACAAAAAAGAAATGGGCCGAAGACTTGAACAGACATTTCTCCAAAGAAGACATACAAATGGCTAACAGACACATGAAAAAATGCTCAACATCACTTGGCATCAGGGAAATACAAATCAAAACCACAAGGAAATACCACCTCACACTGGTCAGAATGGCTAAAAGTAACAAGTCAGGAAACAACAAATGTGGGTGAGGATGCAGAGAAAGGGGGACCCTCTTACACTGTTGTTGGGAATGCAAGCTGGTACAGCCACTCTGGAAAACAGTATGGAGGTTCCTCAAGAAGTTAAAAATAGAGATACCCTATGACCCAGCAACTGGCCTACTAGGTATTTACCCAAAGGATACAGATGTTGTGATTTGAAGGGGCACCTGCACCCCAATGTTTATAGCAGCAATGTCCACAATAGCCAAACTATGGAAAGAGCCAAGATGTCCATCAACAGATGAATGAATAAAGAAGATGTGCTATATATACATATATACAGTGGAATATACATATACACTGTACACACATATATACAATGGAATATTACTCAGCCATCAAAAAGGATGCAATCTTACGATTTACAATGACGTGGATGGAACTAGAGGGTATTATGCCAAGCAAAATAAGTCAATTAGAGAAAGATAATTACCATATGGTTTCACTTATATGTGAAATTTAAGAAACAAAACAGAGGATCATAGGGAAAGGGAGGGAAAAATAAAATCAGACAAAATCACAGGGGGAGACAAACCATAAGAGACTCCTAACTGTATTAAAGAAACTGAGGGTTGCCGGAGGGGAGGTGGGGGGGGATGGGGTAACTGGGTGATGGGCATTAAGGACAGCACGTGAGGTAATGAAACCTGGGTGTTATATGCAATGGATGAATAAGTGAACTCTACATCTGAAACTAAGATACACTATATGTTAACTAATTGAAGTAATAAGTTAAAAAAAGAAAGAAAAATAAATAAATAATGCAACTGTCAAAAAAAAAATAAGGGAAGGAAAGAGAAGCTAAGAAAAACTGAGAAGCTACAGCGAGTGAAGTATGAGGGAACCTAAAAGGGTATGAGCCCAGGAAGCCAAGGAAAGAAGGAAAGCAGGAGTGGTTGGCTCTGTCCAATGCTGGGCAAGCCAGTAAGAAAAGAGCAGAAACTCGGTCCCACAGCTGGCAACATGAAGGTCTTCAGAGACCTTGACAAGAGCAGTCTTGATGGACTGTTGTGGATGGAAACTGGATGGAGTGAGTTGAAGAGAAATTATGAAATGAAGAAGTGGAAACTAATTATAATCACTGCTTTCAAAATGTTTTGCTTTGGAGAAGAGTAATGAGAGGGGAATTTGAAAGGTATTACGGGGTCAAATGAGATGTTTTGTTTTTGTTTCTTTCATGGGACAGATTACAGCCTGTTTGGATGCTGGCAGGAAAAGTCTCGAAGAGTTTGGGGAACTGTAGGAGCATAGTCCCTGAGAACAAGAAAGGGGATGGATCCAGAGCCCATGTGGAGGAGTTGGCCAGGGAGAGTGGTGGGGTGAGGTGTGTGCAGGTAAGGTAACGTTGGTAAAGGAAGGATGAGAAAGCTCTAGTCTGAGGAAATAAAGTGAGGGGTGATGCGGTGTGCACAGAGAATTTGATGGGAAAGAAGGTATAAAATAGCCATTTTGGAGTTGAGAAGAGAAATACGCCGGGAATGTAAAATAGGACTCTGGGCAGTACTGAGTACCCTTTTAAGACTTATGGTCATAGATTTACTGTTCAGTAAATCTGAGACTGTTCAGTAGCGCAGAGCATTTTTCTCTCGCACCACTCACCTGCTCAGGAACAGGCCCCGAGCAGACTGGGGCTCTGCCTGAGCACAACAAAGGGAGAGGGAGGATGAAGTTAATGTGCTTTGCAAGGTGTGTGTTGGTGACCGGTAGTGAGAGAATGTTAGGGTTCAGACCAGGTTTGGTCAATGCTGATGACAAGGTCATCATCGTGATAGTGGGTGTCTGAAATGGGTTGAGGAAATGACCATTGGAGATGAGAAGCAAGGAATGAGAGGTCAAGGTACTAATACAGGCATACCTCATTTTATTGCAAATCATCACTTTACAGCGCTTTGCAGAAATTGCATTTTTTTTCCAAATTGAAGGTTTGTGGCAACTTTGCATCAAGCAAGTCTATTGGCACCATTTTTCCAACAGCATTTGCTCACTTCTTGTCTCTATGGCACATTTTGATAATTCTCACACGATTTCCAACTTTCTCATTATTCTTATATCTGTTATGGTGATCTCTGATCATTAATTACAACTTGCTGAAAGCTAGTATTTTTCAAAAATAAATTACTTTTAAATTAAGGTATGAACATTTTTTTCAGACATAAAGCTATTGTACACTTAATAGACTACAGTATAGTGTATACATTAACTTTTATATGCTCTGGGAAACCAACAAATTCACTGGACTCACTTTACAGCCATATTCGCTTTATTGTGGTGGTCTGGGTATGCCTACATATGGCAATAAGGGTGTGTGACTTCTGCACAGAGTTTAGGAAACTCTAATCTCATTCTCTTCAGTCCCACCTTGGTCAGGAAGTGTGATTTTTCCCTTTGTGTCTCTATTTCCACACAAGATGACCTGGTGTGCCCCACCTTCGGATCAAGGGCACAATTCAACCCTGGGAACAGCAGGATGTCCCCAGTGGGTGGGAGCTTCCTTCCCACTTGAGGATAGCTCAGGAGTCCTGTCCACTCCACTTCCTGGTTCTCTCAACTAAGGGTCTTTCTTGCCCTTCCTGTTTCAAGAACTCTGCTCTCTCCAGGCTTCCCTCTTCTTGTGAGCCAGCCCTTTACCTGTTCTTTCTTTTTATTGGAGCCCCAACTTATTCAGCAAGCCCATGTCTGTATCCTTCTGTCCAATATTGCAGCTGAGCTTCTCCAAGTCTTTGTCTCTTCTTCACCATGTGCCAGGGGGAAAAAAAACAGCTTTCAGTTTTCTAGAGAGGGTACAAGACAGGAGAAATTCACAGAAGGCACATGGGAAATTAGAGATACACCCTGTCCCAGACTGATTATCCACCAGACTGTTGAAGTCATCAAAAAAATGAAGACAGGAGTAGAGGTGGAAGAGAAGACAGTGAGCCAGGTGTTAAAGTCATCAGGGACTGAAGTGGGATGATCAGAACAGCAAGATGTCAGTGACAGAGACCCTGGGATAGCAGGTGGAAAGTTTGATAAGGACTTTGAAAGAGGGTGGGAGAGAGAAGGCCTGGAAATGGCATTTGGGGAGCACGAAGGACTCTCTCCTCCTTCAGGTCCCAGGTACATGAGGTTTGAGGGAAAACCAGTCTCCACTCTAGTGGTGAAATGCTGTCCTCAGGGAGCAAGAGAGCTTTCCATTCTAGATGAAAGGTCTGTAAGGGTCAACATTCTATGTCTGTCACGTTCATCTTCAGATCTCCAACACCTTGCACAGTGCAATGAGTATACAGTGTGTTGAATATGTGTTGAATAAATGGAAGGGCAGTTAACTGAATCTGATGTTTATAATTAAATCATGTGCCACCACCCTACCCTCTTCTGAGATACATGGCAGTCTCCAGCTTCCTGCTCGGGGATATGCGACTGGCATGGAAAGCAAAGGATCCTCAGGGCATCTTGTGTTCCTGGCACCTAACAGAGCACTGAGAACAGTCCTTGATTGTGCCCTCTGCTTACCTCACCACTGGCAGCTACAGGAGAAGAGACTCACCCAAGTGTTCCCGGCCCTTCTGACCTATTTGGCTTTCCAATGTTAGAGTTTTGGGGAATCTTAGGGGTCATCAAATAATAAACCTTTATTCCCCCATTTAGTTTAAAACCAATGAGGAATAGATGCTCAAATCAGACTGAAATATAAACATCAGCTTTATTCTTAGTAAGTTTAAAGATTGTAATCTGAGCTATGGCCATTATCAGGATACCTTAAGAGGTCCCCATCTCCATCAGATTATGCCAGCTCTAGGAAGTTTGGAGAAAGGAGAGCAGGGAGCAAGTCTCCCAATATCAGGCTGCATCCAAAAAGGGAGCCCAGAAAAAGCTGGACTACACGCACTCTGTCCCTTTAAATATAAATTGATCCTCAGTTTGGGGGCTAAGTGAATGAGGAGACAGAAAAAACCTGAAAACTTCCTCCTATCTTTTTCTTTCCTGCTGAGTGGACATTTTCTCCCTTCTTGGAAATATGAAGAGGAGGATAGAAGGGCACCCCCGAACACATCCCAGCTTTTTATTCTCCTAATAGACTTGAGTATATGGTCAACCAGGGATGTGCTAGTCCCATGAAATAGCCGCCCCTTCCTCTCCCCCAATGCCAACTACTATTTCTTCATATATTTTCCTGAGAAGTTGAACATTTAAATTTTGTCCCCTAAAAGCTCTAAAATGTCAGAACAGTAACTTTATTTAATTAATTGTGCTTCTACTAATTGAGCTATCTTCCCACGCCTTTCTGTCTTCCCAAACTCTTCCACCATGACCTCTGGACCTCATGGTATATCACCAGCAAACTCCGTTATATTCCCATCATCTGGCTGGTCAAAATGTGACCAGCCAGATGTTGCACATTCTAAAACCAAAATATAACTAGCAGTGAAATTTCTGGGGCATTTAATAATTCTATGTTTAAGTTTTTGAAGAACTGCCAAACTTTTCCAAAGTGGTTTATATCACTTTACCTTCCCACCAGCAACATATGAGAGTTCCAGTTTCTCTGTACCCTCATCAACACTTATTATTTTCTGTTCTTTAAATTATAGCTATCCTAGGGATGCCTGGGTGGGTCAGTTGGTTAAGCGTCTGCCCTTGGCTCAGGTCATGATCCCAGGATCCTGGGATAGAGCCCCACAACAGGCTCCCTGCTCGGCGGGGAGCCTGCTTCTCCCTCTCCCTCTGCTGCTCCCCCTGCTTGTGCTCTCTCTCTCTCTCTGTCAAATAAATAAATAAGTAAATCTTAAAAAAATAAATTATAGGTATCCTAGTGAGTTTAAAGTGATACCTCTTTGTGGTTCTCATTGCACTTCCCCAGTGATTAATGATGTTGAGCACCTTTTCATGTGCTTATTGGCTATTTGCATATCTTTGAAGAAATGTCTATTCAAATCCTTTGCCCATGTGTAATAGAGTTAATAACTCATTTAGTTACTGAGTTGTAAAAGTTCTTTAATAATTCGAGATCCTTTATATAAGTTCCCTTATCTGATATATAATTTACAAATATTTTCTTCATTCTGTGGATTGTCTTTTCACTTTCTTGAGGATGCCCTTTGAACCACTTAAGTTTTTAGTTATGATGAAGTACAATTTAGCTATTTTTTTCTTTTGTTGCTGTGCTTCCAGTGTCATATTTGAGAAACCATTGCCTACATTTCTATACACCAATAACATAGCAGCAGAAAAAGAAATCAAGGAATCGATCCCATTTGCAATTGCACCAAACCAATAAGATACTTAGGAATAAATCTAACTAAAAAAGTAAAAGATCTGTACTCTGAAAACTATAGAACATTTATGAAAGAAGTTGAAGAGGACACAAAGAAATAGAAAAGCATTCCATGCTCATGGATTGAAAGAACAAACATTATTAAAATGTCTGTACTACCCAAAGTAATCTACACATTTAATGCAATCCCTATCAAAATACCACCAGCATTTTTTGCAGAGCTAGAACAAACAGTCCTACAATTTGTAGGGAACCCCAAGAGACCCTGAATAGCCAAAGCAGTTCTGGAAAAGAAAAACAAAACTGGAGGCACCACAATTCTGCATTTCAAGCTATATTACAAAGCTGTAGTGATCAAGACAGTATGGTACTGGCACAAAAACAGACACCTAGATTAATGGAACAGAATAGAGAATGCAGAAATGGACCCACAACAATATGGTCAACTAATCTTCAACAAAGCAGGAAAAAATATCCAGTGGAAAAAAGACAATCTCTTCAACAAATGGTGTTGGGAAAATTGGACAGCCACATGCAGAAGAATTAAACTGGACCACTTTCTTACACCATACACAAAAATAAACTCAAAATGGATGAAAGACCTAAATGTGAGACAGGAAACCATCAAAATCCTAGAGGAGAACATAGGTAGAAGCCTCTTTGATCTTGGCTGCAGCAACTTCTTACTAGACACATCACTAGAGGCAAGGGAAACAAAAAGCAAAAATGAACTATTGGGACTTCATCAAAATAAAAAGCTTCTGCATAGTGAAGGAAACAATCAACAAAACTAAAACGCAGACTATAGAATTGGAGAAAATATTTGCAAATGACATATCTGATAAAGAGATGGTATCCACAATCTATAAAGAACTTATCAAATTCAACAGCAAAAACCCAAATAATCCAGTTAAGAAATGGGCAGAAGACATGGACAGACATTTTTCCAAAGAAGACATCCAGATGGCTAACACACACATGAAAAGATGTTCAACACCACTCACCATCAGGGAAATACAAATCAAAACCACAATGAGATACCACCTTACACCTGTCAGAATGGCTAATATTAACAACAAACAACACAAGAAGCAACAGATGTTGGTGAGGCTGCAGAGAAAGAGGAACCCCCTTGCACTGTTGGTCGGAATGCAAACTGGTGCAGCCACTCTGGACAACAGTTTGGAGGTTCCTCAAAAAGTTACAAATAGAACTACGCTATGATCCCCAATTGCATGACTAAGTATTTACCCAAAGGATTCAAAAATACAAATTTGAAGGGGTATATGCACCCCCATGTTTATAGCAGCATTATCTACAATAGGCAAACTATGGAGACAGCCCAAATGTCCATCGACTGAGGAATGGATAGAGAAGATGTAGTGTGTGTTTTCAAGTCTATCCTGGAGCTGGAGAGAGAAGGAGGGGAACAGGGTAAGTTAAAATGAAACAAAACTCACTGTCTTTATGATGATTCAATGTTCTTTTTGAATAACACTCCTCAAATTGTTGCAAGCCTTTGGTTAATTTCCAGGGTTCTGGAAAGGTTTATTTTGACCATTTTTGCTAGTATTTTTGTTGCTTTTATGGAGGAGTGAATTTTCAGAGGACCTTCCTCTGCCATTCCTGAAGGGCTTTCTGGTTCCTAATATTATTTTATTTTATTTATTTTGAGATAAATGTATATTCACATATAGTTGTAGGGAATAATAAAAAAGATACCAATACATCCACCCAGTTTCTCCCAATGGTAGCATCTTGCATAACCAGAGTACAGTATCTTATCCAGGAAGTTCATACTGCTGTAATCTACTGATCTTACTCAGATTTTAACATTTACATGTACTCATTTGTGTTCGTGTATGTGTGTGTGTATTTAGTTCTGTGCAACTTTATCACATATGTAGATCTTTGTGACCACCACCATAGGTATGATATCTAGTAGTTCTACACCAGGATCCCTCACGCTATCACTTTATCCACAGTCACATCAACCCCCTGCCTCCACAACCACCACTCCTAACACTTGGCAACTACTAATCTATTCTTCATGCCTATGATTTTGTCACTTCAAAAGTGTCATAGAGTATGTCCCACAATGAAATATTATTCAGTAATAAAAAGAAGTAAAGTATTGACACATGCCACAACATGGATGAAACTTACAAACATGCAAATGAAAGAAGCCAACCACAAAGGACCACATTCTGGATGATTGCATTTATATGAAGTGTCCAAAGTAGACAAATCTAGAGACAGAAAGTGAATTAGTGCTTGACGAGGGCTGGGTGGGATGGCACGGGTGGGAGAGTCGCTGGTGATGGCTAAAAGGCACAGGGTTTCTTCTTTGGGATAATGAAAATGTTCTCAGAGTGAATGTGGTGATGGTTGTTCAACTCTGTGAATATATTGGAAACCACTGAATTGTACACTTTTAATGAGTGAATATGTGAATTATATATCAATAAAGCTGTGAAAAAAGAGAATGCTATGGGGGTGCCTGAGTGGCTCAGTTGGTTAAGTGTCTGCCTTCTGCTCAGGCCCTGATCCTGGGGTTCTGGGACTGAGCCCTGTGTTGGGCTCCCTGCTCAGAGGGGAATCTCTTCTCCCTCTGCCCCATCCCCTGCTCATGCTGTCTCTCTCTCAAATAAATAAATAAAATCTTTTTAAAAAAGGAGAATGCTATGTAAATGGAATCATACAATATGCAACCCCTACCCCACCCCCCGATGACTGGTTCTATTGTTATACAAAAGTTTGGTCCCAAGGAAAATATGTGACCAGAAGTAGTAGATATACAGAATATCTACAGTATGGAAAAGTTTCTATATAAGATACAATAGTTGGACATGACAAGAGGCAATTGGGCATAATAAAAAAGGAGAGAATTAGTCCTTGCTCTTTGAGGAGTCTGGGTAGCATTACCATTCACATACAAATGTAATTTAGGTGGCTCTCTTTTCCAGTCCTCTCCAAGGATGGAATTTCTCAACTCTTTCTGAGCCAAAAATGGGATGGATAAAAACAAGGTGTTTCAGCTCAATTCAGATAAGATAGATTTTTATTGGAAAAGAAATCCAGCAGCAATGATAGCGATATGCAAACACACTGAGCTTCACAATATCAGTTGCTTCTAGATTCCCAGATAAAAACTATGGCCAAGAGAACCTCTCTGTACTTGGCACAAAGATTGAACATTCTCCTTTCATTGCAGCTCTTATCTTGTTTTCCATATTCTTATTTCCATCCACACTAGATCATTACAAAGCTTTCTACTGGGCAAACCATGTTTGTAGACCTTATATAATTCTTCTCTGATTGAAATAAAATGACTTGTTCATTTATGAAATGCTGTCCCTTGATCAATGTTATGATTTTTCACCATTGGCATTCAGTAGAAATAAACTTGATTTGGTCTATATATCACTGTATGATACAGTTTCAAAGTTAGAAATTTGGGAACTAAAATTTTAAAAAAGAACTCCCAAAAGCAAATCCTTTAAAACTTCAAAGTAATAAGAACTCTCAATTTCCTGAAATACACAGCTTATTTGAGTGTATTTAATTCCTATTTGAGAAAGAGAGTTAGAGAAGGAGTGAGAAAGGGAGAGAGGGAGAGGGGGAGACGGAGGGGCTGGGAAGGAAGAAGTGAGAGAGAGAGATAGGAAGGGAGAGAGAGATTGAGCTGTCAAAGGTTACTGTTATTCTTCTGACTCTGGGTTCTCTTCCATTGTGCATCACACTTTCACTGTAGAACAAAACTACATGAGTAATTAATCTTTAACTGGCTGAACAAACTCTCTTCCACAGAGCCATAACTTCTCTGACATTAGAGAAATTAACTACAAATAGACATGTTTCACAAGTGCATCATTTCATAAATGTTAGAATAGAGTTCATTCTCTAAACCTGAGGTTGGCAAACTTCTTCTGCAAAGGACCATACTCCAAATATGTTTGGCTTTGTGGGCCAAATGGTCTCTGTTGCAACTAGTCAACTCTGCCGCTGTAGCATGAAAATAGCCATAGGCACTATGTAATGGAACAAGCGTTACTGTTCCAAAGAAACTTTATTTATAGACACTGAAACTTGAATTCCATATAATTTTCAACTGTCAAGAAATATTTTTCTATAGATTGTTTTTTCAAAAAAATTTCTTAGCTTATAAGCTGTAAAAAACAGATGAAGGGCCAGATTTGGCCCGTGGGGCTTAGTTTGCCAGTCATAGTCTAAAGGGATAGAAGAGTAGAAACATCAAGTCTCCCAGGCAGAGATGTGTTTGAGTATTGGATTTGCCATTCGCTAGTTGTGTGACCTTGGACAAGTTATCTGACATGCGTAAAACCATGTCCTCATCTGTAAAATGAGTACAGTAATAGCTATTCCAGAGAATTGTGAAAATTAAATGAAGTACCATATGCATGTTTAGCATATGCAAGGTCACAGTGAATGTAGTTACTACTATGATGAAAAGTCTTTAGGAGTGCCACAAAGCAATTATTTTCCCCAAACCTCTGTCCCACACTGGAATTTATAGGATTTTATTTTATTTTATTTTATTTAAGATTTTATTTATTTGACAGAGAGAGACACAGCGAGAGAGGGAACACAAGCAGGGGGAGTGGGAGAGGGAGAAGCAGGCTCCCCGCGGAGGAAGGAGCCCAATGCATGGCTCGATCCCAGGACCTGAGCCAAAGGCAGACACTTAACGACTGAGCCACCCAGATGCCCTATAGCAGGATTTTTTTTTTAAAAGATTTTATTTATTTATTTTGAGAGAGAGAGAATGAGAGAGAGCACATGAGAAGGGGGAGGGTCAGAGGGAGAAGCAGACTCCCTGCCGAGCAGGGAGCCCGATGCGGGACTCGATCCCGGGACTCCAGGATCATGACCTGAGCCGAAGGCAGTCGCTTAACGAACTGAGCCACCCAGGCGCCCCCTATAGCAAGATTTTATTAAGACAGGGCATATCAGGGCTAATCTTAAGAGTCATCCCAGAGTCCTTATTCTCTCACCTTTCCCATTCAATTCATCAGCAAATCACATCTGCTTCACACTAAAAATTTATCTAGAATTTGACCACTTCTCTTCTCTACAGCTAGCACCCTGATCCATGCCACCATCAACTTCCACCTGATCTTTCTGCTCCGATACTTGCCCCCAAGGCGGCATTTTCCACAGAAGTGCCTTTAAAATATATCCCCCAATCACTTCATTCCTCTGCTCAAATGTCTCTGATCATTCACTCCTAGGAAAATCCTAGGTCCTTACCAAATAAGCCTTCAGATCTCCTTCACCCCTTGCTCCCTCAGCCCCAACCATAATGACCTCACTATTCTTCAAACATGTCAATCTTGCTCCTGCTTCCCACTTAATTTCCCACTTAATTTGTTGGTATTTGTTGGTATTTCTTTCTGGAATGTTCCTTCTCCAGATAACCAAGTGTTTTCAATTTTACTACTTCTTTCAGGTCTGTGCTCAAATATAACTTTGTTAGAAAAGCATTCTGTTACTCCTTAACTCTATTTTCCTACTTGGTGATTGCACTACCACCTCCTGCAATATTTCATGTTTATTTGTAAACTGAATGCCTTCCCCACTGGAATGTAAACTTATGAAAGCAGACTTTGTGTGTCTTGTCACAATTGTATCCTCAGTGTGCAGAACATTGCCTGGCACAGAATAGTTTCAAATTTGTTGAGTGAATAAATAAATGAACTTTTGCTACTCTAAAAGATTTTGAAAAATGAGAGCTCGAGTATTTTTCTGATATTGATTAGAATATATGTCTGAAACTGATGGCTACTGGAGTGGAGATGGGTGGAGGTATGGGTTAAATAGGTGATGGGTATTAAGGAGGGCACTTGTGATGAGTCCTGGGTGTTGTATTAAGTGATGAATTGACAAATTCTACACCTGAAACTAATATTAACTGTATTATTTAACATATACCGCATGACTATACCCAAGAGCAGGAAGGGGTAGAATATGTAGTCTTTATTCTGGGTGGCCATTTCCCCAACTAAAAATCAGCATTATATTTCTACAAGGGAAGGAGGGCAAATAAATATTGGGGGGAAATTAGTCTTTGTCACAGTTCTCTATATTTTTCTTCCCCTCATTCCAAAAAAATGTAGCCAAGTTGAGGAGGCTCTCCCTACAGCCCCACTTCTTGGCCCAAGTGTTGGAGAGCCAGTCGATATTCTTTTGCTAGAGTAAGATTCTAGGACATTGCCTTTTAGTTCAACCGAATTTATCAATTGAATTGTAACCATTTCTCTCAGATCCACTTTCTAAGAAAATGAAAGCATTTTCTGAATCTTTGAAAATATCCATCCTTGGGCGCCTGGGTGGCTCAGTTGGTTAAGCGACTGCCTTCGGCTCAGGTCATGATCCTGGAGTCCCAGGATCGAGTCCCGCATCGGGCTCCCTACTCGGCGGGGAGTCTGCTTCTCCCTCTGGCCCTCCCCCTTCTCATGTGCTCTCTCTCTCTCAAATAAATAAATAAAATCTTTAAAAAAAAATATCCATCCTGGTTTCCACAACATGGTATCTGATATCCACTGAAATAGCCATTCAGGACCAGCTTAATGGGTTTATGACCTGTGTAGTCATGCAGAGTCCTACACTAGGCTAATGCTCTGTCATCTCCATCGTGAAATTTTTCATATTATCTTAGAATTTATTCTTTTGTAAGTGAAGTTCAAAGGGACAATGCAGTGGGTGCCTGAGCAGAGGTAGATATACATGTAACATACATGCAATTCCTTGCTGTCCTGTCTATATATAGCACTGAAATGCCCATGAGCACAGAATTTCAGGGGACATGTAATGGAGAGGAGTTCAGTGAGACACAAAGCAAGTATAAGGTAAGTGTCTTTTTTTTTTTTTTAAGATTTTATTTATTTATTTATTTGACAGAGAAAGAGAGAGAGGAGAGAGAGAGAATATGAGTGGTGGGGACGGGCAGAGGGAGAGAGAACTCCCCCTGAGCAGGAAGCCCAACTCGGGGCTCAGATAATGACCTAAACCAAAGGCAGACACTAAACCAACTGAGCCACCCACGTGTCAACAAGTTAAGTGTCTTGACAGAGTGACAGGTTGCAACCCATAGGTCCTTTTCCTTTCAGGCCTTCCTTACTCATTAGTAAGCTAAAAGTAGAGAGTGTTGATAGAATATGCATGTATCAAGAAGTGAAATAAAAACAGTTGAGTTGATTTTGTACAGTTTCTACCTTTCTGGTAAGAACAAAATATGTAGGCATGAGCAAACTTACAAAATACAAATTGTATAAGTTCAGTAATTCCTCACACCAATTAAGTACTCTCATATTTGCATTTAAAACTAGCTATGCACACTATAAAGATGAATAGTAAAATTCATGCTAATAATATATTTTAATTTTTCTCTACATAAAAGACATGTTAAATAGCAAATAAAAAGCACAATGACACATCAAGAGAAAGACCACAGAAGACCAGAAGAAACGAAGTAGAAAATAACACAACCCTGTCCCATAAACAAAGTTCATTTCATAGCCATGGTGTTACTCTTCCTGAAGCCTCTCTTCTTTTTATGATCATTTTATCCCCCATCTGAAATGCCTGTGTGTCTTGAAGTTCTAGTGCCTGGAATTGAGGGCTGCTCTAGATTGTTCTGGCCATTCCCAAGCTCTCTATTGTATCCAAATCCAGTAGTGCATTACCTTCCCTCACTTTTTGTTTCACCAAGAGTTTAATTGTTCATCTAGTAGATGCAACATTTGTCCCATTTCCTTGCTTACTTTTCTATATGATGATTATAATGGAAATACTTGAAAATATCAGACCTCTCTACAGGACATTCCATTTCCAAGTCTGGACTATGAGCCTAATCATCCAGGGAAGGAAAAGCAGACAGGTACCAAGCAGAGAGGCCATTGTCCAGCTTCATGTCCCAGGGGTGACTCCTTTTTTTGAAGAGAGAGAGATGGAGAGAGTGTGCACGCATGTGAGAGAGAGAGAAATCCAAGTGAGTGTGAGGCAATGCCAGACTTTTTCAGAGAGAAAAGAACTTTAAAAATTAATTTTATTATTTGTGAATATATAATAAGACCAATTATTACAAATTACCTGGGCAAGAAAGTCTTACTCTCATAGAAAATAAGGAAGGAAAGCCTGCCTTTCCTGGCTATGGTAGCTTAAGAGAAGGAAGGTTACAGAGGCACGTCAAATATTCTAGGGCATTTATCTCATGGTTTTCTAGGAAAGCATCCTAACTGTAGGTAGGGAGACTCCACACTCTTTCTCTACCCCCATCCTTTGCCTTTCTTTCTGTGTGGACTCAAGAAAGTGATAAATTTCCTCAGCAGGGTTTAGCCCAAGTTCATTTCTCTTAAACCCTGGAAAAGCTCAGCAGTCCCTGAAAGTCTCATACCTTTGTCCGAGATTCTGCATGGACGATGGTCCCAGGACTTGTAGCTACATGTATCAGAGCTTTGCTTCTCTTCTGGTGTGTTAGTGGGTGGGAAGTAATGTAACCCTTATATTAAATATTCAGGAGTAATGTAACCCATATACTAGTCAGGAGATACACTATAAGACTAACAGATTAGTAAGAGGGCCATGTATGTTTGGAAATTGTTTTTATTTTTTTATTTTTTTTAAAGATTTTATTTATTTATTTGAGAGAGAGAGAATGAGAGACAGAGAGCATGAGAGGGAGGAGGGTCGGAGGGAGAAGCAGACTCCCCGCTGTACGAGGGGCTCGATCCCCAGGACTCCAGGATCATGACCTGAGTTGAAGGCAGTCGCTTAACCAACTGAGCCACCCAGGCCCCCTGGAAATTGTTTTTAATAGAAAATTGGCATGTTAAACAATTATGTTGCTCACTGTAAGACTGTTTCCATTCAAACAAATGAGGATTTTATTCTGTTTTCATTTTTTTTTCTTCTAGATGATTTTGAAAGGTACTCTGCCCTGAATTGGTTGTTGCTATTCAGAAGACATTAGTTTGCAATACACATATAAAATATAAGTTTAAGAAAGTCTGAATATATTCTGATTTAAGCATGTAGTGAATGCTGAGGTGGGTGACTCAGGCAACTCTCACCCCCCACCCCGCAGCACCCAGCTAAACCCTTTCTGGGAATTGCCCTCAGCCAAAAAGAGCCACTCTACCTTCCTTCCTGGAGTAGCTCACAAGAGAGAACTGGAAATGTGGGGCCATCCTGACCAACACCCTTGCCTCAAGGCAGAACTACACTTAATGGGGCCTTCTCAGCTCAGAGCTCCCTATAGGACTGCACCACATTTCAGCTTCTCCCTCTACTCAATCCTATTTCTTCCACTTTCCCAACAGGTGTTGAGCCCCCGTGGCACTCATCAGCAAATTACCACACATGTGTTTCTGCCAGAGTTCTTTCCCAGGGAAACTGACCTCAGTCAGCTTTTGAAGACCCATATTTGAGGAACAGTCCTATTAATATTTTAGTATGTTTTTTATGTCACTCAGAGGACTTTTATTTACCTGATCTCAGGAAGAGATAATTTTTGGTTGATCTTTCTGTTTGTTTCACATAACAATAGAAGAGTATTTTTGGAAAATGTGAAAATAAATAAAACTCAGAACTCATAGTTTTAAAATTTGTTGCTAGTGTAATCTTATATTTAGAAAATAAAAGATGTTATGTATGTACTATTTCTTTCATTAACTTTTAAAAACAAAGCAATAAACATTAAAATAATGATTTGTGAAGAAAAGAGACAGAACTAAAAATAAAGTAGAAGAATTGGTAGCAGTTATCTGAACTTTACCACTGTTCAGGTTCAATTTTGGAAAATACTTTATATATAATAATATATATTATATAAATATTATTTTCTAAAATTCTAAGATTCTACCATGCTTTACAATTTAACCACAAATTGGGAAAGTAACTAATGAAATACTGAAATATTGAGTATTTAAGGTCCTCTCTCTTTATACAAATATATTTAATTTCACAACTATATCATAAGGTAAGCATTATTGTCTCAATATTATAAGCAAGAACACTAAGTTTCAGAAAAATTAAGTAGTTCTTCTAGATCACTGAAACAGTAAGTGGTGGAGTCCGAATTTAATTCAGATCTGCCTCATTTTAGGATTCTTGTCATGATCTAACTCCACAGTATGTTTCTAAACAAAAGAATAGCTGGACTGGACCACAGAGTCTGGTTCTAAATTAACAGTGGGAAAGAATTACGATTTTTCCCAGCTTAAAGTAGCTTTTATTTAGGTTTGGCCTAATAACAAACGAAGTATAGAAGATATTCTTGAGATAAGCATTCCAATGGGTGGACACAGCAACCAGCGCCTCCCTTGTTTTTCGTGGAGACACCCTAGAGGTCCGGTGGGCTAAACAAGCTGTGAGTGAGATATCTGTCAGGTTGGAGGAGCACAGACCTGTGTGCTTGCTGCTTTTATATCAGCCACGTTGGCATTCAGTAAGCATGAACAACTTACACAACTATTTACGGCAATAATTCTGAAATCATGTTGAGGTTTTGAGCCTCGAAGTTCTCTGCCAATACTGAGCAGTGCACCCTCACCTCACTCAGGGTCTCAGGGCATAGAAATTTCCACATGTCTGCTTGGGCCAGCTTGTCCATGGCCTCCCTCAAGAAGGCAGAACTCCTAACCATTTGGCAAAACTGTCACTGCAGTAACAACAATGCATATACCAAATGTAGCATTTGCATAAATAAGTGATTTAAATTACACAGAGCCATACATTTCATTACTTGAAGAGAATTTACCCATAAAAAATTCAAGTATTTTAACCAGTCACAATGGCCCAGGTCTGAGGTGATAAATGCACATAACATCAGAGTTTTAAATTTTAAAATAAAACGATAAAACTACATGATTCCAGCTGCAGGAAAAAAAGTTGTGAATAAGTTTGGATTACCTGATATAGAATTTAGTCAACATAAAGTGGGGATCTGAGGCAAATCAGGACACAAAAGAAGTGATATCTTTGTAAAGTCTTCCATAATTTCATAATAATGTTTTATACGTGCATAATTCTACCTCCTACCTTTAGAGATAGTAAAAACTAGAACAGTTTGGACTGTTTAGATAATCTAGTTTTTTTAAAAAACAGGTTTTTGATGTATAATGAATATATAAAGAACTGCACATACTTAACATTTGGACATATGCCAACATCTATGATACCATCACCACAATCAAGCTAATAGGCATATCCAACATCTCCCAAATTTCCTTGTGTCCCTTTGTTTTGGTTTTGTCTGGGAGTTGTTGTTTAATGGGTACAAAGTTTCAGTTATTCTAGATTAATAAGTCCTAAAGATCCACTTTACAGTATAGTGCCTATAATTAACAATATGGTATTGTGCACTTCAAAATATGCCTTTCTTAATTCACTTTGTCAAGAAGGATAGAACAATATATATA
Source organism: Neomonachus schauinslandi (assembly GCF_002201575.2). NCBI lineage: Eukaryota > Metazoa > Chordata > Mammalia > Carnivora > Phocidae > Neomonachus > Neomonachus schauinslandi. The sequence continues at coordinate 117,266,238 of NC_058407.1, read as the reverse complement.
TCTTCGAAGACTATCTTTTTTATTTTTATTCCTCAAAAGGAATTAAGAGGGGCTCGTGGTAAATAAAAGAACAAAAATGATTATTTGTATCTAAACACTTTTTTCCTAGTTATAAAGGTAACATATGTCATATAGAAAGTTAGGAAAATACTGAGGAACATAAAAAGGCAATAAAGATTGCTCAGATTCTAATCACCAAAAGACAATTCTTTTAATGATTTAGTGAATTTCTTTCTTCCTACTTTCCAGTTAGAGTAGGTAATACAGTCATATAATTCAAAAGTCAAAAGAAAGAAGAGCATTCCCCAGTCACCTAGACATGGAGTTCTCCCACCTAGCAGCAACCAATATACATTTCTTATGTATCTTTCCAAATCTTCACAACTAACTTGAGCACATAAAAAACAAATACATGTACTTCCCCTCCCTTTTTTTTCCCCAGAAACAATAGCATACTATATGTACTATTATGCAACTTGGCTTTTTCACTTGACAATAGCTCTTGGAGATCTTTCATATCACTTCACAAAATTTTCTCATTTTCTTTTTTACTGCTGCTTCTCCAATTGTATGGACAGACCATAATTTATCTGAGACATTTCCTTTTCATGAATATTTATATTTTTTCAAGTCTTTTGCAATTACAGAAGCAAAATATCCTATTTCTATGCCATTTTATACCTGTGTGAGCATATATTTTGGATAATTCCTATTGTAAAATTATTAGGTAAAAAATTTTTTTGATATTGACAAAATGACCTCCAGAAAACGTTCTAAAACTCTTTTTTTTGACCCATATTTTCTTTAAAGTGCATAATAGTAAATTTTCCGTGTCAACTTGATAGGATCAGGGGTGTCCAGATACCTGATTATTATTTCTGAGTGTGTCTGTGAAGGTGTCTGCGGATGTGTGTATGAAGAGCATTTGAATTGTACTGAATAGCATATGAATTGGTGGACTCAGGAAAGAATATTGCCCCCCCCTCACCCCCAATGTGTGTATCAACTACTCCACTAAGGGCCTGGACAGAACAAAAATGTGGAGGAAGGAAGAAATTGCCTCTTTTTTCCCTGCCTCATTGCTTCATTTGGGACATCTCTTTTCATCTTTTTTTGCTCTCCCACTGGGATTTGTATCACTGGCTCTCCTAGTTCTCAGGCTGTCAGACCTGGATTGAATTAAACTACTAGCTTTCCTGGGTCTCCAGTTTACAGATGGCATATCTTGGGACTTCACAACCTCCAGAATTGGGTAAGCCAATTCATCATAGTAAGTTTCCTTTTATATCCTATTGGTTCTGTTTCTCCGGAGAACCTTGACTTATAAAGAATTTATTAAAATAAATATACTATATATATTGTGCATACACACACACACACACACACACATAACTTTACTTCCAGAGAAAAATGGCAGGATCACAGAATTTCTCTCCCATTAAAATCTTAATAAATCAATAAGACACAGAAACAGCACACTCACACACAGTCATCAAACTAGAGAGGAGCAACATTTTTCTTTATGTTCTTTGGAAAGCATTATTCGGAGACAGAAGTTTGCAGAAATCCTTAAGAGATCTTCATCTGCTTTCTCAGAAGTAGTGTTTGTCATTTCTCCATTCACCCACTCAACAAAGACATATTGAGTGCCTGCTATGTGCTAGAATACCAGACTTGTGATAGATTTTGCAGATGCGAGAGTGAGAGACAAGAAAAAAAGCAAGGGGAAGATGTTGAGACAAAATTCTAATCTGTGACTAACACATCTACTTTGGAACTGAGCAGAACTGATGGTGATGGGGTGTGTGAGGAGACAGCCCAAAGAGAAAGACATAGAAAGCTGCTCTAGAGTGGAAGTCCTGCTCCTCACAACAGGTAAGCTGTGACTCAGTGAAAGCCAGACGCAGGGCCAAACACAGTGGCTTATTTTTCTCTTGTTGGGAAGAAGGTAGAAGAGAAATTTGGGTCTCGTAAGGGAAAACTATCTCTAAATAAAAGAAGGCTTGACAAATGGAATAAAAAAAAAGAAAATAAATTTAAAACTTCTGGAGACAGGGGTGCCTGGGTGGCTCAGTCGGTTAAGTGTCTGCATATGCTCAGGTCATGATCCCGGTGTCTTGGGAGTGAGCCCGGCATCAGAGTCCCTGTTCAGCTGGGAGCCTGCTCCTTCTCCCTCTGCCTCTCACCCCGCTCGTGCTCTCTCTCTATCTCTCTGTCTCTCTCAAATAAATAAATAAAATCTTTAAAAAAAAAAAACCTCTAGAGACATAGATGGTACATGGAAAGTCCCATGTGAAACCATTTTCTGCTCTACAGTGTCTTAGCCTGAAGAAATCTTACATTTTGCACTTTACCTTTTGGTTAAGAGAAAAGCTTGGGATGTGGCTGGTGGATAAAGAGTGGGCAGCACAATACTCCTTCAGGGCTAATAGTTTCTGACAGTATCAAAAGCATCAAAAAACCTGAATTAGGGCGCCTGGGTGGCTCAGTTGGTTAAGCGACTGCCTTCGGCTCAGGTCATGATCCTGGAGTCCCGGGATCGAGTCCCGCATCGGGCTCCCTGCTCGGCGGGGAGTCTGCTTCTCCCTCTCCCACTCCCCGTTTGTGTTCCCTCTCTCGCTGTGTCTTTCTCTGTCAAATAAATAAAATCTTAACAAAAAAAAAACAAAAACCTGAATTAGAGGTATAATCAGGAAATAGAGGCTTGCCCCTCCCCCCAGAGCCCCTGCTCTAAATACGAGAACAGAGAGAAGTACACATGATCAGGAAGAATGAACTCTGGTGCAGTTCTTTAAACACAACCATAGATGTGAATGCAAAGACAAAAGTCTACCAAATTTACCAATTGTTACTGTGCCCAGATCTGGGAACTTCCAGTTGAGGCAACAGAAAGGCAGAATACAGAATACAAAAATGTTGAAGCCAAGGCATTAGGCTGGTTAATATATATAAGACAAGATGATCGATTTCTTTGTTAAACAAGAAATCTAGTAGAGTCATGGGTATTTATTCATTTTATTCTATAGACAAGAGAAGGGAAAAAATGCCAGTAATCTACTGACTTGCTAGAACAATCTCACAAGTATTCATACTGTATAGGAAAATAGAAACGTCAAACATGACATTAAGAGAACATCAGATTATTGAGAAGATAACTCATGAGAATTACAGGGTACTTTGGAGATTAAGAATACAGCAATGACTTCTGGAATCTTTATTCGCATTATTCTTCCAAGGATAAATTTATAATAATAAAGTACAGATGTCCATCAACAGATGAATGGATAAAGAAGATGTGGTATATATATACAATGGAATATTATGCAGTCATCAAAAGGAATGAAATCTTGCCACTTGCAATGACGTGGATAGAACTGGAGAGTGTTATGCTGAGCGAAATAAATCAATCAGAGAAAGACATGTATCATATGACCTCACTGATATGAGGAATTCTTAATCTCAGGAAACAAACTGAGGGTTGGTGGAGTGGTGGGGAGTGGGAGAGATGGGGTGGCTGGGTGATAGACATTGGGGAGGGTATGTGCTACGGTGAGCACTGTGATTTGTGCAAGACTGTTGAATCACAGATCTGTACCTCTGAAACAAATAATACATTATATGTTAAAAAGAAGAAGATAGCAGGAGGGGAAGAATGAAGGGGGGAAATCGGAGGGGGAGATGAACCATGAGAGATGATGGACTCTGAAAAACAAACTGAGGGTTCTAGAGGGGAAGGGGGTGAAGGGATGGGTTAGCCTGGTGATGGGTATTAAGGAGGGCACATTCTGCATGGAGCACTGGGTGTTATATGCAAACAATGAATCATGGAACACTACATCAAAAACTAATGATGTAATGTATGGTGATTAACATAACATAAAAAAATAAAGCAATGGAAAAAAAATTTCAACTTACAAACTGATAGAACTATTAAGAGAAACAGACAAATCCACACTTTACTGTGGTATTTTAATATAACCACTCAGTAATTGATAGAGAAAAACAATTCTTAAAAATATACATGATTTAAACATCATGATTAATGTTTTTGACCTAATAAACCCATATTGAGTATTGTATATAATAAGCACATTAAAAACATTTATAAGAACTGACTAAATAATTTTAAAGCAAGCCTAAACAAATGTCATAAGATTGAAATAATAAGTATATTTTTCCTAACATAATACAATGAGTTAGAAACTAACCACAATTCAAGAAAATCTTCATATGCTTGGAAATTAAATAGATATCCAAGTAACTCATGGATCAAAGAAGGTATAGTTGAATTAAAAAAATAGTTCGTGGGTGCTTGGGTGGCTCAGTCGGTTAGGCATCCAACTCTTGATTTCGGCTCAGGTCATGATCTCAGGGTCATGCGATTGAGCCCATATCAGGCTCTGTGCTCAGCGTGAGTCTGCTTGAGATTATTTCTCTTCTTCTGCCTCTGCTCCTTCTTCTGCTCACACACACACTCTCTTTCTCTCTCAAAATAAATAAAAATAAAAAATCTGTAAAAAAATAGTATGAACTGAGTGATAATTAAAATAGTACATATAAAAACTTACAAGATTCAGCAGAGGAATACTTAAAGGAAAATTATGGTGTAAGATATTCATATTAGAAAAAGTCTAAAAATTAATAAACTAAGATATAATTTAAGAAATTAAAAAAAGAACAAAATAAACCCAAAGAAAGTAGAAGAAAGGAAATGTTAAAAATAAGAAGAGGTCAATTAAATAGAAAACCAACAGAATCAATAAAACCAAAGACTGATTTTTCAAAAAACCTAATAAATTAACATCTGATGAGATCAATACAAAAAGGAGAGTGACAGCACAAATAACCAATATCAGAAAAAAAGGCCATTACCATAAAAGCTAGAAATATTAAATACAGAATAAAAAGTCATTATGAACAATTTTATGCCATTGAATTTGAAAATGTAGATTAAAGGAACAAATTTTATCAAAGTGCAATTTACACAAACTGTCTCAAGAAGAAATAGAAAAACTGAATGGTGCTAAAACCTAAATGATCTTTCAGTGAAGTTGAAGAAATTGAATCAAGGAAAATTTGGGGCCCTAGATGGCTTCACATTAAATTGCCACGGTGAAGGAATAAATAATTCTGAACTATTCTGATATTATAGAGAAACTCTTTCAGAGAACAGAAAAAGAGAGAACACTACTTATCTCACTTCATGAGGCTGGCATAAACTTGACAACAAGAAAGAAAAATTATAGTCCAATTGCACTTGCGAACATAGAACAAAAATTGTAGCAAAAGTATTGGCAAATTAATCCAGCAACCTCCAAGGTGGTCCCCAATGATCCCCACCTCTGGGTAGTTCACTCCCAACATTGGATTAAGGTTAGTGTATGTGACCAATAGAATACAGCAGACATGATCACTTCTGAGATGTGGTTATCAAAGATGCAGAGTCTCTGCCATAAAGAACAGTACAACAAACAGCTATACTAAGATACAGCATAGAAATAAAAGTTTGAAAAACATCTGGAGTATACAGGAAGGAGATCTCTTTACTAATCTCAGAGCATGTGCTGGAGGGGCAGGATCTTTGGGACACTTCTCAAAGAACAAAAGAGCTGGTGGGTGCCATTTCCCTCCCCCAACCCCCAGCCTAGATACATGGACACCTGTGGGAACCATACTGTGCAAACACTCCACCTAGCTTGCTAACCACATGCCCGGCCCCTGCATGCTTCTGCAGATTTGCCTCCTCCAATCTACTTGGCCTTGGCAGTAGCTCCCCCCTCTTACCCCCTGGAAGCTGTGACTGCACCTCCCCATCTCCAGTGGCCTGTGTGGTCCTTCCTGGCACAGCATGCCATACCCCCAAATTCTCCTGTGGACCTGCCCCCTCAATTATGCCCTTGGCCAGAGCCCATCCAAAGTGGTCCCATAAGCCTGGCAGTATGCAAGCAAATTCCTGCCTGGGAACAAAAGGAAGATAACCACACACACCAGTCTGACTGTGGCCCCCACAGCGGGATGGAAACAGACATCATGTCTGACTGCAGGGCCCACCCACCAATAAAATCTTCTCAGGGATAACAAAGGGAAAGCACCCTGAAGTTTGAAGCTACTGCATCTCTGGCAAATGCCTTGTCTGACTCAACTCAAGTCCAAGTCAGCCCCCCAGAATGGCCCACTAACAACATAGGGACCCAATCTTGCTCACAACAGGCAAAGAGAACCATTGCAGACAACTGGACTGAAGGCAAATGCAGCTCAGCCACAACAGTAGGGCATATACGACACACATAGGAGACACCCCTGAAGTGCCATGTTCTGGTGAACAGGGGACATTGCACTGCAGGGCACTACAGGACCTTTTCTTCATAAGGCCACTACTTTCAAGAGCAGGAGACTTGGCTGACTTTCCTAACACCTAAAAACAGACACAGAGAGTTAGACAAAATGAGGAGACAGTGGGATATGTCCCAAATGAAAGAAGAGGACAAAGTCACAGCAAGAGAGCTAAACAAAACAGAGATAAGTAATATGCCTGATAGAGAATTTAAAGTAAAGTCATAAAGATATTCACTGGATTTGAGAAAAGTGTGGAGGACTTCAGTGAGACCCTCAACAAAGAGATAGAAAATATAAAAAAAGAACCAATCAGAGATGAAGAACTCAACTGAAATTAAAAATACACTAGATGGAGGCGTGCCTGGGTGGCTCAGTTGGTTGAGGGTCCAACTCCTGATTTCAGCTCAGGTCATGATCTCATGGTCATGGGATTGAGCCCTGTGTCGTCGGGCTTCCCACTCAGTGGGAGTTTGCTTGAGATTCTCTCTCTCTTCTGCCTCTACCCATCCCCCCACTCATGCTCACACACACTCTCTCTCTTTCTAAAATAAATAAATAAATCTTAAAAAAAATACACTAGATGGAATAAATAGTAGACTAGAGGAAACAGAAGAACAGATCAGTGACCCCGAGGACAGAGGAATGGAAAATAATCAAGGTGAACAGGAGAGAGAAAAAAAGGTAATAATAAATGAAAACAGCCTAAGGGAACTTAGTGACACCATCAAGTAAAATAACATTCATATTACAGGGATTTGAAGAGAAGAGAGAGGAAAGGGGGCAGAAATTTATTTGAAGAAATAATAGCTGAAAACTTCCCAAATCTGGAGAAGGAAACAGAAATCCAGATGAAGGGGGCACAGAGAGCCCCCCCAACAAAATTAACCCAAGGAGGTCCACACCAGGACACATAGTGACTAAAGTGGCAAAAAGTAGTGCTAAAAAGAAAAAATTTAAAAGCAGCAAGAGAAAAGAAAACAGCTACATACAAGGAAAACCCTATAAGGCTATAAGCTGAGTTTTCAGCAGAAACTTTAGAGGCCAAGGGCACCTGGGTGGCTCAGTCAGTTAAACATCTGCCTTTGGCCCAGGTCGTGATCTCAGGGTCCTGGGATCAAGCCCTGAGTCAGGATCCCTGCTCAGCAGGAAGTCTGCTTCTCCCTCTGCCCCTCCCCCTGCCCGTGCAAATTCTCTCTCTCCCTCAAATAAATAAAATCTTAAAAAAAAAGAAAAAAAAAAAAGAAACTTCAGAGGCCAGAAGGGAGTGGCATGATATATTCAAAGTGCTGAAAGAAAACAACTTGCAGCCAAGAATACTCTATTCAGCAAGGCTATCATTCAGAATACAAGGAGAGATAAAGAGTTTCCCAGACAAACAAGAATTAAAGGAGTTCATCACCACTAAAACAGTCTTTTTTTTTTTTTTAAGATTTCATTTATTTGACAGAGAGACACAGCAAGAGAGGGAACACAAGCAGGGGGAGTGGGAGAGGGAGAAGCAGGCTTCCTGCGTAACAGGGAGCCCGATGCGGGGCTCGATCCCAGGACCCTGGGATCATGACCTGAGCCGAAGGCAGACGCTTAACAACTGAGCCACCCAGGTGCCCCACCACTAAACCAGTCCTACAAGAAATGTTAAAGGGGAGTCTTTGAGTGGAAAGACCATAAATAAGAGTAAGAGAAGTAGGAAACACAAAAGCAGTAAAATTAAGTATATGTATAGAAATCAGTCAAGGAATTCACAGAATAAAAGGATGTAAAGTATCACACCATATACCTAAAACATAGTGGTGGGGGGAGGAGTAAAGAATGGGTTCAAACTTAAGTGACCATGAACTTAATATAGACTGCTATATGCATAAGATGTTATATATAAACCTAATAGTAACCACAAATCAAAAATTGGTTAGGAGATATGCAAAAATTAAAGAGAAAAGAATCCAAGTATATCACTAAGAAAGTTAGCAAGCTATGAGAGAAGAGAACAAGGGAATAAAGAGACAGAAGAACTACAAAACCCCCCATAAAACAATTAACACAATGGCAATAAATATATACCTATCAATAATTACTTGAATGTAAATGGACTAAATGCTCCAAACAAAAGACATAGGGTGATGGGATGGATGAAAAAGCAAGATCCATCTACATGCTGCCCATAAGACACTCATTTCTGACCTAAAAACACATGTAGATTGAAAGTAGGGGATAGAAAAGCATTTGTCAAGCAAATGGAAGTGAAAAGAAAGCCAGGGTAGCAATGCATATATTGGACAAAATGGACTTTAAAAACAAAGACAATAAAAAGGGACAAAGGAGGACACTATATAATCATAAAGGGAACAATCCAACAAGAAGACAGGACAATTGTAAATATTTGTTCACCCAACATGGGAACACCCAAATACATAAAGCAGCTAGTAAAAAATGTAAAGGGAGCAATCAGTAGTAATACAATAATAGTAGGGGATTTTAACAGCCCACTTAACATCAATGGAGAGATCATCCAAACAGAAAATAAAAAAGAAGACAGTAGTTTGGAATAACACATTGGGCCAGATGGACTTAATAGATATATTCAGAACATTCCATCCTAAAACAGCAGAAGACACATTCTTTTCAAGTGCACAAGGAACATTCCCCAGAATATATCACATTAGGCCACAAAATAAGTCCCAACAAGTAAAAAAGATTGAAGTCATATCATGCATCTTTTCTGACCATAATACTATGAAACTAGAAATTGACCACAAGAAAAAGTCTGGAAAGAACACAATACATGGAGGTTAAATAACATGCTACTAAACAATGAAAAGTCAACCAAGAAATCAAAGAGGAAATCAGAAAAATACATGGAGACAAATGAAAGTGAAAACACAATGGCCCCAAATCTTTGGGATCAGCAAAAGCTGTTCTAAGGGGAAAGTTTATAGCAATATAAACCTACCTCAAGAAGCAAGAAAAATCTCAAATAAACCACCTAAACTTACATCTAAAAGAATTAGAAAAAGAAGAACAAAGTCCCAAACTAGTAGAAAGAAGGAAATAATAAAGATTAGAGCAGAAATAAATGATATAGAAACTTAAAAAAAATATCAATGAAAGATCAAAAAAAGACCAATGAAACCAGGAGCTGGTTCTTTGAAAAGATCAACCAAATTGTTAAAACTTTAGCCAGACTCATAAAAAGAGAGTGAGAGAGAGGACTCAAATGAACAAAATCAGTAATGAAAGATGAGAAATAACCAACACCAGAGAAATACAATGGATTGTAAGAGAATATAATGAAAAATTATATGCCAACAACAATGCGGGGCTTGATCCCAGGACCCTGGGATCATGACCTGGGCTGAAGGCAGATGCTTAACAGAGTGAGCCACCCAGGCACTCCTAGATCAAATAATCTTAAAATTATATGGAAACACAAAAGATCCTGAATAGCCAAAGCAATCTTGAAAAAAGAAGAACAAAACTGGAGATATTATAATCCCAGATATCAAAATATACTACAAAATATACTATAGTAATCAAAACACTATGATAGTGGCACAAAAATAGACACATAGATCAATGGAACAGAATAGTGTCCAGAAATAAACCCACAATTATATGGTCAATTAATCTTCAACAAGGGAGGCAAGAATGTCAGTCTTGCCTGGGAAAAAGATAGTCTCTTCCACAAATGGTGCTGGAAAAACTGGACAGTTACATGTAAAAGAATGGACTACTTTCTTACACCATACACAAAAATAAACTCAAATGGATTAAAGACCTAAATGTGAAACCTGAAACCATTAAAATCCTGGAAGAGAGCATAGGCAGTAACTTCTCTGACATGAGCTGTAGCAACATTTTTCTAGATATGTCTCCTGAGGCAAGGGAAATAAAAGGAAAAATAAACTATTGGGATTATATCAAAATAAAAAGCTTCTGCACAGGAAGGAAGCAATTGACAAAACTAAAAGACAACCTACTGAATGGGAGAAGATACTTGCAAATGACATATCCAATAAAGGGTTAATATCCAAAATCTATAAAGAACTGATATAACTCAACACCAAAAAAACCCCCCAAATAATTCAATTAAAAAGTGGGCAGAAGACATGAACAGACATTTTTTCCAAAAAAGACATACAGATGGCCAACAGACACATGAAAAGATGCTTACCATCACTCATCATTAGGAAAATTCAAATCAAAACCACAATGAGATATTACCTCATACCTGTCAGAATGGCTAAAATAAAAAAAACACAAGAAACAATAAGTGTTGGCAAGGATGTGGAGAAAAAGGCACCCTTGTACACTGTTGGTGGGAATGCAAACTGGTGCAGCTGCTGTGGAAAACAGTATAAAGATTCCTCAAAAAGTTAAAAATAGAATTACCATATGATCCAGTAATCCTACTACTGGGTATTTACCCAAAGAATACAAAAACACTAATTCGAAAAGATATATGCACCCCTACATTTATTGTGGCATTATTTACAACAGCCAAATTATGGAAGCAGCCCAAGCCTCCTTCGATAGGTGGATGGATAAAGAAGATGGGTGTAGATATATACAATGGGATTATTACTAAGTCACAAACAAGAATGAAATCTTGCCATTTGCAACAACATGGATGGATCTAGAGGGTTTAATAGTAAGTGAAATAACTCAGTGAGAGAAAGACAAATACCACATGATTTCACTCATATGTGGAATTTAAGAACAAAACAAACAAATAAAAAAAGAGGCAAACCAAAAAAACAGACTCCTAAACATAGAGAACAATCAGATGGTCACCAGAGTGGAGATGGGTGGGGGAATGGGTGAAATAGGTGAAGCTGATTAAAGAGCACACTTATGATGAGCACTGAGTAATGTACAGAGTTGTTGAACCACTATATCGTGCACTTGAAATGAATATAACACTCTATGTTAACTACCCTGGATTTTTAAAAAAAGTGTAAAAAAAATAAAACTTCTATATAGCAAACAGTTCCATGTTTTAAAAAAGAGTGAAAAAACAAGCCACAGAAATATTCCAAACTCAATGTCAGCATCTGCTTCTGGAGAGCCCAACCTGTGACATACTACTTACTATATTTCAAAGTAAACAAAACAATATACGATATTATCTGTAGTAAATATTTATAGAATAAAATACAGTATGGTAGTGGTGTGGGGGGTAGAAATAGACTTCAGAAGAAGTAGTCTTTGAACTTCAAAAGTATCTGTAATACTTTATTTCTTAAGCCAGTGGTGGGTGGGCTTCAGTATATATATATTATATGGTGGTACTTACTATACTTACCATTTTTTGTACCCATGGTGTTTAAAAAATAAATAAAAGATTATGAGAAATTAAATTGTCAGATTTATGATCTCTTAGAAATCAAAGAAAAATGAAAGTCATCATTTTGTATTTTAACACACAAGTATTAGATTTATAAATAAAACATCAATATCTGTAAGTTGAATTTGCAGGCTTGAATAAACTGAATATGAATTAAATCACAGTAATTATGAATATGTCATTCTGGCCCGCAGCCTCTTTTACACATTAAAAACTCACTGAAAAGGATTTCTCCTATTTACAAATGAAATATACCTCTATTTTCTCTAAAGCATGAGACCCACCAGTCCACTTATTGCAAAGCCATTAAGATGAGCTGAGTTAATTAATTTCCCAAACTGAAAGATTCATGTTTTATATATTAATCAAGCTTTTAAAGTTAGCCTCACATATACACTTTATCACTCCACAAATATTAAATGCATTTTTATGCCAGGAACTATTTTCAGATGATATGGATAAGCCAGCCATGAACAAGAAACACAAAGTGCTCTTAAATCATTAGCATGATTTGTTTTTAAAGTATCTTCTTACATTACCAAAGTATCTAACTGCTAATGTCTGACTCAGGTAAAATATTTCTATTAAAGTAGTCAAGCTATTACAAATTAAATAGTACACTGGGGGTCGGGGGGGAATTCCCTCAAAGACTGCACAGAAAATTAAGGAGTTAATTCTGTTTCTGTTCAATGCGGTAATGGAATTTTTTCTTCCAGACTATTTGCACATGTCTATTTCACATAAAGCACCAGATTATAAATTTGGAATCAAAGGTTTCTGACCATAAAAGTTAACTACCCAAATCTTTAAACACATTTAAACCTGCACGAGGTCCAGGCAAGGAAAAATTCACAAACAGCAATATTTATTGAAGTAGTAACATAAATTATGAGCAACCACCTAGACACCTTAAAATAGAGCACAGTACTCCTAGTTTTCTGAAATTGTTGCTGTTCTTCTTACTATACTTACCACCAGTAACACTTTCCATTTTAAGGTTTTTGTAGTATTTTCTTTATTTTTTTAAAAGATTTTATTTATTTATTTGACAGAGAGAGACACAGTGAGAGAGGGAACACAAGCAGGGGGAGTGGGAGAGGGAGAAGCAGGCTTCCCGCGGAGCAGGGAGCCCGACGCGGGGCTCGATCACAGGACGCTGGGACCATGGCCTGAGCCAAAAGCAGACACTTAACAACTGAGCCACCCAGCGCCCCTGTAGTATTTTCTTTATTTTTAAAAAAGCTGGAGAACTCAGTCAAAGCCAAAATTGAAAATCACTTTAATTTTTCAAAAGCATGAGTGAATAAATTTTTTAACTTTGGAAGGTAGAAAGGATGTCATAGGAATTTGAGGTTGACATGCATATTTTGGTTACTTAATATTGATGAATGGCATGAAAAACTAAACATTTTAGTAAAACAACCCTTTGAGTAATTTAATATCTCCCAATAAACAATAAAAACCTAAACTGAGTTTTGTTATTTTTTCTTTTAATTGTTAAAATAGTCAGACTCATGGAATAATAATTTTGCATCTACACATTTCAATCCATATGCTAAATGTACTTATGTTTATTTTTTGGCTTATTTTCATAGTTATTCATACAACATACACTTATTGGGTGCCAATTATGCGCCGGGTACTTTTCTAGGCCCTGAAGTGAACAAATACAGACATGATTCCTGTCTTCATTTCACTTCTAGTCAGGTAGGGGAGAGAGACATTAATCAAATGATCACCAAGCCAATAAAGTAGTAGGACTGTCACAAGAGCTAAGAAAGATAGTTACATAGTGCTAGTCATAGTCCGTAGACAGGTGTTTGAGCTGGTCAGGGAAGGATCAGGGCAGGCTTCTTAGAGGAAGTGGCCCTTGAGCTGAGACCTGAAAGGCACTTGGAGTTAATCAGGTAAAGAGGGGAGGGGAGAGGACAGAGGGTCCTAAATGCATGTAGGGTTCTACGGCTGGAGCCCCGTATGAAGTTCTCAAAGACACAGGATCAGCAGTAGCCTGTGCCAGATGAGACCCAGGAGGTAGGTAAGGACCAGATCATACGGGCCTTGCCGGCCATATGAAGAGTTGGTCTTCCTCCTCACACGTGTGCATCTGCGAACACTCCTTCTGTCTGCAATGTGGAGAACAGATGAGAGAGGGAGCAGAGTGAAGAGAGCAGGAGACCAATAAGGAGCTAATGCCGACAGTATGAGTGAGGGATGACAATGGGGGTGGTGTTGGTGGTGGAAATAAATACTTCGGAGGTGGAGTTGGCAGGACTTTGTGATGATGAGAAGATGATAAGAAATCTGAAATGGATTTGTCGTCAGGAGTGCTAATAATGAAATATAATTAACTATACAATTAGAGCCAACAATGAAATCATATTAAGTCTAATTAGTACACATAAATCTTAGGGTTAAAAGGCTAAATACTATCAGAGATGGCATTATTTCTGTAAAAATGACTTTGGCCACATAGTATCATTTGAGTTGGAAAGCTTCTTTTATTAAAGAAAATTTATCTTTACCACATTGACAAGCTTGTGTCCCTCTTCTCTAAATTTTCCATGTAAAACTAAAATCAGGCGTGCCTGGGTGGCTCAGTTGGCTAAGCATCTGACTCTTGGTTTTTGGCTCCGGGTGTGATCTCAGGGTTGTGGGATCGAGCCCTGCACTGGGCTGTGTGCTCAGCTCCGAGTCTGCTTAGGACTCTCTCTCCCTCTCCCTCCACTCCTCCCCACCTCTCTCTCAAATAAATAAATAAATAAATAAAATCTTTAAGGCTAAAATCAGTATCATTACATTTGTTTTTTTGTCAGTGATAGATTTTGAAAACATCGGGAACTTTAGGATTATATTTTTACTATTTGGCTTTGTGTGAAATTCCCCCATTTTAAACATAAACTGATTTTATAAACTACTATAATTGAAATGTCACTAAATTAAACACAAATCCCATCAAACAAAGGCAAATGTATTCAATTGTCCTTATTCACCAATATACACAAAACTATAGAAACTTTACAACTGGACTTGTCTTTTAAACCCAGAAATTTTTCAATGCATTTGCAATAGCTCCTGTGTCATTCAGGACTATAAGCTTTAACATAATGTAATCTATTCTTCCTTTCCTGTTTGGGACTGAGTCAACTTGAATGGAAACTACTTGTATACTAGGGAGAGCAAGCAAATGTAATGTGAAAGCCAGCAACAGCAAGGCCAGGGCTTACCAGATTCCAGTCTCCGTTAATTGTCATTAAGACCGTGTGCCAGGTAGGCTTTTCTTCTCCCATCAACCCCCTTTTTACTCCCCATCTTCCATCGTGGGAGGGGTCTTTAAAGTGGAGAAAAGAGGGGCGCCTAGGTGGCTCAGTCGTTAAGCGTCTGACTTCGGCTCAGGTCATGATCCCTGGGTCCTGGGACCAAGTCCCACATCGGGCTCCCTGCTCAGCAGGAATCTGCTTCTCCTTCTCCCTCTGCCGCTCCCCCTGCTCGTGCTCTCTCTCTGAAATAAAATAAATAAAATCTTTTTAAAAAAAGCTTTTTTTTTTTTTTTAAAAAGAAGCAGAATGTAACAGCCCTCTCCATTGACATTATAAAGGTGATCAGTATCAACCAGGAAAGAGAAAAGAGTTGGTCTGGTGGATGTTTTCCCTTCTCGGAGGGGCCTACAATCCTCTTCCAAAGCACAGATGCTGCCCTGTCAGCCTTACTGAGGAGAACACCAAAGGGATCAATTGACTGGGATTGGGATAGGGTGAGAGCCTGGACAGAGAGAACAGACAGAAGGAACAGATTACCCAATGTTTCCCTGATGACCTTTCAGTGTGCATGTTTATGTATTTGTATTGGATTACATAATAAGACTTTTTTCTTTCCCATAAGGTATAGTATCTTCATACCCTTCCAGATGTTATAGGCTTAAGCAATGGTTTACACCTACTATTAACGCTGTAAATTACCTTGACTTTTTCCAAAACCCTAGATTTAGAATCTGACACTCCATTTTATAGTACCTAGGCTGATCTTTCTATCTTGATATCTTGTTTTATAATGCCTTGTATTATTATTATCTTTACTTCCAGAGTCACCCTAAAGATTCAGTACCCTAGAAAAAGTACAACACATGGTTTATTCTTTAATCAAACATGATGTTTGTTCTGTTCTACACTTAGTAACTCAAAACTTAGCATCCTAGGTAGTTCCTGGTATAAAAATATGAAGTAATACCAATCATTGGATGAAAGCAAGCTATAGAAGTGAACTAGACAGACCATGAAACTCTAGGGAGTTTGACACGTACAGACACCTTGGGACAAAGCAACCCTAACTGCTGCTGGTGCATAGGCTGTCAAGCTTCATGTCATTTGATCCTGTTGCCTCGGCCACAATTGATTAGACCCTGGAAATCCACATACACCAGCCAAGAAAGGCCTTTCATACTGGATTGAGACTAATCAGCTCAGCCAGTTTCTCTCTCACTGGGAACTTGTGCTCTAGATGCCCAGAGAGTTAAAGTAGACAGGAAACAGTAGAGAGAAGCTGTGTCATGAGTATGGTGGGGCCACCAAAGTAGGGGGCATTTGAAGCCCCCCAGACTGGATCCCAGTCTTGAGAGCTATCAAACACCAGGAGTTATCCCTAGGATAGCAGGGTCCTTCATGTCTTCCCCCCAACTCTGCCCCCAGCTTTATAGAGATAGAACACTGTGTAAGTTTAAGGTATACAACATAATGATTTCATATGTATATATATGGCAAAATGATTACCATAATCAGGTTCGTTAGCACATCCTTCACCTCTCATAATTACCATTTTTTATTGTTGTTGTTATGGTGAGAACATTTAAGATCCACTCTCTTAGCAACTTTGAAGTATACAATACAGTTTTGTTAACTACAGTCACCATATTATATATTAGATCCACAGAACTGTTCCTCATCACTGGAAGTTTGTACTCTTGAACCAACATCTTCCCATTTATCCTAAACCCACAGCCCCTGGGGCAACCATCCTACTCTCCATTTCTACGACTTCAGCGTTTTTAGATTCCATACATGAGATCATACAGTATTTGTGTTTCTCTGTCTGTTTTATTTCACTTAGCATAATGCCCTCAAGGTTCATCTATGGTTTCATAAATGGCAGGATTTTCCTTCCCTTCTCATGGGTGAATAATATTTGTGTGTGTGTGTGTGTGTGTGTTTGTATCTCACACATTTTCTTTACCCATTCATCCACTGATGAACTGATACAGTGATTTCATTTCTTTTGGATAAATATCCAGAAGTGGGACTGCTGGATCATATGGTTGTTATATTTTAATTTTTTGAGGTACCTCCATACTGTTATTCATAGTGGCTATAACACTTTACATTCCCACCAGCCAGTGCACAAGTGTCCCCCTTCTCATTGGAGAACTGGTCATGAAGAGTTCAAACTATAGTACAAAGCTATAGTAATCAAAACAGTATGGTACTGGCATTAAAAAACAGGCATATGGACCAATGGATTAGAATTGAGAGCCTAGAAATAAACCCATGCATATAAAGTCTACCCAGAAACAGCATCAGATTCCACAGGTTCAAGACTTAGTCCCACAAAACTGCTCCCCACTTCAAATGCCAATCACAAGTCCAGGTTGTCAGGTGTGCTTCTGACCTACTGGCTACACATCAGAAGTTCCCATGACCCCCTCCTTGGGTTTAATCAATTTCCTATAGTGGCTCACAGAACTCAGGAAATCAGTTCACTCCTTTGACTATCAGTTTATTATTTAAAGGATATAATCAATAGCCAGATGAAGAGGTACAAAGGGTAAGGCCCCAAACAAAGGAGCTTCTCTGTCCCTGTGGAGTTTGGGGGCTGGCATGATGACATGAGTCAGTGCTCTGGTTTACTAACTTAGAAGCTCTCAAACCCCCTCCTTTTGAGTTTTTATGGAGGCTTCATTACTTAGGCATGATTGATTAAATCACTGACCACTGGTGATTGATTCAACCTCTAGTTCTTCTCCCCTCCCGGGAAATCAGGGGGTGGGACTGAAAATTCCAACCTTCTATTCATGGTTGGGTTCCCCTGGCAACCAGCCCTCGTCTATAGGTGCTTTCCAAAAGTCACCTCATTCACATAAACTCAAGTGGGGTTAAAAGAGGTTTGCTATGAATAGTAAGACACATTTATTGCTCTTTCACTTAGGAAATTCTATAGGTTTTCAGAACTCTGTGCCAGAAATGGGATGGAGACCAAATCACAATATCACAAGAACCTATACAAGATGAATTTTTACCGTTGTTTTCTGGAAGCAGTTATTTTAAAGACTGGGAACAAATCTCATTTGTAAAAGCTAATTTGCAAAATAAGCATTTTGCTTTTTATTTTAAAAATTAAAATTTAGCACTCATTTAGGTTTTATAGAAATATAATAATATCTCAAAATAAATCACAGTGTTAAGCAAAGCATACAATTCTAAAGTATTATAAACCTCATGTGAAAGTGATAAAATTGTGTAACATGTTACTTTAATAGCAAAGCATGTGAAATTTATGCAGAGAGCCCATACAAAATAGTTATAGTAACATAGTAAATGATATAATTTAATCACATATCCATGTCATGTCCACAGATATTTATTTTGTTATCTGGAAATATGTTCTCTTTTTATTTTTTATTTTTGTTTGTTTTATTTTTTTTAATTTTTAATTTTTTAAAATGCTTTTATTGTTATGTTAATCCCCATACATTCCATCATTAGTTTTAGATGTAGTGTTCCATGATTCATTGTTTGTACATAACACCCAGTGCTCCATGCAGAATGTGCCCTCCTCAATACCCATCACCAGGCTAACCCATCCTCCCACCCCCCTCCCCTCTAGAACCCTCAGTTTGTTTTTCAGAGTCCATCGTCTCTCATGGTTCGTCTACCCCTCCGATTTCCCCCCCTTCATTCTTCCCCTCCTGCTACCTTCTTCTTTTTTTTTTTCTTAACATATATTGCATTATTTGTTTCAGAGGTACAGATCTGTGATTCAACAGTCTTGCACAAATCACAGTGCTTACCAGAGCACATACCCTCCCCAATGTCTATCACCCAGTCACCCCATCCCTCCCACCCCAACCCCCACTCCAGCAACCCTCAGTTTGTTTCCTGAGATTAAGAATTCCTCATATCAGTGAGGTCATATATACATGTCTTTCTCTGATTGACTTATTTCGCTCAGCATAATACCCTCCAGTTCCATCCACGTCGTTGCAAATGGCAAGATCTCATTCCTTTTGATGGCTGCATAATATTCCATTGTATATATATACCACCTCTTCTTTATCCATTCATCTGTCGATGGACATCTTGGCTCTTTCCACAGTTTGGCTATTGTGGACATTGCTGCTATAAACATCGGGGTGCACATACCCTTTCAGATCCCTACTTTTGTATCTTTGGGGTAAATACCCAGTAGTGCAATTGCTGGATCATAGGATAGCTCTATTTTCAACTTTTTGAGGAACCTCCATACTGTTTTCCAGAGTGGCTGCACCAGCTTGCATTCCCACCAACAGTGTAGGAGGGTTCCCCTTTCTCCGCATCCCCGCCAACATCTGTTCTCTTAAAAAATATTTGATCTTAAAAACTATTAACTCATGCACATTAACCCCTTTCTGAACACGGCTGATTATAATGTTTGTGCGTAGAGGGTTTCACTATTACATCCTGTAAGAAACTATCTGATTGGGACACCTGGGTGGCTCAGTTGGTTAAGTGTCTGCCTTTGGCTCAGGTCATGATCCCAAGCTCCTGGGATCTAGTCCCACATCGGACTCCTTGCTCAGCGGGGAGCCTGCTTCTCCCTCTGCCTGCCACTCCCCCTGCTTGTGCTCACGCGATCTCTCTGACAAATAAATAAATAAAATCTTTAAAAAAAGAAAGAAAGAAACCATCAGATTGTAACATCGAGAACTGAAGTTATTCTTCTACTTATACGTCTGTTCAGAGGACTCAAGAATGGGAGTCCTTTGAAAGCGGGGACTCTGCCTCATTCATCTGTCCCCAGCATTTAGGTTATCAGTAATAGATGCATATTTGGGAGCTCACAGGGGAAATGGCAGGGGCCAAAGCAAGGAGAGGATTGGCAGGTATGGTTAGGATATAATTCTGCAGGCAAATCATGGGAAAAAATGTTGCAAAGCTTAGTGTATGAAATATTAAAATACCAGGGTTTTTTGTTTGTTTTGTTTTTGTTTTAAGCAGGCTCCACTTCCAGCATGGAGCCCAACATGGGGTTTGAACTCATGACCCTGAGCTCAAGACCCGAGCTGAAATCAAGAGTCGGCCGCTTAACTGACCGAGCCACCTAGGCACCCCAAAAATATGAGTTATTTTTTAAAGAGAGTCATAGATAACAATTGAAATTAATGAGCCATTGTTGATCACAGAACAGTATATCTTGAGGGTGGTACTCAGTAAGTATTTTTAAATGACTCGAATGACAGATTATTAGATAAAACAAAATAATCTGAATGGCTCCTTGGAATCGTGCCAGAAGGTCAACTTAGGTGGTCTGTGAGTACTTGCTTTTGGGTATGAGATGTGGGGTTTCTTTTTTTTTTTTAATTTAATTTTATTATGTTATGTTAGTCACCATACATCATTAGTTTTTGATGTACTGATCCATGATTCATTGTTTTCGTATAACACCCAGTGCTCCATGCAGTACATGCCCTCTTTAATACCCATCACCAGGCTAACCCATCCCTCCACCCCCCTTCCCTCTAAAACCCTCAGTTTGTTTCTTGGAGTCCATAGTTTCTTCATGGTTCATCTCCCTCTCTGATTTCCCCCCCTTCATTTTTCCCTTCCTTCTCCTAAGTCCTCCATGCTATTCCTTATGTTCCACAAATAAGTGAAACCATATGATAATTGACTGTCTCTGCTTGACTTATTTCACTTAGCATAATCTCCTCCAGTCCCATCCATGTTGATGTAAAAGTTGGGTATTCATTCTCTCTGATGGCTGAGTAATATTCCATTGTATATATGGACCACATCTTCTTTATCCATTCATCTTTTGAAGGGCATCT
Organism: Neomonachus schauinslandi; assembly: GCF_002201575.2. Lineage (NCBI taxonomy): Eukaryota > Metazoa > Chordata > Mammalia > Carnivora > Phocidae > Neomonachus > Neomonachus schauinslandi. Next base: position 117,245,491 of record NC_058407.1, on the reverse strand, counting down.
AGGCTCTTTCCACAGTTTGGCTATTGTGGACATTGCTGCTATGAACATTGGGGTGCATATGGCCCTTATTTTCACTACATCTGTGTCTTTGGGGTAAATACCCTGTAGTGCAATTGTTGGGTCATAGGGTAGCTCTATTTTTAATTTTTTGAGGCACCTCCACACTGTTTTCCAAAGTGGCTATACCAACTTGTATTCCCACCAATACTGTAAGAGGGTTCCCCTTTCTCCACAACCTCTCCAACATTTGTTGTTTCTTGCCTTGTCAATTTTTGCCATTCTAACTGGTGTAAGGTGGTATCTCAATGTAGTTTTGATTTGAATTTCCCTGATGGCTAATGATGATGAATATTTTTTCATGTGTCTGTTAGTCATTTTATGTCTTCTTTTGAGAAGTGTCTGTTTTTGAGAAGTGTCTGTTTATGTCTTCTGCCCATTTTTTAAAAAGATTTTTATTTATTTATTTGAGAGAGAGAGAATGAGAGACAGAGAGCATGAGAGGGAGGAGGGTCAGAGGGAGAAGCAGACTCCCAGCCGAGCAGGGAGCCCGATGCGGGACTCGATCCTGGGACTCCAGGATCATGACCTGAGCCGAAGCAGTCGCTTAACCAACTGAGCCACCCAGGCGCCTGTCTTCTGCCCATTTTTTGACTTGATTGTTTTTTGGGTGTTGAGTTTGAGAAGTTCTTTATAGATCTTAGAAATCTGTGCTTTGTCTGTGGTGTCATTTGCAAATATCTTCTCCCATTCTGTGGGTTGCCTCTTTGTTTTGTTGACTGTTTCCTTTGCTGTGCAGAAGCTTTTTATCTTGATGAAGTCCCAAAAGTTCATTTTTGCTTTTGCTTCACTAGCCTTTGGAGATGTATCTTGAAAGAAGTTGCTGTGGCCGATGTCGAAGAGGTGACTGCCTATGTTCTCCTCTAGCATTTTGATGGATTCCTGTCTCACATTGAGGTCTTTCATCCATTTTGAGCTTATCTTTGTGTATGGTGTTAGAGAACGGTCGAGTTTCATTCTTCTGTATATAGCTGTCCAATTTTCCCAGCACCATTTATTGAAGAGACTTTTTTCCATTGCATATTTTTTTCTGCTTTATCAAAGATTATTTCTCCATAGAGTTGAGGGTCCATATCTGGGCTCTCTATTCTGTTCCATTGGTCTATATGTCTGTTTTTGGGTCAGTACCATGCTGTCTTGGTGATCACTGCTTTGTAATATAGCTTGAAATCAGGCAACATGATGCCCCCAGGTTTGTTTTTCTTTTTCAAAATTTCCTTAGCGATTCAGGGTCTTTTCTGACCTAGTGGGATTTATCCCTGGTATGCAAGGGTGGTTCAACATTCACAAATCAATCAATGTGATAGAACACATTAATAAGAGGAGAGAGAAGAACCATATGGTCCTCTCAATTGATGCAGAAAAAGCATTTGACACTATACAGAATCCTTTCCCGATGAAAACTCTTCAGAGTATAGAGATAGAGGGAACATTCTTCAAGTTCATAAAATCCATCTATGAAAAACCCACAGCAAATATCATCGTCAATGGGGAAAAGATGAGAGCCTTTCCCTTAAGATCAGGAACACGACAAGGATGCCCACTCTCACCACTACTGTTCAACATAGTACTAGAAGTCCTGGCAACAGCAATCACACAACAAAAAGAAATAAAAGGTATTCAAATTGGCAAAGACAAAGTCAAACTCTCTCTCTTCACAGATGACATGATACCTTATGTGGAAAACCCAAAAGACTCCACCCCCAAATTACTAGAACTCACACAGCAATTCAGTAATGTGGCAGGATACAAAATCGATGCACAGAAATCAGTTGCTTTCTTATACACTAACAGTGCAACTGTAGAAAGAGAAATGAGAGAAACAACTCCATTTACAATAGCTCCAAAAACCATAAGATGCCTCAGAATAAACCTAACCAAAGAGGTAAAGGATCTATACTCTAGGAACTGCAGAACACTCATGAGAGAAATTGAAGAAGACACAAAGAGACGGAAGAACATTCCATGCTCATGGATCGGAAGAATAAACATTGTTAAAATGTCTGTGCTGCCCAGAGCAGTCTATACCTTCAATGCCATCCCGATCAAAGTTCCAATGACATTTTTCAAAGTGCTGGAACAAACAATCCTAAAATTTGTATGGAATCAGAGATGTGGGGTTTCTTAAGCATACAGTTTAATAGATATGAATGAAAAAAGCAAAGTACTGCAAAGTCCGAAGACAATTCTCTGAACATAGTTCAGCCTTCTTAGTACACTGCTAGGTGGAAGAACAGGACCAGGGCTCCACCTCTGTTGTCTGTGTTTCTAATGGATGCAATCCATTATTGCTCTCCTCTAGGAAGCTTCCCTTGACCTGTCTGCCTTTTAGCTTTCTCCTTAGCGCCCCCATTACCCCTTATAGAATTCTATCATCATACCTGCAATTCTTTTTTCCAAGCGAAAATAGAGTATCAATATCTTCTTGTATTTTACAAAGTCCTCATTTTAAATATGCACACAATCCACAAATAGCATTAAGAAGAAATCACAAATCCCCTGACATCCCACTGGTAGTCATTATTAACTAGACCTCTCTCCCACAACAGACAGGAGGTTTTTGAAAGCAGTGACCATTTGTCCTTAAATTTGTATCCAAGGTGCTTCTAACATTATAGTTGCCCAATTAGTGTTTAGTGATGGAATGAATGAGTGTATGATCAACTTTGCTGAACTCCGGATATGCAGAGAATAATTAGATCCATTGATTGCCCTCGAGGAACTTGTAGTCAGTGGGAGAAAAAACAATGAAATAAGTGAAATTCTGGGAAATAGGACCAGAGTGCTATGGGGTCAGCTCAGACATAGTGATCATTTCTGCCTGGCAGGGCAAAACAGACAGGACATTGAAGCTGGTTCTCTATGATGAATTGTGTTTTGCCAAATTAAAAACAAAGAAAATATCTGAGATGATGTTTAAGAGTGGATATGAAAAAAGACACAGAACTGTTATGAGCACAGCATGCTCCAGTCTGGTGTGGAGAGAATGTAGGGCTCCAGGGAAGGGGAATTGAACGGTAAGGCAATTAGCATTTGTGAAACACTTACGTGCCTGGTCCTAGGTACTTTGTTTCATTAACTCTCCTGCAAGAATGCTGTGAGGTAGCAACGCAGCACTTGGAAGACAGTTACCAGGTATGGATGAGGAGGTGCTAGAGGGGGTAAGCCCATTTTGCAAAGGGCCTCGAAGGTTATTCAGTCAGGGTTAAATAAGATTTTATGTGGAGAAATGATATAATCAGTATCATTTTTTAGTTTATAACCACCTTAACAAGACATACTGTTTTTTCATCACCATTAGTGATCAAGTTCACAATTCCCCTCCCACAAATTGAGTCCCCAGTATCTCATATCTAGAAGCAGAGCTTAATGTTATTTCATTTATTATTTTTTTACAGATCAGAGATATCTTTGACAACACTGTGCCTATTTGCCTGGGTTCCAGACCTGTTTATAGGACACCCGATAAATACTTATTTTAACATTTCACTTTTTAAGCATCTTCTCACTTTTAGGCTCTTCTTTTATGAACTCCCCTCATTTTATCTGGGACCTGTTACTTGTGTTTCAAATTGAACGAGTCCAAATGCTATTTCTTTTCGATTATATTCATTCATCATCACAGGAATCTTACTCAAAGCCTTCATATTCCATAATTCTCTTTACAGTGCAGCTTTGATTCTACTTTTCTGTTGTTCTTTTGTCTCTGCATCCAAACACCACCCTGTGTCATCTATTACAGAGATTATTATGACTTATCATCATCGGCGTGTTTAATTCTAACTGCATCTGTGAACTCATGGACCGCTAACCTTCATAATAAGAAATTTCTCTGCCTTACTGTTTGCTTTGCTTTCTTTCTTTTCTATGTTGTTGCTCCAAGCTGAAGATCTGCTTATCTTTACAAGGCATCTGTCTTTATTGCTCATGTCTTCTATTTACTTACTGACTTGTTATCTAACTCTCAGGAACAAACTGATTCTAATGGACTCACACTGCTCTTCTCTTCCTTGTAGGTGGCCACTAAGAGGATGTGAGATCAAATTTTTTCATGCAATTATCAAATGAATAGACAAAAGGATATAAAACATCTGGACTTTGGCGTAAGCATTTGGTAGCATACGCATTAGAGAAATGGAAATGAATTCCTTTAGTTATTGATACCATGAAATGGATCTCAGATAGGACTGTAAACAACGGAGAGCTTAAAATCAAGCAGCATGTGGTTGAATGATTGTGGTTTAGATTAGCAGACCTGGTAGAGTTTAAGGTCAAACCCAGCTTTGTTTAACATGTCCGTAAATAATCTAGAAGACTTCGATTTTAAAAACCCTTTAATTAGGTGTTTAGGTGAATTCAAGCTGGGAGGTGTTACACATGATATAAGAAAAAGAACTAGAAGAGATAGAATGATAAATGCTCCTTCCCCCATTCATCAGGAAAATAATAAAATGAGAGCTTAGTGTGAGAACAGTTTGAAGTCATTAAAAAGAAAAAAAACACACGTAAAGAAGAACAATGTTGCATGAGGCCACAGAGAGCAATCTGTAACACGGCATAGAAGCAACAATGGTCATTATTACATAGACGTCTCTTTAAAATAACTCTGATTTCTATCAAGGGTACATATAATTTGCTGACCTGATGATACAGAATCATGCATTTTTATATTTAATTTTATATTTATATATATATATTTATTTTATTTAAAAAATGTTTGCATTTCATATTTAATTTTTTGATCATTTTATTTTAAAAATTAACATATAGAAAAATTGATTTTGAGGGGAGTGAACAGTGTGGTGTGGGTTTTAACACACGTATAGATTCATGTAACCACCACCTCACTCAGGGGACAGAAGAGCTCCATCGTCCCTCAATACTTCCTTTTGCAACTCTCTTCCCACCCCAAACCTCCAGCATCTACTTAATGTCTTTGTTACTATACTTTTGCACCTTTTTGAAGGCGTCATATAAATGGAATTATATATAACTTTGTTGTTGTTCTTTGAGGCAGATATTTTTTATTGTGGTCAAAAACACATCACATAAAATTTACCATCTTAACCATTTTAAAGTGTAGACTAAGTAGTATTAATTATGGCCACATTGTTGCAAAATGTATCTCTCGAACTTTTTCATCTTGCAAAACCGGAACTCTATACCCACTGAACAATTCTCCTTTTCCCCCTCCCCAAAGGCCCTGGAAATTATCATTCTACTTTCTGTTTCTAAGAGTTTAACTATTTTAGATTCCTGATATAAGTGGCATCATGTAGTATTTGTCCTTCTGTGACTGGCTCATTTCACTTACCGTAATGTCCTCAAAGTTCATCCATGTTGTAGCATTTGACAGGATTTCCTTCCTTTTTTAAGGCTGAATAATAAATATTCCATTGTATGTCTATACTACATTTTCTTTATCTATCTGTTGATAGATTGCTTCCACTTCTTGGCTGTTGTGAATAATGTTGTAATGAACATGGGCATGCAAATATTTCTTAAAGATCCTGTTTCAATTCTTTTGTGTATATATCCAGAAGTGAGATTGCTATATTATATGGTAATTCCATTTTTAACTTTTTTGATAAACCTCTATACTGTTTTCCATAATGGCTGCACCACTTTATATCCTCATGAACAGTGCACAAGAATTCCAATTTCTCCTCATTCTCACTAACAATTGCTATTTGCTGTTTTGGTTTTTTTATATAATGGTCACCCTAATGAGCATAATGTGATCTCTCATTGTAGTTTTAATTTACATTTCCCTAATATTGAACATCTTTTCATATGCTTTTAGTCATTTGTATATCTTCTTTGAGAAACGTCTATTCAAGACCATTGTCCATTTTTAAATTAGGTTATTTGATCTTTTGTTGTTCAGTTGTAAGAGTTGTTTATATACTCTGGATATTAACCCTTTATCAGAAATACAGTTTGCAAACATTTTCTCCCATTCCATAAGTTGTCTTTTCATGCTGCTGATTGTTTCCTTTGCTGTGCACAAGTTTTTAGCTTTGAGGTTTTTTTTTTTTTCCTTTTGTTGCCATGTATGCTTTTGGTGTCATAACCAAGAAATCATTGCCAAATCCAATGTTATAAACTTTCCCCCTATATTTTCTCCTAGCAGTTTTAGGGTTTCAGGTCTTACATCTAGGTCTTTAATCCATTTTGAATTAATTCTGTATATGGTGTAAGGTAAGGATCCAACTTTTTTTTTTTTTTTTTTTTGCATGTAGCTATCCAGTTTTCCCAACACCATTTGTTGAAAAGACTGTCCTTTTCCTATTGTATAGCTTGGCACCTTTGTATATGGTCAACAGTGTTGTTCAAGTCCTCTGTTTCCTTACCGATTTTCTGTCCGGTGACTTATCCCCAACTGAAAGTAGGTATTGAGATTTCCTACTATTATTGTTTTCACCCTTCAATTCTGTAAATGTTTGTTTCATATATTTGGCTACTCTGCTGTTAACTGCCTAAATATTTATAGTTGTTATATCTCCCTGGTGAATTGAGCCTTTAACATGTTGTTCGAATATATACTCTATAATGTCCTTCTTTGTTTCTTGTGACAATTTTTGACTTGAGGTCTATTATGTCTGATATAAGTCAGATATGGCAACCTCTTCTACTTTTTGGTTACAATTTGCATAGAATATCTTTTTCCATCCTTTGACTTTCAGCCTATATCTGTCCTCATATCTAAAGTGTCTCTTGTAGGGGTCCTGGGTGGCTCAGTTGGTTAAGCATCTGCCTTCGGCTCAGGTCAGGATCCCAAGGTCCTGGGATCAAACCCCACATTGGGCTCCTTGCTCAGCAGGGAGTCTGCTTCTCCCTCTGCCCCTCACCCTGCTCATGCTCTCTTTCTCACTCTCTCTCTCAAATAAATAAACAAAATCTTTTTAAAAAATAAAGTGTCTCTTCGAACCATGAGAGACGATGGACTCTGAAAAACAAACTGAGGGTTCTAGAGGGGAGGGGGGTGGGAGGATGGGTTAGCTTGTTGATGGGGATTAAAGAGGGCACGTTCTACATGGAGCACTGGGTGTTATGCACAAACAATGAATCATGGAACACTACATCAAAAACTAATGATGTAATGTATGGTGATTAACATAACAATAAAAAATTAAAAAAATAAAGTGTCTCTTGTAGACAGCATGTAATTGGATTTTATTTTTTTATAGACTCAGCTACTCTATGTCTTTTGATTGGGGAGTTTACTCCATTTACATTTAGAGTAATTATTATTTTATTTTATTTTATTTTATTTTTTTAAAATGTTTTATTTATTTATTCATGAGAGTCAGAGAGAGAGAGAGAGAGAGAGAGAGGCAGAGGCAGAGGGAGAAGCAGGCTCCCCGCCCAGCAGGGAGCCCGATGCGGGACTCGATCCTGGGACTCCAGGATCATGACCTGAGCTGAAGGCAGTCGCTTAACCAACTGAGCCACCCAGGCGCCCTAGAGTAATTATTGGTAAAGAAGCATTTAATATTACCATTTTGTTTATTGTTTTTTAAATGCCTTGCAGTTATTTTTCCCCTGTTTTCCTCTCTTGCTGCCTTCCTTTGTGTTTTGTTAATTTGTTCCTTTTTGGTGACATGCTTTTTTTTTTTTAAAGATTTTATTTATTTATTTGAGAGAGAGAATGAGAGACAGCACGAGAGGGAAGAGGGTCAGAGGGAGAAGCAGACCCCCCGCTGAGCAGGGAGCCCGATGTGGGACTTGATCCTGGGACTCCAGGATCATGACCTGAGCCGAAGGCAGTCGCTTAACCAACTGAGCCACCCAGGCGCCCTTGGTGACATGTTTTGATTCCTTCTTATTTTATGTTGTGCATCTTTTTTAGGTATCTTCTTTGTGGTTACCATGAGATTACACAGAATATCTTATAACAAGCTATTTCAAATTGATAACAGCTTAACTTCAATCACATATAAAAACTATTCCTTTATATCCATCCCTGGCCACTCTCTGTTATTGATGTCACAAATGACATCTTTTTATATTTGTCTCCCTTAACAAGTTTTTAGTTATAGTTATTTTTATGCTTTCCTCTTCTAAATTCTATACCTAACTTGAAAATGATTTACACACCATCATAACAGTAATATAGGATTCCGTATTTGTCTACATATTTACCGTTACCAGAGAGTTTATATTTTCATATGCTTTCATGTTGCTGTCTAGCATCCTTTAGTTTCAGCTTGAAAAAGTCCCTTTAGCAATTCTTGTAAGGCAGGTCTAGTGGTGATGAACTCCCTCAGCTATTTTTTTTTTAAGATTGATTGATTGATTGATTTTGGAGTGGGAAGGCAGAGGCAGAAGGAGAGGGGAAGCAGACTCCCGCTCAATCCCATAATCCTGAGATCATGACCTTGAGCTTAAACCAAGAGTCAGACACCCAGCCGACTGAGCAACCCAGGCGCCCAAGCTATTGTTTCTTTTAAAAAGACTTTTTTTTAGAGCAGTTTAAGGTTAACAACAAAGCTGAGAGGGTGATACAGAGATTTCCCACATAGCCACTTCCACACCCTACATACATAGCCTCCCCCATTATCAGCATCACTCACTAGAATGGTGTATTTGCTACCAAGAATGAACCTATATCAACACATCATAATCATGCAAAGTATATAGTTTACCTTAGGGTTCACGCTTGGTGCTGTACGTTATATGGGTTTGGACAAATGTATAATGACATATATTCATAATTAAAATATCATACAGAGTATTTTCACTGCCCTAAAAAATCTCTGTGCTCTATTCATCCTCCCACTCCAGCAACCACTGATATTTTCATTGTCTTTATAGTTTTGCTTTTTCCAGAATATCATATAGTTGAAATCATACAATATGTGTCAGATTGACTTCTTTTACTTAATGATATGCATTTAAGAGTTTTCCATGTCTTTTCATGGCCCAATAGCTCATTTGTTTTTAGCACTATATACTATTTCATTTACTGAGTGTACTAGAGTCTACTTATTCATTCACCTACTGAAGGACATTTTGGTTGCTTCCAAGTTATAGCAAGTATAAATAAAGCTATTATAAACATCTATGTGCAGGGATTTTTGTGGGCATGTTTGCGACCTCTTTGGTACATCCCAAGGATCATATGGTAAGACTATGTTTAGTTTTGTAAGAAACTGCCAAACTCCCTTCCAAAGTAGCTATACCATTTTGTATTCCCACCAGCAATGCATGAGATTTCCTGTGGCTCCACATTCCTTGACAGCATTTGGTGTCATCAGTGTTCTGGATTTGAGTGATTCTAATAGGTATGTAGTGTTATCTCATTGTTGTTTAAATTTGCAGTTCCCAGGCCTCCTGGGCAGCTCAGTCAGTTAAGCATCCTGTTCGACTCTTGATTTTGGCTCAGGTCATGATCTCAGGGTTGTGAGATTGAGCCCCAGGGTGGCTCTGTGCTGGACATGGAACCTGCTCAGATTCTCTCTCTCCCCCTCCCTCTCCCCCAATACCCCACTCTCCCACAGAGTGCTGCACACTCTCTCTCTCAAAAAAAAATTAAATTTCCCTGATGACATAGGATGTGGAGAATCTTTCATACACTTATTTGCCACCTGCATATCTTCTTTGGTGAGGTGTCTATTTAGGTCTTTGGCCCATTTTTAAATTGGGTTGTATGTTTTCTTAATGTTAAGAGTTCTTTGGGCGCCTGGGTGGCTCAGTCCCTAAGTGTCTGGCTTCGGCTCAGGTCATGATCCCAGCGTCCTGGGATCAAGGCCCACATTGGGCTCCCTGGTCAGCGGGAAGCTTGCTTTTCCCTCTCCCACTCCCCCTGCTTGTGTTCCTTCTCTCGCTGTGTCTCTCTCTCTGACAAATAAATAAATTAAAAAAAAAATTTTTTTTTAAAAGAGTTCTTTGTATGCTTTATCAGATAGTATTGTTTGCAAATATCTTCTCTCGGTCTGTGGCTTACCTTCTCGTTCTCCTGACATTGTCTTTTGCTGAACAAAAGTTTATTTTAATGAAGTACAGCTTATCAATTATTTCTTATATGTAAATGCCTTTGGTGTATCTAAAAAGGAATCATCATACCCAAGGTCATCTAGGTTTTCTCTCTATGTTATTTTCTAGAAGTTGTACACTTTTGCATTTTAAATTTAGGTTTAGGAGCCATTTTGAGTTAATTTTCTGTGAAAAGTGTAGGTTCTATGTCTAGATTCATATTTTTTGCATATGGATGTCCAGTTGTTCCAGCCTCATTTTTTTTTTAAGATTTTATATATTTATTTGAGAGACAGAGAGAATGAGAGACAGAGAGCATGAGAGGGAGGAGGGTCAGAGGGAGAAGCAGACTCCCTGCCGAGCAGGGAGCCCGATGCGGGACTCGATCCTGGGACTCCAGGATCATGACCTGAGCCGAAGGCAGTCTCTTAACCAACTGAGCCACCCAGGCGCCCCAGCCTCATTTTTTGAAGGAACTATCTTAGCTCCATTGAATTGCCTTGTTCCTTTACCAAACATCACTTGACTATATTTATGTGAGTTTACTTCTGAGCTCTATTTTCTGTTCCATTGATCTATTTGTCTATGCTTTCACCCAATACCACACTATCTATACCACTGTATCTTTATAGTAGGTCTTGAAGTCAAATGTCAGTCCTCCAACTTTTTCTCCTTCAATATGGTGTTGGCTATTCTGGGTCCTTTGCCTCTCCATATGTACTTAAAAATTTGTTTATTGATATCTATAAAATAACTTGCTGGGATTTTAATTGCATTGAATCTATAGGTCAAGTTGGGAAACACACCTTGATAGTATGGGTCTTCCTATCCATCAACATGGAATATCTCTCCATTTATTTAGTTCTTCTTTGATTTCAGCCATCAGAGTTTTAGAGTTTTCCTCATATAGATCTTGTGTATGTTTTATTAAATTTATATCTAAGTATTTCATTAATTTTGGAAGCTAATATAAAATGTGTGGGTTTTTTAGTTTAAGTTTTAGTTAGTTAACATACAGTGCAATATTGATTTCTGGAGTAGAATTCAGTGATTCATCACTTACATACAACACCCAGTGCTCATCACAACTCAGTTTGTTCCCTATCATTAGGAGTCTCTTATGGTTTGTTTCCCTCTCCTTTTCTTCTTTTCCTCCTTCCCATATGCTCATCTGTTTTCTTTCTTAAATTCCACATTTGAATGAGATAAAATGGTATTTGTCTTTCTCTGACTGATTTCTTTTACTTAACATAATAGCCTTTAGTTCCATCCACATTATTGGAAATGGCAAGATTTCATTTTTTGAATGGCTGAGTAATATTCCGTTGTGTATATATACCACATCTTCTTTATCCACTCCTCAGTCAATGGACATTTGGGCTCTCTCCACAGTTTGGCTATTGTTGCTAATGCTGCTATAAATGCACATCTGAAAATCAGTATTTGGTATCCTTTGGGGAATTTCTGGATCATAGGGTAGTTCTATTTTTAACTTTTTCAGGAACCTCCATACTGTTCTCCAGAGTGACTGCACCAGTTTGCATTCCCCATAACAGTGTAAGAGGGTTCCCCTTTCTCCACATCCTCGCCAACACTTGTTGTTTCTTGTATTGTTAATTTTAGCCTTTCTGACAGGTGTGAGGTGATAATCTCATTCTGGTTTCGATTTGTATTTCCCTGATGATGAGTGATGTTGAGCATCTTTTTATTTGTCTGTAAGTGATCTGAATGTCTTTTTTGGAGAAATGTCTATTCATGTCTTCTGCCCATTTCTTAACTGCATTATTTGTTTTTCGGTGTTGAGTTTGATAAGTTCTTTATAGACTTTGGATACTAACCCTTTATCAGATATGTCATTTGCAAGTATCTTCTCCCATTCCATAGGTTGCCTTTTAGTTTTGTTCATTGTTTCCTTTGCTGTGCAGAAGCTTTTTATTTTGATGAAATCCCAATAGTTCATTTTTGCTTTTCTTTCCCTTGCTTCTGGTGGCATATCTAGTAAGAAGTTGCTGCAGCTGAAGTCAAAGAGGTTTCTACCTGTGTTCTCCTCTGGAATTTTGATGGTTTCCTGTCTCACATTTAGGTCTTTCATCCATTTTGAATCTATTTTTGTGTGCGGTGTAAGAAAGTGGTCCAACCAATTTCATTCTTCTGCATGTTGCTGTCCAGTTTTCACAACACCATTTGTTGAACGTAAATTGTGTTTTTAATTTCTAATTCCACGTGTTCCTTGTTATATATATATATAAAAGCAACTGACTTTTTTGTATACTAACCTTGTATCCTGCAACCTTGCTATAATTGCTTATTAGTTCCAGGAGGTTTTTGGTTGATTTTTTTGGATTTTCTACGTAGACAAGCATGTCATCTGAAAACAGTTTTATGTCTTCTTTTCCAATCTGTATACCTTTTATTTCCTTTTCTTGTCTTATTTGATCAGTAAGGACTTCTAGTATGATGAAAAGCAGTGGTAAGAAGGGACATCCTTACCCTGTTCCTTATCTTAGCTGGAAAGCTTCAAGTCTCTCACCATTATGTATGATGTTAACTGTAGGTTTCTTGTAGATATACTTTATCAAGATGAGGAAGTTCCCCTTTATTCCTAGTTTACCAAAAGCTTTTGTCATGGATGGGTGTTGCACATTAATTTTTTTTAAGTTAAAATTTTTTAGATTGAAGTTATTTTTGCATATTAATATAAATAGCATTCATATGCAAAAAAAAATCTGTAGCCTACGCTATCACTGAAATCTAAGACCTGACTGGTAAGAATGAGGCAGCTACGGTCAGTTCTCCTTATAAGAATGCAGTCTTTCTTTTAGTTGCTCATTTCCTCACAGTCCCAATTCTATATTGTGTAAAGTCACAGGATGCTGAGATTTTTATCAAGAAACCTAGAATTTACCTCTATCTCTGGCTACTCCTTAAACTCATCTCCAGTCAAATAATACAACTTGAAGTGGAAGCAAGGAAGGAATCTTGCTCCTTTTATTCATTAGGCTTGTAGCTCAGAGTCCTAACCAGACTTTGAAATACTAGAAACATTCCAGGCAAATATTCTACGGTGTAGACAGTTTCAACACTGTTTGTTGAAAAGACTAGCCTTTTCCCCATAAAATCACCTTTGTACCTTTGTCAAAAATCGATTGAGTGTATTTATGTGGGTATATTTCTGCTCTATTCTGTTCCATTGACCTATGTGTTCTAGTGTGATTCTTACGACTGTATTCTTTTTTCCAAAACCATTTCAGCTATTCTAGTTTCTTTGCCTTTCCATATAAATTTTAGAATCAGTTTATGTATATCTACAAAACATTTTGTTAGGCTCTGGTTGGAATGGTGTTAAATAGAATTGACATCATTACTATATAGAGTCTTCCAATCCATTAATACAGTATATCTCTCCATTTATTTGTATCATCTTTGATTTCTTTGTTGTTTTGTAGTTTTCAGCATGCAGATTCTGTACATGTTTTGTTAGATTTATGCTTAAGTAATTTTTTTGAGCTCTTCTAAATGGCCTGTTTTTTAAAATTTTCAAATTCCAATTATTCATTGTTAATATGAAAACACATGATTGATTTTTATCTTTTGACCTTGTGTATCCTGCAACTTTGTTAAACTCACTTATAAGTTCTAGGAGGGTTTTTTGTAAATAAATTTGGATTTTCTACTTAAACAATCATGTCATCTGTGAACAGGGACACCTGTTCTGCACCAATATCCACTCTAGGTTTCAGGCTGCCTTAAGTCTAGGCCAACAGACTCTGCAGGGAGAAAAATGGTAAACCCACTGACAATTCAGTGTTATTTTAAATTCAGGTCTTCTTCTCTAATTTACCTGCTACTATTTACTTTTCAGAGTGCCCAAATAGCAGCTCCATGCATTCTTTCCAGGTTTCATAGCTGCATTCAGCGAAAGACAGGGTGGAGTATGCTTACTACATCTTTTCTGAAGCCAGAAGCCTTATAATTTATAGTCACCATTATAAATTATAGTCTTTATTAGAAAAATTTCAAATTAAAGTGCTATTATTGCTACCCTTAAGATAATTTTCATGTCTTGCTTTTCTCTTCCTTCCTGACCTACTTAACATTATTTACCTAAATCACCAACCCAAATATGTATGGCAAAGGAGGAAAGCACCTAGAATCAAAGAGTGAAGGGGAAAGTTAAGGGCACCTAGAGTCTTTAAAAGGCTGGTAAAAGCAGGCAATGTAAATTGTGAAGCATATTTTTAGTTAGAACAACTCAAAGGTTTAAAAATTCTATTTTCATAGGAATGAGATTCTCATTAGAGGCTCAAAAAAAAAAAAAAAAAAGAGGCTAAATAACCACCTGGTATAGATGATTGCAGGGAATGGAAGCCCTTAAATAGGAGGTTGCATTAGTTAAACTTTCAGGTCTCTCCTAGACTCTTCTAGGATAGAAACTGCATTAATGATTTTTTAAAAGTCATAGATGAGAGTAAACAATCATATTCACCTATCAACAGAAATTTCTTAATTAGCCAGTATTTATCTAGCAATTGGTTGGGTGCTGGTCCTACACAAGTGAATATACATTCCATTCTTCAAGGAATTATGAAAGGAGAGAGACAAATAAATAGGCAATTATGAGTCCATCTGTCAAGTACTATAGCAAGGGTAGGTACAAGATGTTAGAGAGACTATCAGAGGGCTTCTACACTTAGGAAGCAGGGAAATTTTCATAGAATGGGAACTTCTGAACAGAAGGTCCAATGGGAACCAACCAAGCAGAAGGAGGGAGGTCAGAGGGGTTGTTCTAGGAAGTAAGAACAACCTGTGCAAAGTCCTTGAGGCAGGAGAGTGTGGGGCACTCTTGGAACCACAAGCACTATAGGCATGTCAAGTAGTACCATCCTTTTCCAGTAGGCTGGAAGCCACCATTTCATTTTTCCCAGTTGTTTGGATGTACATTTGCATATTTGAGAACAATGGCAGATTGCTAAAACATGTGCACAGTAGTCTTAAACCTTATACATTTTAATTTTTCTTTCGACCTTTTCTTATATCTACACACAACCTATGACTAAGTTTTTACAAATATCAACTGTAGAGTCTTCTGATTCGGAAGTTTGATTCACTCATATTTATTGTGATTTTTAATTTCATTTTACCTTATTTCATGCTTACTATTTATCATAGTTTATTTAAATTTCTTTTTTTCCTCACTTTACTCTTACTGAAACTAATTATGCTCCTTTTAATTTTTTTAACCTTCCTGAGAATTTAGAATACCTATATTTTTGTGCTTATGTTAGGTTTTTTTTACTATTTTTTTTCTTAGAGGCTTACCTACAAAGTTTTATCTCACTATTTTTAATGGTCATATTTGAAGCATTATTTCTTTATAAGTACAATAAAATCAAATACTTATTCCTTCCTCCAACTAGAAGCCATTTTTTCCCATTTGCTTTCTGCACTGAGATAAGACTTTAGAACATTTTAATTTCCCCAGACTCTATCTCTGGCCTGATCACCCTCATCCAACACTCTCCACCAAACAAATGAACGAGTAAAATGCCACCTTGGTTTTGCTAAGATAATTCATAACATTGGTTTCAGGTCTTTATCAAGTTGGGTGGTAAGCAACCTCTTCACTTAAACATTCATTCAACAATATTTATTGAATATTGGTTGGTAAGCAACCTCTTCACTTAAACATTCATTCAACAATATTTATTGAGCACTCACTATATGTCAGACACTGTTTTAGGCTCTACAGATACAGCCATGTATATGTATAGTACAGCCACATACAAGGACAGTGAGAGAGTTAGATAAAAAAACAAGTAACTAAAATGTGAAGAAAAACAGGCTCATAGGAAGCCTACATGATAAGAAGTGACCGGGTGAGTGAATGGGTGTGTATAGGGCAAGTTAGCTCTGAGAAGATCTCCTTGTAAAGGGTCATGTTTGGGCAGAGACCAGAATTAAAAGACGCCATAAAGAGACCTGTGGGTGGAGCACTCCTGGCAGAAGGAACTGCATAGTCAAATGGTTCGAGATTGGTCTTGGAAGTGGTTTTCCAAGGGTTTAGGTGCTCAGGTAAGGAGTTAGGACTTTTATTCCAAATGTAATAGGAACTCATTTGGAGTTTATTTTTTAAGTTTTATTGAGGAAAATTTCAAAAAGACACAAAAGTAGAGAGGATAGTGTAAAGAACCTTCATATATCCATCAACCAGCTTTAATAATTATCCCCACACATGGCCAATCTTGTTTTATTCATACCTGCAATTACACCTCTCTGAGATACTTTGAAATGAAATCAAGATATCATTTCATTCTTAAGTATTTCAGTATGTATTCTTAAAAGGTAAGGATTCTTTTTACTATCACACTTCAAAATTAATAACATTTCCTTAATATAAACAAATATCCAGTCAGTATCCAGGATTCCCAATTGTCTCATAGTTATTTTTTAGTGTTAGTTCAAATCAGAATGCCCCGAAGATTCATATACCACAATAGCTTGATAGGTCTTTTCAGTCCCTGTAATGTTTACACATCCCTCTTTTTTTTCTCCTTGCAATCTATTTACTGAAGAAACTGGGTTGCTTGGCCTATAGTAGTACTTCCTGTAGTATAGATTTTGCTGATTGCTTCCTCAGTAGTGGTGTTTAACATGCTCCTCCTCATTCCTCAGCATTCCTATAAATCGGTAGTTATAGATAGAGGCTTCACATTTAGGTTTGATTTTTTTTTCTGATAAGAATATTCCATCAGGAGATACATAATGTCTGGTCTTCTGTCTTGTGATGTTATCAGCCATTGCTTAAGTGCTTAACCAACTGAGCCACTCAGGCACCTTATATGTATATTTTTATTTTTTGTTTCCTTTCATTGTATTGTATGTTATTTTATATATATATATATTTTCCATTGTCGTTGTTGTTATTGTTTTTTCCCTTTCTTTCTTCCTTTCTTTTCTGGACAAAATGATGAGGTGGAGAAATTCACACCAAAAGAAAGAACAGGAG
Organism: Neomonachus schauinslandi; assembly: GCF_002201575.2. Classification (NCBI taxonomy): domain Eukaryota; kingdom Metazoa; phylum Chordata; class Mammalia; order Carnivora; family Phocidae; genus Neomonachus; species Neomonachus schauinslandi. The sequence goes on along the minus strand of NC_058407.1, from coordinate 117,228,450 downwards.
GTAGTACTCACTGCCAGGGATTTAATCAACACAGATATAAGGAAGATGTCTGAACTAGAATTTAAAACAATGATTATAAAGATCCTAGCTTGGCTTGAAAAAAGCATAGAAGACACTAGAGAATTGCTTACTGTAGAAATAAAAGAACTAAAATCTAGCCAGGCTGAAATTAAAAATGCTATTATTGAGATGCAGTCCCAAGTGGAGGCTATAAAAATGAGAATGAATGAAACAGAAGAGTGAATCAGTGATATATAAGATAAAATGATGGAAAATAAGGAGGCTGAAAAGAAGAAAGAGAACTATTAGATGATGAAGGGAGACTTAGATAACTCAGCAATTCCATAAAGTGAAATAATATCCGTATAATAGGGGTCTCAGAAGGTGAGAAGCAGGAGAAAGGGGAAAAAGGTTTATTTGAACAAATTATAGCTGAGAACTTCTCTAATCTGGGGAAGGAAACAGGCATTTAAGTTCAGGAGGCACAGAGAACTCCCTTCAAAATCAATACAAATAGGTCAACACCTTTACAACATATAATAGTGAAACTTGCAAATTTCAAAGATAAAGAGAAAATCCTGAAAGCAGCTTGGGACAAGAGTTCCTTAACCTACAAGGGTAGACACATAAGGCTGGCAGCAGACCTATCCACAGAGACCTGGCAGGCCCGAAAGGACTGGCATGATATATTCAACATGCTAAATGCGAAAAATATGCAGGCAAGAATACTTTATCCAGCTAGGCTGTCATTCAGAATAGAAGGAGAGATAAAGAATTTCCAGGACAAACAAAAACTAAAGGAATTTGTGAACACTAAGCAAGCCCTGCAAGAAATATTAAGGGGGATCCTTTGAGCAGAGAGAGCCCAAAGGTTACAAAGACCAGAAAGTAACAGAGACAATCTACAGGAACAGTGACTTAAAAGGTAATACAATGGCTCTAAATTCATATCTTTTAATAACTACTCTGAATGTAAATGGGCTAAATGCTCTAATCATAAGACACAGGGTATCAGAATGGATAAAAAAACAAGACTCATTGATATGTTGCTTACAAGAGACTCATTTTACACCCAAAGACACCTCCAGATTGAAAGTGAGGATGTGGAGAACTATTTATCATGCTAATGGACATCAAAAGAAAGCTGGAGTAGCCATCAGACTACTAGATTATATCAGACAAACTAGATTTTAAACCAAAGACTGTAATAAGAGATGAAGAAGGACGCTATGTCATAATAAGAGGGTTTATTCAACAAGAAGATCTAACAATTGTAAATATTTATTTACTAACTTGGGAGCACCCAAATATATGAACCAATTAATAACAAAATTAAAGAAACTCACTGATAATAATGTAATAATAGGAGGGGACTTTAACACCCCACTCACAGCAATGGACAGATCATCTAAGCAGAAGATCAATAAGGAAGAAGGGCTTTGAATGACACACTGGACCAGATGGATATATATTTGGAGCATTTCATCCTAAAGCAAAATACACATTCTTCTTGAGTACACATGGAACATTCTCCAGAACAGATCACATAATGGGTCCCAAATCAGGTCTCAACTGGTACAAAAAGACTGAGATTATACCATGTATATTTTCAGACCACAGTGTCTCAAAACTTGAAGTCAACCACAAGAAAAAATTTGGAAGGACCACAAATATGTGGAGGTTAAAGAGTATCCTACTGAAGAATGAATGGGTCAACCAGGAAATTAAAAGAAGGATTTTAAAAATACATGGAAGCAAATAAAAATGAAAATATGAACCTTTGGGATGCAGCAAAAGAAGTCCTAAGAGGGAAGTATATAGCAAAACAGGCCTTCCTCAAGAAATAAGAAATGTCTCAAATACACGACCTAACTTTACACCTAAAGGAGCTGGAAAAAGAACAACAAATAAAGCCTAAATCCAGCAGAATAAGAGAAATAATAAAGATTAGAGCAGAAATCAATGAAATAGAAATTAAAAAAAAAAACAGTAAAACAGATCAATGAAACTAGTTGTTTCTTTGACAGAATAAGATTGATAAATCCCTAGCCAGACTTATCAAAAATGAAAAGACAGGACCCAAATAAATAAAATCATGAATGAAAGAGGAGAGATCACAAGCAACACTGGAGAAATATAAACAATTATAAGAGAACATTATGAGAGATTGTATGCCAGCAAATTAGGCAATCTGGGATTCTGGGATAAATTCCTAGAAACATATAAAGTACCAAAACTGAAACAGGAAGAAATAGAAAACCTGAGCAGACCACAAGCAGCAAAGAAATTGAAGCAGTAATAAAAAGTCTCCCAAAACACAAGAGTCCAGGGCCGGATGGCTTCCCAGTGGAATTCTACCAAACATTTAAGAAGAATTAATACCTATTCTTCTGAAACTGTTACAAAAAATTGAAATGGAAGGAAAACTTCCAAACTCATTCTATGAGGACAGCATTACCTTGATCCCAAAACCAGACAAAGACCCCACCAAAAAGAATTACAGACCAATATCCCTGGTGAACATGGATACACATACTCTCACCAAGATACTAGCTAATAGGATCCAACAGTACATTAAAAGGATTATTCACCATGATCGAGTGGGATTAATTCCTGGGCTGTAGGGGTGGTTCAACATCTGCAAATCAATCAATGTGATACACCACATTACTAAAAGAAAGGACAAGAACCATATGATACTCTCAATAGATGCAGAAAAAACATTTGACAAAATACAGCATCCTTTCTTGATAAAAATTCTCTGCCCTATGGGGATAGAGGAACATACCTCAATATCATAAAAGCCACATATGAAAGATCCACAGCAAATATCATCCCCAACAGGGAAAAACTGAGGGCTTTTTCCCTAAAGTCAGGAACACAACAGGGATGTCCACTCTCACCACTGTTGTTCAACATAGTACTGGAAGTCCTATTCTCAGCAATCAGATAACAAAAAGAAATAAAAGACATCCAAATCAGCAAAGAAGTCAAACTTTCATTCTTTGCAGATGACATGGTACTCTATGTAGAAAAGACAAAAGAGGGGCGCCTGGGTGGCTCAGTCGGTTAAGCACCTGTGCTCAGCTCAGGTCATGATCCCAGCATCCTGGGATCGAGCCCTGCGTTGCGCTCCCTGCTCAGCAAGGAGGCTGCTTCTCCCTCTCCCTCTGTCTGCTGCTCCGCCTGCTTGTTCTTGCTCTCTCTGTCAAATAAATAAATAAAATCTTAAAAAAAAAAACAACCAAAAGACTTTACAAAAAATTGCTAGAACTGATACAGGAATTCGGCAAAGTCGCAGGATATAAAATCAGTGCACAGAAGTCAGTTGCATTTCTATACACTGACAATGAAGCCGAAGAAAGAGCAATCAAGGAATCGATCCCATTTACAATCGCACCAAAAACCAAAAGATACCTAGGAATAAACCTAACCAAAGAGGTAAAGGATCTGTACTCTGAAAACTATAGAACATGTGAGGAAGACACAAAGAAATGGAAAAATATTCCATGGTTATGGATTGGAAGAACAAATATTGTTAAAATGTCTATGCCACCCAAAGCAATCTACACATTCAAAGCAATCCCTATCAAAATGCATCAGCAGTTTTCACAGAGCTGGGACAAATAATCCTAAAATTTGTATGGAACCAAAAAAGACCCTGAATAGCCAAAGCAAAGTTGAAAAAAAAAAAATCAAAGCTGGACGCATCACAATTCCGGACTTCAAGCTCTTACAAAGTTCTTACAAGTTCTTACAAAGCTGTAATCATCAAGACAGTATGGTACTGGCACAAAAACAGACACACAGATCAATGGAACAGAATAGAGAACCCCAAAATGGACCCTCAACTCTATGGTCAACTAATCTTCGACAAAGCTGGAAAGACTATCCAATGAAAAAAGACAGTCTCTTCAACAAATGGTGTTGAAAAAACTGGACAGCCACATGCAGAAGAATGAAACTGGACCATTTCCTTACACCACACACAAAAATAGACTCAAACTGGATGAAAGACCTAAATGTGAGACAGGAGTCCATCAAAATCTGAGGAGAGCACAGGCAGCAACCTCTTTGACCTTGGCTGCAGCAACTTCTTTCTAGACACATCACCAAAGGCAAGGGAAACAAAAGCAAAAATGAACTATTGGGACTTCATCAAGATAAAAAGCTTTTGCACAGCAAAGGAAATAGTCAACAAAACTAAAAGGCAACCTACGGAATGGAAGAAGATATTTGCAAATGACTTATCAGGTAAGGGGCTGGTATCCAAAATCTATAAAGAACTTATCAACCTCAACACCCAAAAAACAAAAAAATCCAGTTAAGAAATGGGCAGAAGACATAAACAGACATTTTTCCAAAGAAGACATACAAATGACTAACAGACACATGAAAACATGCTCAACATCACTCAGCATCAGGGAAATACAAATCAAAACCACAATGAGATACCACCTCACACTAGTCAGAATGGCTAAAATTAACAAGTCAGGAAACCACAGAACTACCCTATGATCTAGCAATTGCAGGACTAGGTATTTATGCAAAGGCTACAAACAGTGATTCGAAAGGATATATGCACCCTGATGTTTATAGCAGCAATGTCCACAATAGCCAAAATATGGAAAGAGCCCAGATGTCCATTGACAGACGAATGAATAAAGAAGATGTGGCAAATATACATATAATGGAATATTACTCAGCCATCAAAAAGAATGAAATCTTGCCATTTGCAATGACATCGATGGAACTAGAGGTTATTATGCTAAGTGAAATAAGTCAGTCAGAGAAAGACAAATACCATATGATTTCACTCACGTGGAATTTAAAAAACAAAACAGATGAACAGAGGGGAAGGGAAGGAAAAATAAAATAAGATGAAAACAGGGAGGGAGGCAAACCATAAGAGACTCTTAATTGACTCTAGGAAACAAACTGAGGGTGCTGAAAGGGAGGCGGGTGGGGGATGGGGTAATTGGGTGATGGGCATTAAGGAGGGCACTTGAAGTAATAAGCAATGGGTGTTATATGCGAATCACTGACTTCTACCCCTGAAACTAATAATACAGTATATGCTACCTAAATTGAATTTAAATAAAAGTTTTTAAAAAGCAGTCAAGTTCACTTATTTATTTTGCTTTTTGTTTTGGGGGATTGCTTGTTTTAATTTTTGTTTTAAAGTTATATATTCACATATTTACCAAGTTCAAACTACAGAACAATGTAGATCCACAGATATATTCACCACCCTCCTCCCTTTCTTCTCATAGATAATTTTAAAATTTGATTTTGCTTCCACTTGAGGTAAGTGCTGGTGAGGATGTGGAGAAATTGGAACTGTAATACATGGCTGGTGAGAATGTAAACAGTACAGCTGCTATGGAAAACAGTCTGATGATTCCTTAAAAAAATTAAACACAAAATTACCATTTAATCTGGTAATTTCATTCACAGGTATGTACCCAAAATGAAAAGCAAGTACTCAAAGAGATATTTGTGCACCAATGTTCACAGCAGAATTATTCACAATAGTCAGAGTTGGACACAAGACAAGTGTCCATCAACATGTAAATGGACACACAAAATATGGTATGTATGCATAATGAAGTATCACTCAGCCACAAGAAAGAATAAAAGTCTGATACAGACCACAACATGGATGAGCCTTGAAAACACTATACTAAGTAAAATAAGCCAGACACAGGAGAGATAGTATATGAATATGAAATATCTAAAACAGGCAAATTTACAGAGATAAAAAGTAGATTAAGGATTATCAGCAGCTGTGGGGAGGGGAGAATGAGGAGTTACTGCTTGATGGGTATAGAGTTTCTTTTTGGAGTCATGGAAAAGTTTCAGAAATAGATAGTGGTGATGATTTCATGACATTGTGAATATTATTAATGTCATGGGTTGTACAGTAAAAATGGTTAAAATGGGAAAAAATTGGTATTTAAAAAAACTATCCTCCCAGTTTTACATAAATAGTAGCATATTCTCTACACTTCCTCCATCTTGCTTTTTTTATTCCATCTTGCTTTTTTTCACTGAACAGTCATCTATAGTAGTACATAGAGAGATTTTTCATTTCTTTTATAGCTGCAGAGTACTCTCATATAAATACATCATAGTTTATTCAAGTCTTCTAAAGATGGAAAATTGGGTTGTTCATTGGAGACTTTAAAGTAAAAAAGTGATATAATCTGATTTACATTACAAATAGATCACTCTGGGGGCCCTGGTTGGCTCAGTTGTTAAGCATCTGCCTTCGGCTCAAATAGTGATCCAGGGTCCTGGGATCGAGCCCCGCATCGGGCTCCCTGCTCCGCAGGAAGCCTGCTTCTCCCTCTCCCACTCCCCCCCCTGCTTGTGTTCCCTCTCTCGCTGTGTCTCTTGTCAAATAAATAAATAAAATCTTAAAAAAAAATAGATCCTCTGGCTGATATGTGGAAAATGTTTTATTGTGGGGAGTTGGGTAAGAGTGGAAGCGGAGATAAGGCCTTTATAAACATCCTGAAAAGATGATGGTTATTTGAATGAAGGTGGTAGTGTTGGACATAGAGAAAATCCGTGAATTCTGGATGTGATTGTGGTAGAGACTACAGAATGTTTTGATGGGCTGGATGTGGGAAGTAAGGGATAAAGAAAAGCAAAGGTGAACCCTAATTTGGGGGCTTCATAAGTTAGGTAGATGGTAGTGCTATGGATGGAGAAGACTAGGGTAGAGGTTAGTTGTTTTGTTTGCATATTTTTTGTTTGTTTTTGGTCTTTTGTGAGGAGAGAAATCAGGAGTTCTTCTTGGGATATCCAGGTAGAGTATCAAGTAACGCATTTGGAATATGAATCTGGAGTTCAGTGGAGATGTTAGGTGTTAAACATTTTGGATGTTACTGGCATATAAGTGGCTTTTAAAGCCATGGGGTTGGAAGAGCTTACATAGGAAGTAAATGCAGCTGGAACCAGGAAAGAGGTCAGTATGCTAGCTCTGCTCCATGCTAACAAAGGAGGATGAGCAAGCACAGAAACCTGAGGATCAGCCCCTGAGGTGGGAAGGGAGGAACCTGAAAAGTATGGTGTCATTAAATCCAAAAGAAGAAGGTTTTTTATGAATGAGGGAGCTGTCCATATCCATTGCCATGTTCAATGCTACAAATAGATGAAGTAAGATGGCTAAAGGAAGTAATCACTGGCTTAGGCAATAAAGAGGCTAGTGGTGATTTTCACAAGACATTTAAGCAGAGGGATGAGAGAATGGGAGGTGAGGAGTAGGAGACAGGCAGGTCAAAGAAGGGTTTTAGATGGGAGGTTCGCTGGCATGTTTGTAATGCTTTCCTTGTGAAGAAGGATGACAGAAAAAGGAGAGGGTTAGTTGGGGTAGAAACATCTGTAAGGTGCACAATCACGTAATAGTTACACTACAGTAATTAGGCACATTATCATCAGCTATCTAGATTTAACTAGCAGTATCACAAGACTCCAAGGCCCCTTCTACTCCTTGTACTTTTTATTTCCTCCTATCTGGAGATATTCTTTGATTCAATTTGTTTGCAGTTCTTCCTTAGGTAGTTTCCTCAGAAAGAGAACATGGTTGTATATTTTCCTGAGCTCTTTGTGGGTTGAAAATGCGTCTTCTTTTGCCATCACTTGGCTGTATCGTGGATTCTTGGATCACCTCCTGTCCTCTAAATGTGGTTTTTCTATTTTCTAACTTCCAATGTTGAAGATGAGAAGATTCACACTGATACTTGTTTGTTTCTCTTTCCCTTAGACAGTAACCAGTTCTCTTTGAATGAAAGCTTGCAAGACTTCTTCCTTGAGATACAGGAATTTCACCATGATATGGGTAACTTTTCTCATTATTTTGGTCTTTAACTTGATGATCTTGACCAAACCAAAGACCCAAGTCCTTCCTATTCTTTTCCTTATGGGACTTCTAAAATTTGTCTTTTTTTTTTTTTCTTTGTGGCTCATGAATTTGCTCTCGGTGGTGGAATGTTCTCATTTAAGTCTACTTAAACTCTGATGGAGGGTTTAGCAGTGACCATTTTGTTTTCAATTCATTGAATTTTTAAATTTTAAGTACACAATTGAGTTCTGCCCGTTCAGAAAACATCTATTGCGCTTTAATTACATGTCCTTCAACAACCCCTACATTATAATTAAAGTCACTTAAGTCTGGCTTCTTAGGCACTAACCGCTTTGATTATTTGGTAGCATGCCTCCTTTAAGTTATAGTATCTTCCTAAATGGTTGATGGTCTTTTTGGCTGGTTCATATCTTTAGATATGAAATCCCTCAGTAGGTGGAGCACTGTGTTTTACTGGCCAATGTTAGAAGAGAGGTGTCTGCTCAAGACCACTAGTGCCCCTCACCTCAGGTGCGATGGGATCTATTGTCTCTACTCCTGGCCCACCCTAGAAACAAGCCTTTTTCACAGCTTTTTAAGTCCTAACTTAAGATACAGTGATGTACTAAACTTGTAATTCTGCCCCGGAACTCAAGGCCTCAGCTGTATTTGGGTGCTCCTCCTGGCTTCAACAATAGTGGACAGTTGTTTGGGTGGCTTTGGAACCAAAAGGGAACAGAGTCAGGAAATTGAGTTCAAAATCCCCTTTAATTTGATTTGATTTGATTTTTAAGTCTGTAACTCTTCGACCATTGCCCCCAAAGTGCGAGAACAAAATTTTGGCACATTTAATATACATACTGTGCTGTAATATAAGGTTATATGATGTATGATTATTGGTATAGCTGTTAAGTATACATAATTAATTGAGGTGGATGATTAGTTGGAGTCATAATGAGAGTTTTGAAATAAACTGAATCCTAAATACTTTTTTTTTTTGTTTCAAGTGCCATGAAATATCACATGTATTTTAAATGTCCCATTAGGGATTAAGGAGTATGATTATAATTCAGGCTAGAGTTTGCAGTCTAAAGTTACCACATGAGAGAACCTGTGTGCTAGTTTCTGAAGAATTTTTACTTAAATTTAGCGAGCACCATCAATAAGCTAAGATGGAGGGTGGAAATTTAACAGATCAGAGGGTTAGAGTCCGATAGACATTTAGGCACACTGGAAAAGTGCAGAGATGCTGAGTTACTCATCCTGAACTCCGCTAATTAAAAAAGTTTTAATCACCATGGTTCAGTTAATGTCTCTAAAGAAATTATAAGTTAACAAAATGTTTGTCAGGCCAAACTGATCCAGGCTTGCCTTGGTGTGATGCAAACGCTGGCCGGGGCCCAAGGACGCTTCGTGCTCTCATGCTGAAATACGAGCTGGGCTCCGCGAAGACCAGAGAAGCCTAAACAAACATCTGGGCCCTTCTAACTGCTTACTATTTTCAGTTTTTATAACAGTCTTCTCTGGATTTCTATATAAAAACAAAATACACTGCACGCTTTTCCTTAGCAGAGGCAAAAAAATCTTGAAATTGCGGCGCCAATTTGGTTTCAATCAGTACTGACGCTTCTCTCTTTTTAACAGATTATCTTTTGCCTCTGCAGTTTTTCCATTTTCATGATCTCTCCTCTCTTTTTGTTTTATTATTTTTTTTCTTTCTGCACTTTGATGGCTCATCAAATTACTACGAGGTATTTGATTAGGAGCAATTAATGACAAATCTATGAATAGGAAAATCCATCCCTCACAATAGCAGTTGGTGTGCTTGGATCACCAACAATTTAAGATACTGAACAGATTCCACATCTAGAACTAGAGCCTGGCCCTCTATCATTGAAAGTCTGCCTGCGGCCTGAGGATATGCTTAGTTTGGCCAACTCGGTGTTCTTTTAAAAAACAGAATGTGAATGGGGGTGCTGGTCTGGCTCAGTTGGCATAGCATGCGAGTCTTGATTTCGGGGTCATAAGTTCAAGGCCCATGTTGGGTGTAGAGCTTACTTTAAAAAAAACAAAAAATAAATAAAAGAGTTAAGTAAATAAATAAATAAATAAAAACCCCTGACTATGAATGACTTTAAATGAAATGCACTTTTTCCAGCTGACCGCAGGCCAACAGCCTTAAACTTCCTCTCGCTTTTACCCTACTTGAATGGCCTGTGAGTCACCTAAGTTTGTACCTGGTTAGAATTTTCGTGGAGAAAGCCCCCAAAGCCTCATTTCTCAAATGTTCTTCAAGGTGTTCTGAGGTGGGCCCCAGGGCTGTGCCTGTTTAAGGAGCATTTCAGGGGGTTCTACCAAGGGGATCCTGGGCCCCGCTGAAGAAACATTACCTGACAGATTTTCCAAATAGTCTTTGTGTGTGACAAAAAAAAAAATCAAGTCAAATCAAAGGATTTTCTGCACTCAGACAGTATTATAGAAAATTGACAGAGTGGATAAATGAGAATGATGCATCTCATTAATTCATGGGTTCTCCTTTTGCTAAATTATGCTGAAGTTTCTATGAAGGAAAATAAAAAGTGAATAATTAAAAATGCAATTTTGTATGGAAAGCAGCAATTATACATATGTATGCATAGGCAGCAGTGGTAATGCTACCAAATTTCAAAACAATTTTCTTTCCTAAGTCTCCCAAAGATGACATAATATATTTTTAGTTTAATTTTCCAAAAATCCATTTAACAGAAAAAAATTCTACTCATGGAGATGGTTTTTTAAAAAAAGCAAAATTCTTTCAACTTTGTAATAAAGGTTTCTGAATAAAGTTAAATTGTTACCCTTAATCCAATTACCCTAAATAAAAGTATTGATTTGTTAGGTACTAATGAGGTGAACTAAATTACCATTAAATCTAAACTAGGCAATGTCCTTGCACTATTAAAACACACAGTTTACTACTACCATTCTTCTGAAAATTCTGGACGATTTTCTTTAAAATTGGTCTAGACTTTTTTCTTTTAAACTTAGCAAGGTAGGCAATCCCCTTCTTTTTTAAGAAAATTTTTTCCTCTGATTTTTAAAAGTTGTGTATAAAGTCATACAAAATAGAAAAGTAGAAAATGCAAAACATTATCCAACTTCACCTGCTTAGAGAGAACGTTTAATAAAGTATAACATAATATGAAAGGTGATAAATACAACATAATGTAAAATATTTATAAAATAAAAAAGGCCATTTTAAAAAATTAAAGAAATATTTGTGTACCACAAAAAGCCACAGTTAAACAAAATGCAAATTTCACAGTACTGCATAATAAAGAGTATAATTCTTCTTTCTCAATTCAATTCTGATAGTTGGCTCTTTTTCTTCTTTTTTTTGAAAAAGTTTTTCCAGTAATTAACATACCTTTAAATAATATGTTTAGTACTTTAATTCTTTTTTTTCTTTCAATTTAGGTATAACTTGTATTCAGTAAGTTAACATAGTTAACATACAGTGCAATATTGGTTTCTGGAGAAGAATTCAGTGATTCATCACTTACATACAACACCCAGTGCTCATCCTTAATGTGCCCTCCTTAATGCCCATCACCCATCTAGCCCATCCCCCACCAACCTCCCTCCATCACCCCTCAGTTTGTTCTCTATAGTTAGGAGTCTCTTATGGTTTGTTTCCCTCTCTCCTTTTTTTTCTTTCCCCCCTTTCCCACATGTTCATCTGTTTTCTTTCTTAAATTCCACATATGAGTGAGATCATATGGTATTTGTCTTTCTCCGATTGACTTATTTCACTTAGCATAATACACTCTAGCTCCATCCACGTTGTTGGAAATGGCAAGATTTCATTTTTTTGATGGCTGAGTAATATTCCATTGTATATATATATACCACATCTCCTTTATCCATTCTTCAGTTGATGGACATTTGGGCTCTCTCCATAGTTTGCCTATTGTTGATTATACTGCTATAAATGTCAGGGTGCATGTACCCCTTTGAATCAGTATTTTTGTATCCTTTGGGTAAATACCTAGTAGTGCAATTGCTGGATCATAGGGTAGTTCTATTTTTAACTTTTTGAGGAACCTCCAAACTGTTATCCAGAGTGGTAGCATCAGTTTACATTCCCACCAACAGTGCAAGAGGGTTCCCTTTTCTCCACATCCTTGCTAACAGCTGTTATTTCTTGTGTTGTTAATTTTAGCCATTCTGACAGGTGTGAGGTGATATCTCATTGCTCTACCAAAAACTAATACCTATTCTTGAATTTTTCTGAAAAATAGAAGAGAAAAAAAACTTCCAAATTCATTCTATGATGCCATTATTATCCCGGTACCAAAATAAGATAAAGATAGTATAAAAAAAGAAAACTACAGGCCAATATCTCTGACAAACATAGGTGTGAAACTCCTCAACAAAATACTAAACTGAATTCAAGAACACATTAAAAAAATCATTCATCATGATCAAGCAGGATTTATTCCAGGGATGCAAGGGTGGTTCAATTTTCATAAATCAATCAACATGATGCATCACATTAACAGGACAAAGGATAAAAACCATGTGATCATCTCAACAGATGTAGAAAAGCCTTGATAAAATACATCAATCCATGACAAAAAATCTCAACAAAGTGGGTTTAGAGAGAACATACCTCAACTTAATAAAGGCCATATGTGAAAACCCACAGCTAATATCATATTTAATGGTGAAAGACTGAGAGCGTTTCATTTAAAATCAGGGACAAGACATGGATATCCACTCTCACTACTTTTATTCAACATAGTACTGGAAGTCCTAGATGCAGCAATCAGACAAGAAAAAGAAATAAAAGGATCCAAATTGATAAGTAAGAAGTAAAACTGTCACTACTTGCAGATGACATGATACCATACATAGAAAACTGTAAAGACTCCACCAAAAAACTATTAGAACTGATAAATGAATTCAGTAAAAGTTGCAGGATACAAAATTAATATACAGAAGTCTGTTACATTTCTATACATGAATAACAAAGTAGCAGAGAGAGAAATTTACAATTTCCCAATTTACAGTTGCAGCAAAAAAATGACAGACTAGGAATAAACTTAATCAAGGAGGTGAAAGACCTGTACTCTGAAAACTATAAAATATTGGTGAAAGAAATTGAAGGTGACACAAACAAATGAAAAGATATCCCATGCTCATGGATTGGAAGAATTCAAATAATTAAAGTCCATATTACCCAAAGCAATCTACAAATTCAATGCAATCCCTACCAAAATACCAACAACATTCGTCACAGAACTAAACAAATAATAATAAATTTGAATGGAACCACAAAAGATCCCAAATAGTTAAAACAATCTTGACAAAGAAGAACAAAACTGGAGGTAACCCAATTCCAGATTACAAAATACACTACAAAGTTGTAGTAATCAAAACAATATGGTACTGGCACAAAAACAGACACATATGTCAATGTAGCAGAATAGAGAGCCCTGAAATAAACCCATGTTTAGATTGTCAATTAATTTATGACAAAGGAAGCAAGAATATATAATGGGAAAAAGACAGAGTCTCTTCAACAAGTGGTGTTGGGAAAACTGGACAGCTACACGAAAAAAATGAAACTGGGCCACTTTCTTATACTGTTCACAAAAATAAACTGAAAATAGATTAATGACCTAAATGTGAGCTCTAAAATCATAAAATTCCTAGAAGAAAACATGGGCAGTGGGGCGCCTGGGTGGCTCAGCTGTTAAGTGTCTGCTTTCAGCTCAGGTCATGATCTCAGGGTCCTGGGATTGAGTCCCACATCAGGCTCCCTGCTCAGTGGGAAGCCTGCTTCTTCCTCTCACACTCCCCCTGCTTGTGTTTCCTCTCTCGCTGTCTCTCTCTGTCAAATAAATAAATAAAATCTTAAAAAAAAAAAAGAAAACATGGGCAGTAATCTCTGTGACATTGGCTGTAGTAACATTTTTCCAGATATATTTCTTCAGGCAAGAGAAACAAAAGCAAAAATAAAAACAAACAAACAAAAAAAAGCAAAAATTTGGGCTACACCAAAGGAAAATTTGGCACAGCAAAAGAAACCATCAACAAAATGAAATGGCAACATACTGAATGGGAGAAGATATTTGTAAATGATATGCCCAATTAGGGGTTAATATCCAAAATATATAAAGAACTTACACAAGTCAACATTAAAAGAACGATCCAATTAAAAAATGGGCAGAGGACCTAAATAGACATTTTTCCAAAGAAGACATACAAATAGCCAACAGACATGTGAAAAGGTGCCCAACATCACTAATTATCAGGGCAAGAGAAATCAAAACCACAATGAGGTATCACCTTATACCTGTCAGTTGGCTAAAATACAAAAGACAAGAATAACAAGTGTTGGTGAGGATGTGGAGAAAAGGAACCCTTGTGCACTGTTGGTGGGAATGCAAATTGGTACAGCCCACTGTGGGAAACAGTATGGAGGTTTCTCAAAAAATTAAAAATAGAATTACCATACAATCCAGGAATCCCACTTCTGGGTATTTACCCAAAGAATATAAAAACACTAATTCAAAGTGATATATGTACTCTTATATTTATTGCAGCATTATTTACAGTAGTCAAGATATAGAAGCAACTCAAGGGTTGCCCCCCCCCACACACACACTGGAATATTACTCAGCCATAAAAAAGAATGAAATCTTGCCATTTGTGACAACATTGATGGACCTGGAGGATATAATGGTAAGTGAAATAAGTCAGTCAGAGAAAGACAAATACCATATGATTTCACTCAGACATGGAATCTAAAAAACAAAACAAATAAACCAAAAAACAGACTCTTAAATGCAGAGAACAAACTGGTGGTTGTCAGAGAAAGTTGGGTGGGGAGGATGGGTGATTAGACAAAGAGGATTAAGAAGTACAAACTTCCAGTCATAAAATAAATAAGTCACAGAGATAAAAAGTACAGCACACAGGACATAGTCAATAATACTGTGATAATGTTGTATGGGACAGATGGTGACTACACTTGTGGTGAGCATTGAGTATGTATAGAATTATTGAATCACTATGCTATACACCTGAAACTAACATAATATTGTATGGTAACTATACTTGAATAAAAAAATTTTTCTAAAAGCCTCATGTCAAGAACTGAAGGGTCTGGAATTTTACTCTACTTGAAGGTAACAAAGTTAGCTTGCCACCATTGCTTGCAATCTGACGCAAGATGCCTGGGTCATGATGAAAGACTTTTTCACTCATGACAAAAGCAGTATCTAGAGTATCAACATGTTTGTATCAGTACAAGCCCCAATTTGCAGATGGGCCTAGATGAACATCTGCACACACAGTGGGTCATGTTACAGGAGAGAAACACTGAGCTTGGGGAACTTTCTGCTTTATAGCAACCAGTAAGCAAGTCTTCTTATCCCAAAGCAGACATGATCTTATTCCGCAAGGTTTCTTACTGCAAATACAACAGTCAGGGCTTTGCATTCTTGGCACACCCAGCAAGATGTGTAGGAAGAGGAGAGCCCCATGGAAGAGCATTTCCCAACACTATCCACCCCTGACTTTTACATCATCTTGGCTTCTGGCCTGACCAGGGCCCCATGGACATGGGCAGGTTGTGTTCACTGGCAGGCTTTACTCTGGGTTTGTATGGGCACCAAGAAGGAGGCAATCTACCCTCTCTCAACCCCAGATGCCAAATTAGGATTGCTACTAATTGGCCAAAAGAGGACTTGAGTTGGATGTCTTTCTGGGGCAAAGCTGCTTTGCCCTTTTGTCCCTTCTATTATCCCTTGTGAGAGTCTGGAATTATTTCCCCATTCTAGGAGCCCCAACAGGCTAATAACTGTCTTTAGAGGGCAGTTCTAGGACCTCTGTCCTGACAAACCAGGATGCTCTGGAAAGAGGGGAGAGCAGGGCAAGGGAAGGGGTCTTACTGTCTCAGTATTCTGAATAGCTCATCAGTTAATTTATGGGTTAGTGGCCAGTTCTCTCCCACGCTTCATTTGTTGGGGAGTCATGAGCTGGAGTTGTCTTGGGAAGGGTTGGTTTGGGCTAATGTTTTACTCTGCTCTATTTTCTTCAAGCTTCCTATCCTGCTGCTTCCTCATTCAGGATTTCCTCAAACTTCCTGTTCTTGTTTTCTCGGTTATGTTTTCATTTCTTAAAAAAATAAATAATTCCTGCTATTTCAGTGGGAACTTGGGAGACAGGAGAAGTAAACAGGAAGACTCATTTCTTTGTCTTGAACTGGAAGCCTATAATTTTTCAAGGACTCAGCATCATAGAAAGAGCATGAGATCCCTTTTACCTCACCATCCTTTTTTTTTCCTTCACTTTCCCTCTCTCCCCCTCTGTACTTCCATACACTCAGCCCACAGGCAAACTTCAGGACAACAAAAGCTATTAAAATAAAAATAAAATAGAACAACGATTTTTATGATATATGTTATCTCTTTCACTGATTCAAAAAACATTTGCTAAGTGTCTCCTCAGGGTTTGGCATTAATGTAGGCACCAGGAATACAAAAAAACTGTAGTCCCTGACTTCCTAGGGGTCTAAAGACCAGTAAGAGAAAAGAAGGCAAACAAACAATAGCCAATCGGGTAAGTGTAAAATTCACATTATATACTCTCTGCAAGGGGAGACCTGGAGTCTGGAGAGCAACTCTGACCAAGGATGATGACTGGGAAGAGAATTTGCCAAGGGTGGAGGGTGGGGTGGAGGGAAGGCTTCCCCATGGAGATCATGTACCAGCTCAGTCTCAAAAACTCAACAGAATTGTCCCAGACAGACAAAGGGAAAATACTTTAATATGGCATAACCCATAAAGCATATAGCATATTGGGGGAAATATAGCATATTTTGAGCATATAGAGTTCAAATGTTTAAGGGGAAACCTCAGAACAGGAAGGTTTTGAAGGTCCTTGTGAGTCACACTGAAGAGTTAGAATGTGGTCAGTATTTCCCAAAGTGTGGCACAAAATTATTTTAGCTCACACATGTGCTTTTTAAGAAATAGTTTTGAGTTAATTATGTATGTTAGAAACATAAGCCAACATATTAAATCCATGATTTTACACTTAGGGTAAGGCTAGCAGGTAATGCTATTGGGATTCATCTCAGGCAAGCCAATGTATACGTAAGTGCTCAGATATACTCATAAATGTTCCAAGCCTTCAGTGACCACCAAACTTAGAGGAAATAGACACCACTAGTGTTAAGGAGCTTAATATAAGAAAGGAGAAATAAAAGTAACAACAACAAAAAAAGTAAAAGTAGTAATCTCTCTACTCCTAAATTCATTTTCCCATTTACTATGTATTTGTTGGGATTTGATGGATTTGGGGCTGATCAAGGAAAAAGATGACCACAAGAAGCAGTAGCACACAACTAGCTTTATTGGGTAGTGCTTAGGGTTGCATGTGGGTAAGTCCTTCACCGAAGGAATCTGTCCAGAGGCTCTACTGTGGGGGGCCACCACCCAGAAGGGGAGGAGGGCAGAGGGACTTCTAGGGGAGAGGGAGGCCAGTGTCTAGATGATGTCACTCAGCAGCATGGCAGGGAGTCTGGGTCAGAGAGCTTGAAAGGCCAGCCATAACAGCTTGGAGGCTTATAGCCATGAGGCTCTATCTAACCAATGACAGCAGATGGGGGGTGAGGTTTTATGGAGTACGCAAAGCAGATGGGACCTAAATGGCTTAAAATCTGATTATTTAGGCTAATTTTTAAGTAATTAGATGTGTAAAAATTTGAATTTGGCACTGGTGGGCTTCTGAGCTAACAAGTCTCAGCCTTGAGTGAAGAAATAAACAATGGAGTCAAGACTCAGAGGCCATCTTTGGCTCATGTATACAACAGTGTTTGTTCCATGGAGCTCCTGAATCCTGTAGTTTGGGAGCATGATTTATAGCAACGTATTTAAGTGAGTGAAATCACATTACAACAAAACAGGGCTCCCCTTTGAAGCTGTATTTATTTTCATTTAGTATAATTCAAAATAGACCCAAACAATTTAATTTTATTTAATTTCAAAGCAATTTGCACTTAGTTTAAACTATGGAGCCCATGTGGCAGTTAAGGGTATAGATTGCAGTCAGAAAGCCCTGAATGCAATGTCTAGCTTTACCACCCAGTAACTTCTATCTGCTTCAGTGTTTCTGTATGTGAAATGAGGATCCTGGCCTCTACGTCATGATAAGCTTCGGATTAAACGAGGTAATGCAGGGAGAACAGTCTGGTAGACTCTTCTGACCTTGATGTCAACTGAGAGGACTAGACAGAGGACATCAGAGTCTCAATGTGAGTGGGAGGCAAGACACCCCCAACCCCGCCAAGGGCAGAATTTACAGTGGGGACACAGGAGTTAGTCGCCAATGACTAAACTCCCTCACCCGCTTAGAGGACACAGGCTACAGTGTGGAAGAGTTTTGTGGGGAGATTGTTGAAGAATTTATTTGGAGAGGGTGGCTATACAGCTTGGAGTTCCCACTCCATCTCTCTGCATGGAGGGGCAAAGGTGTTACTTTCCAGTGTTAGGTTGAGGGGGCCAGGTTTCGGAGGAATGATGCAGAGCGCACCGAGCTGTCACCTGCATTTCTGAGACAAAGGCAATTGGGTCACACCTTTGCTTAAAGTGGACTGAGGTCTCGCTCAGCTGTGGAGCCCAGAAAGAGAGAGGCTGACTGGCCTGTCACTTTGATGGCAGAGCTAGGACAGGGCTGTTGGGTTTGGACCTGCCTCCACTCCTAGAGGTTGTTGGGGCCAGGCATGCTATAGGATCCCTGGTGGACCAGATGGTGGGGTGCTATAGGAGAGAGCTGAGTCCTAGACAACAGGACTTCCAGAAAAGTGAAGAGACACCAGGTGAGGACGTTAGAGCTGTCCCAAGGGACCTACCCAAAGAGCACAGGAAAGCATCACCATGAAAGAAAGTCAGTTTGGATCATTCGCCTGGCCAAACCCCAAAGTCTCAGAGCTCAAAGCCATCCAGCGTAGTAAGGACAGTCCTTCCCTCTTTCTTCCTTCCCCCAACCATGGGTCTCCAGCAGAGTGAAGCTGCAACTATCTGCTGGAGAAGTGAAGGAGGAGTTGAGCGGGTGGATGGCAGAAGGCAGTGCCTTTCGTGGCTTGGAAAATTAATTCACGGAAAGTACTATTTAAATCTGTGCTGCCCAGTATGGTAGCCACATTTCTGGCTATTGAGCATTTCAGCTGTGGCTAGTCTGAATTGAGATGGAAGTGTAAACTACATGCTGAACTTCAAAGACCTGGAAGAAAAGAATGTAAAACCATTTCATTAATAATTATATATTGATTATATGTTGAAATTGTAATATATTAGATATATTTCACCTTTTAAAATGGGGCTCTAGAAAATTTAAAATTACACATGTGACTCACATTATATTTCCATGGGACTGTGCCTGTTTAGCCCTTACTGAGTGTTTTCCTCTTAGTTATAAAATGACTCTGAGATTTTCAAACAAGTCTCATCACAAGCTCACGTCTCCCTCAAAATATGGCATTTGTCAGCAAGACAAATTCTCTCTGCAGCACGATAAATGTGGGCTCATCAGATGACCAACAGAAAGAAAACTGCTATCACAAGTTCCAGGAACACCTGTGTTTTCTCCAAATATCTGCCACAAAATGCTACCAAGACAAAACTGCACAAGGCAGGATAACGTGAAACGAAAGTAGCAGGTACTAACTTGTAGATGAGAAACCAAATGAGCCTTTGGTTAATATATTTTAGCAAGCTTTCAAATACTTGTGCTTGTTCGAATATCTGATTTTAAAAGTTTACAAAAAGCCAATATTCCCCTATGGCTAGCAAACACTTTCATTCATCCCATATATGAAGGCTTTGAAGTTCACTGCTGACTGGGGTATTCCATAATGAAGGCAAGTCTTTGTCTTTGTGGTTCCTTCCCATTGAATGTCCAAGTGTGTTGGTCACAAGGGAGGCTGCCCAGAACGTGTCCATCTCAGGATGGAACATGGATGAAAATCTCTGTTACTGTGCAGTTTATGGAAACCCCACCAAACAAGATGCCACAGGTGACTTCAGAGTAGCCTTGCTTCAGAGTGATGTTAATGTCTCAGAAAGTGGTAAGGATTCTGGTCCTGGCAAGGGGTAGCGGCCTGACACAGGACAACTGTGGTGGGCAAGTCCCTGTCCAGAGCTCTCCTGTGGGTGGTGAAGGCTTTTTCAGCTTGTATTTATTGGACTTCTCCTTCTGCCCAATCTCTTTCGTTTCCTTCCCCTCCACAGATGTTAACCCCTAATAAATATCTTGCATGTCCAATTCAGGCTCAGTGTCTGCTCCTGGAATACCCAACTTCTGACATTCCCATGCAACCTGAGATAGGGTCTTACCTCATACCCATTCCCATATCCCATTAACCTCCAGAACTGGTCTTAGGGGCGGAAAGGGCATAGCAGACTGGGGTGCCATGCTTGTAAGTGCCTCAGCTCCTCTCCCAACTCCCCGCAGTACATGTACAAGGAGTAGGATGAGGTATCTGTTGAGCTGGTGGCATGTTCCTGTGTGTGGGACATGCCCAATCTGGAAGCACTTCTTGGTACACTCTGTGATGCTGGCCATGCTATTTTTCTTGCTCTACAGTTGGGACAAATGCCTGCTTCAAGTGTTCAAAATGGAGCTTTCATGATGTCAGCATTTTCTTCCCTGGCCCCTGGTCCCCTACCATGACAGGTCTCTGTGTGTCCCAAGCTCCATTTCCAACCCCTCTTTCCCTGCCCAACCCTTGCCAGTATCCTTGAAGATGGAGGACCTGCGTATCTCCCAATGGCCAGCTTACCAGAAGAGAACACAGATCCCCCAGCACTGTGTTTGCTCTGGGTTGCCCCCTCCTTCTTCCCCTGTTCCCCTGCGTGGCTTGGACTTCAACATGTTCGCTGAAGCTCTCTCAAGACAGCAATGCCTAATGAATGCATTTGACTGAAAGCCAAGGAAATGTTTAAAGTTCTGTCTTATGATACAGCTTTGAGAGTGGTGGCAAGAGAACATCCAGACCCTGGAAAATAACCTTGCCCACTACTCTTTCCACTCTTGTCTGGGGGGGGGGGGGGGGGGTCCTCTGATTAACAGTTGCCTATTCATGAGAACACTGACAACCATAAATATTAACACAGAATTTGGTCACAAAAGAATTGGAGAAATGGCAATATTTCCTGTCCAACCAGGTCATATGCCCATGGACATTTATTTCCTTATTGGGAAAGTGAGGGGACTCACCTTTCTTGCAAAAAGGGAGATACACTCAATTATACCCTGAGGCCTGGGGAGGGGGAAGAACAAGGCAGAGGGCAGGAGCTACAGCTAGAACCTACTAACTGGAGGTTTGCAAGGTCTGGGGACCCTTCTTGTCCCGGAAAGATGGGCTGGAGATTGAGAACACAGGCTGCTGGTAAGAGCCTCGCTGCACGTGAAATGCAAACATCTTCATTGTTTTTCCACGCTGGCTAATTAAGATAATTCTGTTTGAAGTTACAGCTCCTGGCTCAATTCTAAGAGGCCTGCTCTTATTTCTTGAATCTGTGCCCACACTTTGTAGGTTTTCTACATGACTTGCCTGACTGGGTGACTCTGGACAATGTTTTCAGGAGCTGTCAGGCGTGTGCAGCAGTGAAAGAGGCAACTGTGTACGTGCAGAAATTTCACAACATGGCAGCATCTCATAGATCATAGATGATATGATTTTTCCAAAGACCCTAAATTTAAAGCTTACTCTGGAAAGCTTGGGAGCTGTTTGGACATGGTTAAGGTGTCACATATGAGCCGAGCTGAGGGTTGATGAGATCATGACTTCTCTGGTTTGCAATAATTTTTTTTTTTTTAAGTAGGCTCCATGCCCAGCATGGAGCCCAATACAGGGCTTGAACCCACGACCCTGAGATCAAGACCTGAACTGAGACCAAGAGTCAGACACCCAACCAACCGAGCCACCCAGGCACTCCTGGTTTGCACTGATTTTAAGGGTGGGTTTTGGAATTAAATCAGCACGGTTGGTCAGGCCACAGCCCTGCTCAAAGCCAAACACTGCATAGGCAATAGGAAGAGGAGCAGTTACAGTGGAAGGGGATGACTGTTATATCTTGCCCCCAAAGTTCTTCCAGACCAAGATGATCTCTTGTGCTTAGGGTGCAAAATTTAGGGTTTTCAACCAATACCAATGAGCATCTGAGCAGAGGCAAAATGCTTCCCAAGCTGGGGCAGCCACTATAGAAAACAGTATGGAGGTTCCTCAAAAAATTAAAAATAGAACTATCATATGATCCAGCAGTCCCACTTCTGGGTATATATCCAAAGGAGATGAAATCACTATCTCAAAGAAATATCTGCATTCCCATGTTTATTGCAGCATTATTCACAATAGTCAAGATACAGAAACAACCTCAGTGTCTGGTTAACAGATGAATAAATGCTTTATATACAAACGCACAATGGAATATTATCCATTATCCACTATGAGAAAGAAAAAAAATCTTGTCATTTGTGACAACATGGATGGACCTTGAGAGCGTTATGCTAAGAGAAATAAGTCAAATAAAGACAAATACTGCATGGTATCACTTATATGTGGAATCTAAAGAAAAAGCCAAATTCATAGAAACAGAAAGTAGAAAAGTGGTTGCCAGGGCCTGGGGGTGGAGGAAATAGGGAGAGGTTAAAAGTATACAAACTTTCAAAACTTTTCTTGCCCT
Source organism: Neomonachus schauinslandi (assembly GCF_002201575.2). Lineage (NCBI taxonomy): Eukaryota > Metazoa > Chordata > Mammalia > Carnivora > Phocidae > Neomonachus > Neomonachus schauinslandi. The sequence continues at coordinate 117,205,863 of NC_058407.1, read as the reverse complement.
TTATCTAGGTGGTCTCTAAATAACCCATGGCTATCCTTCCAGGGACTCCCTGCACCCAGGTTCCTCATCTGTAACAGCCACAGTAATAATACTGACCTCCCAGGGGGGCTGCTGTGAGGAACGATGAGATGACACATGAAGACTATTTAGAATTGCATCAGGCACCGTTGGCTATTTATAGCACCACTCATCATTGTTCAGTTATCTGGTATTTGCAAATGACACTGGTCACCAAGTGACAGCTATCTAAAACTGGCCCAAAGCTTCATTATCAATATGTGAGAGGTGTATGTTAACCAGTCATGCCTTGGTTCTCTAGTTCTTTTTTTTTTTAAGATTTTATTTATTTATTTGACAGAGAGAGACACAGCAAGAGAGGAAACGCAAGCAGGGGGAGTGGGAGAGGGAGAAGCTGGTTTCCCGCTGAGCAGGGAGCCCGATGTGGGGCTCGATCCCAGGACCCTGGGATCATGACCTGAGCTGAAGGCAGATGCTAATGACTGAGCCACCCAGGCACCCCGGTTCTCTAGTTCTAACCCTTTGTTACCAGACAACCAGAAAACCACAGACTTGGACAAGTTTTGACTGTCTATATTTAATTATTTCTATTCCATCTTATTCTACCAAGGATTTGAAACCACATATGTATAATGAAATATAAGTTCTAAAAATTCATATTCAGACTTCTAGCTATGGACTAAATAAGTCACAGGGATGGAAGGTACAGCACAGGGAACATAGTCAGTGGTAGTGTAATAGTGTTGTATGGTGACAGATGGTGGCTACACTTGTGAACACAGACATATAGACTTGTCGGATCACTATGTTGTACACCTGAAACTAATGTAACATTGTTGTCAGCTATTCTTCAATTAAAAAAAATTGTTTTAGGGGCGCCTGGGTGGCTCAGTTGGTTAAGTGACTGCCTTCGGCTCAGGTCATGATCCCGGAGTCCCAGGATCGAGTCCCACATCGGGCTCCCTGCTCGGCGGGGAGTTTGCTTCTCCCTCTGACCCTCCCCCCTCTCATGCTCTCGCTCTCTCTCTCTCTCTCATTCTCTCTCTCTCAAATAAATAAAATCTTTATAAAAAACAGATTTAAAAAAATTGTTTTGAAGAGTCAATCTTTTTGAATATTCTTGAACAATTCCCCACCTACACTTCTAATCCATCTTGAATGGTCTTCAAATGAGTATTTGGGAAACAGCACAAAACAAAACATATTATATCCAGGGAAAATATAGATGGGGAGATAAATTTTATATATATACATATTTTAATGTTTATATAACAATATGTAATTATATATTTTGTATCTTTTAAATATAATATATAACTTAAATTATATAATTTACTTAAATTAAAAATAAAATTGAGTGTTAAAATAATAGTACACAGATATGATGGACATAAAAATAAGAGTGGGATGCAAATTTGCTTCTAAATTTCCTGATAACCAAAGAAAAAGGAAATATGATTGGCTATATATCTATATTGTCCAAAAGAAGAAAGTACACGATTTCCTCAGGAATACAAACAAACAGACAAGTACATAAAAAGATTTTCCTGACACTTGGGTATTAAAAAAATGATCTGCCCGGTTTTTCATACGAATACTGAGACTTGCTGTGGGCTACAACAGCTAATGTCCTCATCATATCTGGACAATGAATGTATTCACTGACTCAATATGAGTGTATTATAATGTCCTTCACTACATTCCAAGTGAATAAAGCCAAACATGGTGAAGGCAATTGTGGAAGCTCAAGACAAGGTATTCCAATTTGAGACCTCTCTTTTTGATCTGGCTTTATCTAGGAGAAAACATAGACCATGAAGAGTAAGAGGGGATCTTCAGGTCCTTTAAACTCTCTTCCATTTTATATAGTTCCTCTCAACTGTTTTGGCAAAAACAAAAACAAAACCCCCAAACCTCAAAACAAGCAAACAAACAAACAAAAAACCCCAGAAGATAGCAGCAGACAGTTTCAGATTATACTTTTTGGAAAGGGGCCAGACTGGATTATAGTTTAATATTTTGGATTGCCCTTTTCTGGGCTTTGGTATTAGATAATACATGATAATTTTGCTGCATCTTTTAATGACTGCTTTTAAAGACACTCATAGTTTTTGATGTCCTTTTATTAGATTTACTTGATCCATTTTTTTTTTAGGACTTCGCAAGGAAGAAGTCGATAAACTGGGATGCTTTCAGTCATTAGATAGCCAGAGTTTGATGCCAGAAACCCAGAGGTAAATTTTAAATTTAATATCAGTAGCTCTCCTTCACCTGGGTTTTCTAGAATAACTATCTTTCTCTCACCTTACTTCGATCTTATCCTGTTACCATGGTTAGAACGGTTCTATACTATTTATGTCATTTATTATAAACTACCTCAGAATGTTTTTTGAAAGAAGATGAGGCACAAGTTTAAAATCAAGTGCACAACAGCATTTTATGATGCAAAGGGGGAGCATTTAAAATGTATTCACTAAATGTATCAATCAATATTGTTTTTGTCTGAGTAACAGAATCTGACACCACTGTGGCTTACAGTCTTTACTATATACATTAAGAAGTCTAGAGCAATGCAGTCCAGGGCTGATATGGATGCTTAATGATATAACCAAGGACTCAGGTTCTTTCCATCCTTCGGCTCCACCATCCATTATGTGTGGCTTTCATCCTCAGGGTCCAAGGCAGCTGCTGCACCTGTCACCCTCCACATATCAGGTATGCACACCAGACAGGAAGAAGAGGGAAAGGACAAAAGGACAAAAGTAACATGCCTGCTGAGTCTGTTCCTTTGTAAAGCTTTCTCAGAAGCTCCACCACCACCACCACCAGCAGCACCACCTCTCCTTATATGTCACTACCTAAAACAGAGTCACATCACCATCCCCAGCTGCAAACAGCTCCAGGAAGGTGAATATTTTAGCTGGGAACATTGCTCCTTAAGCAAACTCACAGCTCTACAAGGTAGGGATATAAGGTAGGCATTTAAAAGTGTAAGCCACAACAAATGTTTGTAATATAACATTAACAGAAAAAAAACCCAACAACACAGAAAACAAATCATCTCTTGTGTAGCACCTCAGCTTTATAAACCAATAGACACAACATGAGAAAAATTACCAAAATGTTAAGGGTAACTGTCGATGGGTGGGAGAATTATCAGTGATATTTATTCTCTCATAGGTAGTTTTCTGTATTTTCTTTGTTTTATTAAATTGTTTGCCAGTTTATAATGAGAAGAATAAATTAATATTTACAAAATAAAATGTATTTTATGTCTATGTTTTTCTTATTGCTAGACTTCTCTGATTAGTCATTCACCAGCATCATCCTGAACATTACATAAGAATATCAGGAATCGGGGTGCTGGGTGGCTCAGTCGGTTAAGTGGCAACTCTTGATTTCGACTCAGATCATGATCTCAGGGTGGTGAGATTGAGCCCCACATCCAGCTCCGCAATCAGCGGGGTGTCTGATTGAAATTCTCTCCCTCTACCCCTACCCCTGCTTGTTTGCTCTCTCTCTCTCTCTAAAATAAATAAATAAATCTTAAAAAGAATATCATGAGCCATTTTTTATGGACACCAATAGGTTACATAGTCTTTCTCATCTAGTTAAAAAAAAATATGGACCCTCCCCAACTTTACAAGCTTAAATATGGTGGATTATAGATTAAATTATATGACACAATCAGAAAATTGGCAGGATGGCAGGGTTTGGCTCAGCTGAAAGAACACTCAACCACCAGGCAGAGATAAAATTCCATTGGTGCACTGCAGGATCCGTGCTATCTTGGGTAATATAATTAACTTCTTTGAGACCCGAAGACCTCATCTATAAAATGAGGGCTTGAACTATGTGACCTCTTATAGTCCTTTTTGACCTTGGCATTCTGCTTCGTTTAGCTACATGTCAACATCTCTCAGAGCTCGTTTTTATGGCCTTCTGAAGCATTTGTCTTGGTTGTTTACCCTCACACTGAAACTGCCATCTCATGAGTGACGCTCCCCTTGCCTGTTTCTCCTTCTACTTTTTTTGAATATTTCTCTCCTCTTTTGTGATTTAGTTTCCTCCTTCAGACCTGGAAATGTGAATAATGCTCAAGAATCAGCCATGTTCTGATCAGGCTCTTTTTTGTGGCCCCCTTAGCAGTTTCATCTGCTTTGATAACTGTTGTATGGATGAGTCCCAAATCTATGCCCTTGGCTCCGACATCTCTAGGCTTCAGACTCACATTTCCACCTGCTTGAGATCCATATGTCATTCAGATAAATGTCACTGGCAATTCAACCTGTTTAAAACCAAGCTCATCCTTTCCCTAGTCAACATGGTTTCCTGCCCCTTGATTTTTTGTTATTTCTCTGATTGGCACCACTCTTTTCTTAGTTTTTTAGGCCTGAAACCTTAAAGGATGTCTTTGATTCCCTCCTTCAGCTTACCTCTCATATAAAATCATGGAGAAATCTTTTTGGTTCCAGTTCAAGATGGCAATGTAAGATCCTGAAATCGTCTCCTGCTATGGACACACCAAATCTACAGCTACGTATGGAATTATTTCCTCAAAAAAAACCCTTAAAACCTAGCTGAGGGAATCCTATACATCAGGCAAATTAGAAAAAACCCACATAGAAATAGGTAGGAGAGGCTGAGATACAATCTTGCCATAAACCCCACCCCTGGCATGGCAACCCACAATCAGGAAAGAACTCAAAACCCAGGGCTTCTCCCTGAGGAGTGAAGAGTTTGAACCCCACATCAAGAACCCCAACTTTTAAGACCTGCACCTGAGAGATGAGCCCCTAAACTATCTAGCTCTGAAAAACAATGGGGCTCATGCCCACAAAACCCTTAAGGCTATAATGAACTGAGAAACAGCCCTTAAAAGGCTTGTGTACTCAGACACACCTACCCCAAGGACCAGCAGAGAGGCAGCCAACTGAGAGGTACCCAGGCATTACGTGAAAGAGGCTTATTTGTTTATCCTAAAGCATTGGCCTGAGGGGCAGGGATCTACATTAACATACATCTGGGGCCTGCTGGGGTACTCTTGGGGGATGGAGGCTGGCACGCACCGTCTTTGCATTCTCCTTCTGCCTTGCTCCAGCCTGCTGGTGCCGTATTTGTGCTCTCTCTCTGCCTCAGTTCAGCTCACAGGTGTCTTCTGGAAAGAAACTTGTATCCTCCTCTGGTGCCATGATTTTTTTGTGTGGCTACTCCCAGGAGATGCCTCTAGATCACCCAGCTCTGATGGCCAGTGGGGCCAACATCTGTGGGTCCCAAAGAAGTGTAACCAATGGAGAAAGAGTTCTAAGTGGCTACCACCCCCAGGGCACAGAAAGAGGCAAGGGTCTGGGGAGCTGAGGATTTCTGTGAAAGATGCTTATTAACTTATCCTTATAGCTGTGGCCTGAGGAGCAGGCTTCTAATTAAACACACATTTAAGGGCTGACTGTAACCCTTTCCAGAGACCTCAGAGGGGAAGTGATATCTTCCTGCTCCCCCTCTGCCATGCTCCAGAGTACCAGTATCTCCTGGAGGGGAGCTTCCATATATGTCTAGTTCTCTAGTTTTTGCAGCTGCTGCCCAGGGGCTGCCCCTTGATAACCTGGCTCTGGTGACCAGGAGGACTTGTGTTCCTAGGTCTCACAGGATTATAACAATCAGATAGAGAGTCACAGATAGCTGACTAAAACACACCCCCAGTCTTTCTGTGAAAGGGGCCTATTTGCTTATCCTGGAGATTTGGCCTAAGGGGCAGACTTCTAATTTGGCGCACATCTAGAGGCCTAAAGAGGTTCACTCTGGGGATGGAAGCTGCTGAATTCCACCTTTGTGCTCTCCCTCTGTTTCACTCCAGGTCACCAGTATTGCCCAGAAAGGAGCTTGTACACTCATCTGGCACCCCAATTTTTGTGATTACTTCCCTGGGGACACCTCTAGATCACCTGACTCTGGTGGCCAGCAGGACTTATGCTTGAGGTCCCACAGTAATATATATATTTGCATACTTTAAAAGCTACTGCCTGAGCATCTGGCTTATAATAAGCTTGAATGTAGGTGTTGACTGAAATCATCCCCTTTATGACACTGACAGGTCTTGGCACACACTCAACTACTTGCTGGAAGCCACTAAAAATAAAATTGGCTGTTTGGATGATCACAAAGTTTTAAGACACAACCAAGAACTAGGACAGGGTTGAATGATTAGGTTCATCTCTGATATGAGGCTACTCTTTCAAGACTGGGAGAGGTGGCTATTTTATCTATTGCATAGAAACCAACACAGAGTTAAGGAAAATGAAGAGACAAAGGAATATGTTCCAAATGAAAGAACAAGATAAAACTTCAGAAAAAGTCCTTAGTGAAATAAAGATAATTTACCTCATAAAGAGTTCAAAATAATGGTCATAAAAATGCTCACCAAAATCAGAAGAGTGGATGAAGTGAGAATTTCAACAAAGGGATAGAAAATATAAATATCAAATAGAAATGACAGAGCTGAAGAATATAATAACTGCCCCAAAAAATATACTAGAGGGGTTCAGTATCAGACTAGAGGACACAGAAGAAAGGAATAGATAACTCAAAGACAGGGCAGTGGAACTCACCCAACTAGAGCAGCAAAAAGAAAAAAGAATGAAAAAAAGTAAGTAGCTTAAGGAACTTATGGGACACCAAGCAGACCAACATTTGCATCACAGTGTTCCTGGGGGGGGCGGGGCGTGCAAAAAGTTAATTTGAAGAAATAATGGCTGAAAACTTCCCTAAGTTGGGAAAGGAAATAGATATCCAGATCCAAGAAGCCAGAGAGTACAAATAAGATGAACCCAAAGAGACCCACACCAAGACACATTATAATTAAAGTGTTAAAATTTAAAGACAAGGAGAGAATCTTAAAAGCAGGAAAAGTAAAAGAGTGTACTAGAGAACCCCCATAAGATTATCAGTGGATATTTCAGCAGAAACTTTGCAGGCCAGAAGAGAGTGGCACAATATATTCAAAGTAGTGAAATAAAAAACAGCCTCCAACTAAGAATACTCTACCTGGCAAAGTTGTCTTTCATAACTGAAGAACAGATAAAGAGTTTTCCAGACAAGCAAAAGCTAATAGAGTTCATCACCACTAGACTGGCCTTACAACAAATATTAAAGGGATTTCTTTAAGCTGAAAAGGAAGGGCACTAATTAGTAACAGAAAAACATATGAAAATACAAACCTCACTGATAAAGGTAAATAGATAGTAAAAATCAGAATAATCTAATGTTGTAAAGGTGGTGGATTAATCATTTATAAAGGTTGTATGAAGGCTAAAAGACAAAAGTAGTAAAAATACCCATAATTCTGATAATTCAAGAGATACACAAGATTAAAAAATGTAACATCAAAAACATAAAACATGGGGGGGAACAGTAAAAATGTACAGTTTTAGAATGTGTTCAAACTTAAGTTGTTAGCCACTTAAAATAGACAATTATAAGTTGTTATATGTAAGCCTCGTGGTAACCACAAAGCAACAAGTAGATAGACAAAAGATAAAGGAATATAGACATACCTCTAAAGAAAGTCATCAAACCACAAAGGAAGAGAAAAGGAAAAGAACAGAGAGGAACTACAAAACAACCAGAAAACAATTTAACAAAATGGCAATAAGTACATACCTATCAATAATTACTTTAAATGTAAATGAACTAAATTCTCTAATCAAAAGATGTAGAGTGGTTGAATGAATAAAAAAAACAAGACCCATTATATGCTGCCTACAAGAGACTCACTTCAAATGTAAGGACACACATGGAAAGAAAGTGAAGGGATGGGAAAAAATATTCCATGCAAATGGAAACCTAAAGAAAGCTGGGGTGTCTATACTTACATCACACAAAAATAATTTTTTAAAACAAAGACTGTAATAGTCTTTGTTGGATGTGGATGACGTGAGGGGCATTACATAATAATAAAAGGGTCAATCCAACAAGAAGGTCTAACATTTGTAAATATTTATGCACCCAACCTAGGAGCAGCTAATTATATAGAGCAAATGTTAACACACCAAAAGGGAGAAATAGACAGTTATACAATAGTAGTAGGGGACTTTAAGGCAAAGTACACCTCACTTACATCAATACATGGGGCATTCAGATAGAAAATTAATAAAGAAACCTCAACCTTAAATGACATGTTGGACAAGATGGACTTAACAGATATATACAAAAGATTCCATTCAAAAGCAACAAAATGCACATTCTTCTCAAGTGCACATGGGATATTCTACAGGACACATCATACGTTAGGCCACAATACAAGTCTAAATAAATTTAAGAAGATTGAAATCATATCAGGCATCTTTTCTGACCCTGGTATGAAACTAGAAGTGAAGAAAACTGGAAAATTCACAAATATGTGGCAATTAAACAATGTGCTACTATACAACAAATGGGTCAAAAAGAAATCAAAAGAGAAATAAAAAAATACCTTGAGACATAGGAAAATGAAAATACAACATACCACAAATTTGGAGATGCAGCAAAAGCAATTCTAAAAGGGAAAGTTCACAGTGATAAATCAAGAAACAAGAAAAATCTCAAACAACCTAACTTTTTACACCTCAAGGAACTAGAAAAAGAATAAAGCCCAAAGTTAGTAGAAGGAAAAAAATAGCAAAGATCCAAATAGAAATATGAAATAGAGACTAAAGACAATAGAAAAGATCAATAATCTAAGAGCTGATTCCTTGTTATTTTTTTTAATAAAATAGCCTTTATTTGTTAGAGCAGTTTTAGATTCACAGTAACACTGAACAAAAAACACAGAGAGTTTTTAAAAAACCCCCCCCCCCCCCCCCCCCATACTCAGCATTCCCCACTATCAACATCCCCTACCAAACTGGCACATTTGTTACAGTCATGAACCTTCATGGACACATCATTATCACCCAAAGTCCATAATTTATATTATGGTTCAATCTTGGTGTTAACAGTACATTATATGGGTTTTGACAGTGAATAATTACATGTGTCCGCTGTTTGAGGATCATACAGAGTAATTTCACTGCTCTAAAAATCCTTCGTCCCTCCTTTTCCCCAGTCTGGCAACCACTGATATTTTTACTGTCTCCATGGTTTTGACTTTTTTAGAATGTCATATAGTGGAATCATACCATATGTAGCCTTTTCAGATTGGCTTCTTCTACTTAGTAACATGCCTAAGAGCTGGTTCTTTGAAAAGATAAACAAAATTGATGAACTTTTAGCTAGACTCACCAAGAAAAAAAGAGAAGAGTCAAATAAATAAAATCAGAAAAAAAAGAGGGGACATTACAACTTAAACCACAGAAACACAAAAGGATCATAAGAGACTACTATGAATAATTTAGGCTAACAAATTGGACAACCTAGTAGAAATGGAGAAACTCCTACTAACATACAACTGACAAAGACTAAATCATGAAGAAATAGAAAATCTGAACAGACCAATTACTACCAAGGGGATTGAATCAGTAATCAACAACCTCCCAACAAACAAAAGTCCAGGACCAGACAGCTTCACTGTGAATTCTAACATTCAAAGAAGCATTAATACCAATTCTTTTCAAACTCTTCCAAAAAACAGAAGAGGAGGGAACACCCCCAAACTCATTTTGTGAGGCCAGCATTAACCTCATACCAAAACCAGAGAAGGACACCACAAGAAAAGAAAATTATAGACCAATACCCTTGATGAACATAGATGCAAAAATCCTCAAAAAAATTAACAAACAGAATTCAACAATACATTAAAAGTATCATACACCATGATCAAGTGGGATTTATTCCAGGAAAGCAAAGACGGTTCAACATTTGCAAATCAATCAATATGATACACCATAGTAACAAAATGACTGATAAAAAAAATCATACAATTGTCTTAATAGATGCAGAAACAGCGCTTGACAAAATTCACCCTGCATTTATGATAAAACTCTCAACAAAGTGGGTATAGAGGGAACATACCTCCACTTAATAAAAGCCATACATGGCAAACCCACAGCTAAAATCATACTCAATAGTGAAAAGTTGAAAGCTTTTCCTTTAAGATCAGGAACAAGACAAGAATGCCCACTCTTGCCACTTGTATTCAACAGAGTATCGGAAGTCCTAACCAGAGCAATTAGGCAACATAAAGAAATAAAATCATCCAAATTTGTAAGTGAGAAGTAAAACTATTACTATTTGCATTTGACATATTATACATAGAAAACCCTAAAGACTCCACCAAAAAAAAACCATTAAAAGCTAATAAACAAATTCAGTTTGAAAATCTGTTGCATTTCTATATATTAATCTATATAATAATAAGAAAGAGAAATTAAGAAAACAATCCCATTTGCAATCGCATCAAAAAGAAAAAAATGCCTAAGAATACATTTAACCAAGGAGGGGAAGGACCTGCACACTGAAAACTGTATGACATTAATGAAAAAAATCAAAGACACAAGTCAATAGAAAGATAGTTCATGTTCATGGATTGGAAGAATTAATATCATTAAAATGTCCATACTACCCAAAGCAATCTATAGATTCAATGCAATCCCTATCAAAATTCCAATGGCCTTTTTCACAGAACTAGAACAAACAGTCCTAAAATTTGTATGAAACTGCAAGACCCCAAATGGCCAAAGTAATCTTGAGAAAAAAAGAACAAAATTGGAGAACATCATGTTCTCTGAATTCGAATTCTATTACAAAGCTATAGTAATCAAAACAGTATGGTATTGCCATAAAAACAGACACATAAATCAATGGAACAGAATAGAGAACCCAGAAACAAACCCATACATACAGGGTCAATTAATTTACAACAAAGGAGCCAAGATTATACAATGGGAAAAAGACAGTCTCTTTAATAACTAGTGTTGGGAAAACTGGACAGCCATGTGAAAAAGGTTGAAACTGAATCACTATCAAATCACCATACACAAAAATTAACTCAAAATGGATTAAAGGCTTGGACATAAGACCTGAAACCATTAAACTCATAGAAGAAAAATAGGTGGTAAGCTTCTAGACATTGCTCTTGGTGATAATTTTTTGGACCTGATACAAAAACAAAGGCAACTAAAGCAAAAATAAAGAAATGGGAGCACATCATACTAAAAAGCTTCTGCACAGCAAAGGAAACCATCAATAAAATAAAAAGAAAACTTGCTGAATGAGAGAAAATATTTGCAAATCATATATCTGATAAGGGGTCAATATCCAAAATATATAAGGAACTCATTCAACTCCATACCAAAAAAAATCTGATTAAAAAATGGGCAGAGATTCTGAATAGACATTTTTCCAAAGATTTACAGATGGCCAACAGACACATGAAAAGACACTTAGCATCACTCATCATCAGAAAAATGCAAATCAAAACCACAAGAAGATATCCCCTCGCACTTGTTAGAATAGCTATTATCCAAAAGAAATGAAATAACAAGTGTTGGTGAGGATGAGGAGAAAGGGGAACCTTTGTGCACTGTTGGGGGGAATGTAAATTGGTGCAGCTACTATAGAAAACAGCATGATGTTTCCTCAAAAAATTGAAAATAGAACTACCTTATGATCCAGCAATTCCACTTCTAAGAATTTAGACAAGGAAAATGGAAACACCAACTCAAAAAGATATCTGTACCCCCATATTCATTGCAGCACTATTTATAATAGCTAAAATATGGAAACAACCTAACTTTCCAGCAACAGATGAATGGATAAAGAAAATGTCTCACTCACACACACACACACACACACACACACACAGGAATATTACTCAGCCATAAATAAGAATGAAATCTTGCCATTTGCAACAACATGGATGGGCCTCACGGGCATTATGCTAAGTGAAATAAGTCAGAGAAAGACAAATATTATCTCACTTATATGTGGATTAAAAATAGAAAACCAAGCTCAAAGATAGAACAAATTGGTGGTTGCCAGAGGTGGGAGCAAAGGGAGGGCCAAATGGGTAAAGATACAAATTTCCAGTTATAAAATAAATAAGTTAAGCCATAGGGGTGTAAAGTACAGCATGGTAACTATGGTTAATAATACTGTACTGCAATTTGAAAATTGCTAAGAGCATAGATCTTAAAAGTTCTCATCACCGGAAAAAAATATTTTGTAACTATGTATGATGATGAATGTTTACGACACTTACTGTCATGATCATTTGCCATATATACAAATATCAAATCATTATGTTGTACATCTGAAAGTAATATAACATTATATGCCAATTATACCTCAATAAAAAAGTCATATAGTCAAATCTGTTAGTCTTTTTATTTATGATTTTGAAATAAAATTTTTATAATAGTCCAAGATTATAAAATTGTCATCTTAGTTTTCTTTCAGCACTTTCTCATTTTACTTTTTAAGCTTACACTGTAGTCCCAACTTGACCTGGAGTTCCTGACATAAACTCTAGGATAGCACATCTAACACGTCCACGTTGGTTTCTGACCCGCATCTCACAGCTGCCATGGTTAAATCAAGATTTTGTGTCCCCCTCCACCAATCTGCTTTTCCCTAGTCTTCCTGGCCTTTAGTAGATGACACTGCAATTTCCCCAGCTGCTCAAACCAAAAACCCATCCGTAACTGTGCAGTCCTCTCTTTCTCTCACTTCCAGCATCTAAGTCATCAGCAAGATCCATCAACTCTACCTTCAAACCACATCCCAAATCCATCTGTTGTCCTACCACCTAAGTCTAAGCCAGCAGCATCTTTTTTTTCCTGGACTGTTGTGACAATCTGGTCACTGAGGTCACTGTTTCCATTCCCTCCACGACCACACACATAACTGATTCTCTACGTAGCAGCCAAGGAGATTTTTAAAAACAGAACAGCAAGTTACATAACTTCCTTGTTTTTTTTGTTTTTTGGTTTTTTTTATTATGTTATGTTACTCACCATACATTACATCATTAGTTTTTGATGCGGTGTTCCATGATTCATTGTTTGCATAAAATACCCAGTGCTCCATTCAGTACATGCCCTCTTTAATACCCATCACCAGGCTAACCCATCCCCCAACCCTCTCCCCTCTAGAACCCTCAGTTTGTTTCTCAGAGTCCATAGCAGATGTTTATAGCAGCAATGTCCACAATAGCCAAACTATGGAAAGAGCCAAGATGTCCATAGACAAATGAATGGATAAAGAAGATGTGGTATATATACACAAGGGAATATTATGCAGCCATCAAAAGGAATGAAATCTTGCCATTTGCAACGACGTGGATGGAACTGGAGGGTACTAGGCTGAGCGAAATAAGTCAATTAGAGAAAGACATGTATCATATGACCTCACTGATATGAGGAATTCTTAATCTCAGGAAACAAACAGGGTTGCTGGAGTGGTGAGGGTTGGGAGGGATGGGGTGGCTGGGTGATGGACATTGGGGAGGGTATGTGCTATGGTGAGCGCTGTGAATTGTGCAAGACTGTTGAATCACAGACCTGTACCTCTGAAACAAATAATACATTATATGTTTAAAAAAAAAAAGGAAGAAGAAGATAGCAGGAAGGGAAAAATGAAGGGGAGGAAATCGGAGGGGGAGACGAACCATGAGAGACATAACTCCCTTGTCTAAAAGTCTACCATCACTGAGGACACAAGATCTACAGTCCTTACCATAGACTTCACGACTCCAAGTGCCCTGTGCCACCAATGCCTGAGACCCCAGTCCTTCTTCTCCCCCTGGCTCCAGTGTTTTCCAAATATCTGCTCTAGGGCCTTTTGCTATTTCTTCTTCCTAGACTTAACTTCCCTCAAATCTTCAAATGGCCAGCTGCATCTTTTCAATTCAGATCCCAGCAAAAATGTCGCCTCGTCAGCAAGGCTCTCCCTGAGTCTATATAAAGTAGTTTCAGTCATTTTCTCCCCCTTTCCTGTTTTGTTCCATCACAGTACTTACCTTCACCCCCTATTTTCATTTGTATACTGGTCAGAGTATAAAACAAATGAAAACATTCTACTACACATGGGCCCAGTCAGAGCTCTAAATACAGGCCACCCCAACGGGATTGGCCCCTTGGAAGGTTCACTCAGGCTGTAAAGGGGAAGGCAGACCTCAGTGGGACGGAAGCAAAAGCAGGGGGAGACGGCGGCGAGGCAAGGAGGCCAGTGGTGAGCTTGCAGCTCTCAAAGTCAAGCTCTGTGCCTTACAGCCAAGTCAGATAAGGTACTCCCCACCAAAGTCCAATTTAACCTCCTAGAAAAGTGCTCAGAAAGAGCCAACTGCTTCGTCCCATGGAACTGTGACTGATGGGAAAGATAGTAGCAGAGCTAACAAGACCCGCTGGGGAGGAAGCCCTGTATTTCCTCTGTGTTTTTGTTTTTGTTGTTGTTTTTTAAGTCTCAAACTTAGAAGGGAAAAAAACCCGATAAATATATTCTCTTCTGAATTTCCTGGCTGCCCTTGGCCAGCTCTCAGCAAGAGAGGCCAAGTTCTCCCAACCTCTGTGAGGAAGGCCAATAGGCTGACAGCTGGATATCAATATTTACATTCTGTTATCACGTCTGCTGAGGAACGCCAGGCCTAAGAAGCTAAACTGAATTATTCTAGTTTTATCTCTCTACTGTTGGGTTCTGAAAAAACACTTCCTCCTTTTGAAAGCACAGGGTTTTTTTTTAAGGCCAATATAATTTTTTTTCCCTAAAATATCATAAAGACTTCTCACCCCAAAAGTTAACCCTTCCCTAGCTCAGTTGGCACTCAGTATATCTGAAGTGCAAACTGATTGACATGACTTGTTATAAGCCAACATTAAAACAATCTGCCATCTGCAAGACACATCTCCAACACTTGGGTAAACAACAAGAAAAACAGACTTTAAGTGACCACTGACATGAGTCAGCTGTGAGCAACAGCAAAGGAAAAACATGTAAAGGGCGGGGAGGCCTTTCTGGGACTTAGATTTTGTTAAAAAGGAACTATCAAGTGAAACTTTAGGAGAGTCGGCTGACCACTCGGGGTAGAGGCAGTGCTTTATTTGCATCCCACAAATTACGGGAAGGCTGCCAGATACCCACTTTCATTGGGAAAACAAAACCAAAAACCCACAAAACCCGCTATGACAGATAGGCTTGGCTAGATATTGCACATGGTATCCAACGTCAGATCGCTCAAATAGTTTACCTTTCTCCACCGTCATACTTTTTCTTTTTTTTATTTTCCCTTTTCTTCTCTCACTGTAATCTTTGTGAGATGCACAGACGCAGTCTGGAACAAGCCAGATTTATTTAAAGTGTACTTATTTTCTGTACCGTAAATGGGTTGGCTTACATGGGGTCAACGCTTAGCAGGTAGCTCTGCTAAAGGATTTCTTTCTCTTGCAAATAATGTAAACATCCAGATGTCGGTTTACAAAATATGAAGACGGAAGAAAACATCTTTGGTCTTTTAGTTTGGCCTTTTAATTCGTTTCTTATTTGCATACACAGTGTCGTTTCGAGCGTGTAGACCCCCTGTTCACTCTCCCTTAACCCCACGTTCAAGGTTCCCACAACCACCCACTAAGATCTGAGCGGAGCTTGTTCAGAGCCTGATCCGCAGGGTGTGTGGCAGTTTTCCATCACACGTTGCAACAACAGCCAACAAGGGGGCATGGCTGTGCATGGACCTATACCCACAAGTCATTCATAAAAGGAAGTGGCCAAAAAAAGCTCTCAAAGTGTCACTTGTTGACAAGAAGGTACAACAGCTTCGTGAACACCAATGCAGAATTAAGGAAAAGGCTCAAAGTTTCTAACTGTAGATTGGGGTTTTTCTTTACCAGCAGCCAGGGAGTTTGAACAATTTGATGCGAATGGTTGCCATGTCCTGAATTTGACAGCAATGAACTACATCCTGCATCTTAAACCTGGTTTGTCGTGGACATCTTTGGGAGGTTATTTTTGTGTTTTGTTTTTGTTTTTTACAGCCCTGCATTGGAACCCTTCCGTGTGAGGAATTCCCTATCTTATGACCGCTGTAGGGAAAACATTCCTGAGAAGTCCCCGTCCTCATCTTCTCAGTCTCCTTTGAGGTTGGGGTGGATGCATGGCCTGCACTTGACCAAGGGAGCCACCCTAAAGGGAATAAAGTACTAACAATATAACGGCAGGGCGGACCATCCAGCAGCTGGGGACAGCAGCTTGGGCCTGGCAGTGTCGGCTGGGGGGGGGGGGGGGGGGGGGGGGGGGACACTGTGGGCACAGAAGGGGAGTGCATTGCAGGGACCCAGTTAGAGCTCCAGCATCCCCAGCAATCATATAGGCTTTCCAGTATCATCTCTGCACATTTATAAAATCATCCAGGGTCAGGGAAATAGAGCACTCTGCACAGGGCAGTGGTCCAAATCTGGCATCTTCCTAGGAAGGATGTCTTGGCAAAAACACCAGGGGGACTTTGAGGCCCTACCTTAGCTCAGATCCCCTCTTCATCACCAGCATTGTGCTCCTGTCTTCAGAGGCAACTTGATTCTTCCCTCAATTCTTTTTGGGTGGTAGGCTGACTCAGAAACTACACCCATTGAAATGAAACAATGGGAAATAAACACCAATATTCACAGTTAATTTTGATTCCCTTTAAGATGATGACAGCAGATCTGCAGGGATATTTAAGAGCTGGGGTTCTTGATGCACAAGCTGTTTGGTTCCATTTCTCCTGATAACATATATATGTTTCTATATAACATGCATATGTGTTATTTATAAGGTATATATATTCATATAGATAGTGTTTGCTGGCTTTTTAAAGGCAACTCTGCAAGCTGTCACCTCTTTTCTCAATAGCTAATTTTATTATAATAAAGACTTTTCAAAAACAGTACTCTAAGCATGATGTATTTATTTTAAAATGTAACACTGACACCAAAAAGCTGAAAACAAAGGGGTTAGATTGCTGTGGTGCTCACACAGCTGGTAAGTGGAGGAGCCAGAGGCTGAGAAGGATTTAATTATGGCTCTCCACCGGCCCTAGACTCATAAATGGATTCTACACTACATGTGCCTCAAGCCTCCTTTTTAAGTGTGAAGAAGGCCTTTTGTAACCAGGCAGGTACGGATGCTATCAGTGTGAGTTATGCTCTTGAACTCTCGGGAGAGGTGAACAAGCATTTGCTTTGTTTAATTGCAAACCCCAGCTCCTCTAAATATGACCTCTATCTTCAGTGGTGTTTTACTCTACTTTTCAAAATAATTCTTTGAGTGGGAAATTTCGTAAGGTAGCAATGTCACCTTCCAGCAAAATCTTCCAAAAAGATTGCTCAGAGTCCCTGGGGTGTTTCCCAAGAGCTTATCCCCATGGCTGGGTAGCTATCTCGTGACTTCTGTCATTCCCCTTTTTTCTTTATTCACTTCTCCTTCTCCAGCACGTTTCCACTGATGGTGTTGTATCTGCCTGTCCTGATGCTGCTAGCTGGGCCCAGCAACTCTGGTGTGCCCCCTTCCTTTCCATTTTCTAGATTCTTCACATATAAAATATTCCATTGGGAACATTTTAAATGACAACAATACAAACTAGATGGAAAATTCTATTAATATCCTCTAGATTAAACTAAAATATGCTATTTGTGTTTTTTAACTCTTAAGTACTTGGACTGTTGTGACTCTCAGAAGTGAAGCGCAATCCTTTCTGATCCAGTGAATAAATTCAATCTACTTTGAAAAGTTTCTCTTTTCTTCTCTGAATGTCACTGGATTTTTATAAGTCAACATCCTTGTCTAGGATCTGTTTTGAGGTACGTGAATGGATATCAATCAGTTCACAAAGGCAAGCAGAACAGATACTTTAACTATAGTGGACTTTGTGTTTTCCTATCAGATGTAACGAGTTCTTTATGTTTTAAGCTGTTCATTTTTTGCTAGATTATGGCAAAGATTTTTTTTCCTAATATGTTCATTTTGAGCATTTTAACTTTTTTCTTTCTTAACACTCATGCCAATTTAAATTAATTATTTGCATGAATCACTGTCTAATGTTTGATACAACAATTTCTCACTATCTCCACGTCTATCATCCAAATGTAGCTATGGCCATTTCTTACCTGGACTACATCAACAGCTCCTCACCAGGCTCCCTGCTTCCTCTCTTGCCCCTTACAGTTCATTCTCCAGCATTCAGAAGAAGCCTGTTAGGACAAACGTGTGGTCATGACACTCTTCCTCAAAATCGCCTGGGTGGCTCAGTCTATTAAGCGTCTGCCTCTGGCTCAGGTCATGATCCCGGGGTCCTGGGATCGAGTCCTGCATCGGGCTCCCTGCTCAGCGGGGAATCTGCTTCTCCCTCTCCTTCTTGCCCTTCCCCCTATTCATGCTCTCTCTTTCTCTCTCAAATGAATAAATTAAAAAAAAATCTTACGTAAAGTCTCCCCCCCATCACCTTCCTCTCACCAAGCTTAAAAGACCCTAAATGATCTATAGATTGATTGATCAGTTGAATCCCTGGCTGCCTTCCTCACCTCAGTTGACCTCCCTGACCTCAACCACTTTGCTGCCTCCCCAGCCTCCCACTTCTCGCTCCTGCCACACCAGCCTCCGTAGTATTGCTCCAGCTCACTACACATGCTCCTACCTAGGAATCTTGGCACTCTCTATCCCCTTTACTTGAAATCTCTTTTCCTAGATATTATTGTCTCAATCCCTTACTCTCTTTAAGTCTCTGCCTGTTTTGATGTCCCCTCTCTCTGACTTTGTCCATCTTTCAATTGGTTTCCAAGCTCAGGTGAGGGAGAGGTAAGGGTGTATTATCTGGCCCCCTCAAACTCTAAAGGCATCTTATAGTTTATGTTGCTATTGTAAATGGAAGCTTTTGAAAAGTCATGCTTCGGGTGCCTGGGTGGCTCAGTTGGTTAAGCGACTGCCTTCGGCTCAGGTCATGATCCTGGAGTCCCGGGATCGAGTCCTGCATCGGGCTCCCTGCTCAGCGGGGAGTCTGCTTCTCCCTCTGACCCTCCCCCCGTCTCATGTGCTCTCTCTCTCTCTCTCTCTCAAATAAATAAATAAAATAAAATAAAAATCTAAAAAAAAAAAAAGTCATGCTTCCTGAATTTACAGGAATCTAACTGGTTTTGATATTTTGATCTTGTACTCAGGAAGGTTGGTGAGCACCCATATTAGTTCTTGTAGTTAATTTGTAGATTCTTTCCAAATGCCTATGCTTTCAATCATGTCATCCGATGCCAGTTTTGTTTTTTCTATTCAAATCCTTTTATCATTTAGTTCTCTTTTTGTCTTACTGGGTAGGACTTCTACAACAATATTGAATAGATGCAGTGAGAGTTTGCAGCCTTGTCTTATTCCTAACTTTAATGGGGATGCTTTGAAAATTTTCCATTAAACATCATGTTTGCAGGAGGTTTCTGCTAGATATCCTTTATCAGAATAGAGAGGTTCCCTTTTATCGTATTTTGCTGAGAAAGACTTCCTTAATGAAGACAGTCTTGCCCTACCAGATATTAATATATCTGTAACTCTGCCTTACAGAGTTACAGTAAAGAGTGTAGTATTAGCACTGGGATAGAGAGAACAATGGCAGATTAACAGAGTCTAGAAATAGATGCAAATGTATATAAGAAGTCAGATGATTTATTCTGGTTCACTTTGGTCTCATTTTGTTATATTTTCCTTTTTCTCTTGCATTGGCTCTTTGAGTCTCTATTGAGCCACCTGGGAGGCTCAGAGCCTAGAATTTCAGCCTGTCTATTAAGCTTGGCTGTACAATGCAAACGGCTGAAGGGTCACACTTACCAACAACAACAAAAAGAATTAAAAACCATCAGAAAGGGCTTTCAATGACAGTTGTGGAAAACTGAAGATACTTGAAATGTACAAAACAGATTTTTTTAAGCTACTATTGCATCTAAAATAATTTAAAGGCAATTATATGTCCTGACTAAAGACAAGTTAAAATAAAATAAGAGAAAGAGTTGAAGTGAGATAAATTCCTGCCAAATATCTGACCAGCCTTTAAAGGAATGTCTTGTATTCTTACCACATATTTCTTAAAGAGGAAAGCTCAGGGTTAGATAGACTAGGGGTACACTCAGCTCAAGAGTCTTGGGCAGGCACAAACTCCATGCATGCTGGGGTATCAGCAGCAGGCTAATCTGCAATGAGCAAAATGATCTACAAAAAACCACCCCAGATGTAGGATTGATCCCTGATGGGCAGGACTGATCTAGGCTTGCGCTATGCTAGTATCAAAGGTAGTCCAATTCAGTGGGCAGAGAATAGCAACAGAACCAGGGTGGTGTTCTGATTGCTACTGGTATATCTGGTTAAGAAGAAAATCTCAGCCAGTTCTTGGGGGATATAATTTCTGGGAACAGTGATGGTCAAGGCTAGGCAGAAAAGTACCAGAACCCTGGTCAACTGAGTTGAAGTTCATGGAAGCCTCAGTCCTTGTACAAATAAGAAAACCAAGAGGGAAGCTCAGTGAACACAGCAAGATTAGGAAAAGGTTTGTGTCCACCCAGAGTGCCCATATATAGGTTTTCTTGCAAAAAATTCATACCATGCCTAAGCAGCAGATGGACAAATCTACTTAATATGGCTACCTTACTGGGATTAATTACATAACTCCAGTGGAGCTTTAGCCTATTTTGGATAAAGGTCCTCACTGCTTACAGTTGAGTGGGATCAAACCATTCTGGCTGTAATGGGGCTTAATCTTTCCAGGCCTGAAAAAGTGTTGGAGCAGGACAGGAATCCTACTCTAATGAGTGAAGAACATGCAGATGAAGTACCACAGATAATCCAAAGGAACAATATGGCTGCATTATTGCAGCACATACAGCTCACTAGACTTGAATAGAACACCACACAGTCTATATCAAGGCATAGTATCTCAAACGATCATCAATGACCTGGAAAAGGACATTCTGGTTTCCCTGCTAATGGCCTGAGACATGGGCCATTCTTTTAACTTCTTGGAGTCATCTTCCCATAAAACAGATTTTATTTGCCTCCTGATAACTACATCAATATCTTACACATATAAGTAAGATACCATTATAAAAATGTGTTGCACATGGGGCACCTGGGTGGTTCAGTTGTTTAAGCATCCGACTTTTGATCTCAGTTCAGGTCTTGATCTCAATGTTGTGAGTTTAAGCCCTGCATTAGGCTTAGAGCCTACTTAAAAAATGTGTTGCACTGTTGGTGGGAATGCAAGCTGGTGCAACCACTCTGGAAAACAGTATGGAGGTTCCTCAAAAAGTTGAAAATAGAGCTACCATATGACCCAGCAATTGCACTACTGGGTATTTACCCCAAAGATACAAATGTAGGGATCCGAAGGGGTACGTGCACCCCAATGTTTATAGCAGCAATGTCCACAATAGTCAAACTGTGGAAAGAGCCAAGATGTCCATTGACAGATGAATGGATAAAGAAGATGTGGCATATATACACAATGGAATATTATGCAGCCATCAAAAGGAATGAGATCTTGCCATTTGCAACGACGTGGATGGAACTGGAGGGTGTTATGCTGAGCGAAATAAGTCAATCAGAGAAAGACATGTATCATATGACCTCACTGATATGAGGAATTCTTTTTTTTTTTTTTAAAGATTTTATTTATTTATTTGACAGAGAGAGACACAGCGAGAGAGGGAACACAAGCAGGGGGAGTGGGAGAGGGAGAAGCAGGCTCCCCGCAGAGCAGGGAGCCCGATGTGGGACTCGATCCCAGGACCCTGGGATCATGACCTGAGCCGAAGGCAGTCGCTCAACCGACTGAGCCACCCAGGCGCCCAAGGAGGAATTCTTAATCTCAGGAAACAAACCGAGGGTTGCTGGAGTGGGGGTTGGGGTGGGAGGGATGGGATGGCTGGGTGATAGACACTGGGGAGAGTATGTGCTATGGTGAGCACTGTGAATTGTGCAAGACTGTTGAATCACAGATCTGTACCTCTGAAACAAATAATACATTATATGTTAAGAAAAAAAAAAAGAAGAAGATAGCAGGAGGGGAAGAATGAAGGGGGGGAAATCGGAGGGGTAGACGACCCATGAGAGATGATGGACTCTGAAAAACAAACAGGGTTCTAGAGGGGAGGGGGGTGGGAGGATGGGTTAGCCTGGTGGTGGGTATTGAGGAGGGCACATTCTGCATGGAGCACTGGGTGTTATGCACAAACAATGAATCATGGAACACTACATCAAAAACTAATGATGTAATGTATGGTGATTAACATAACAATAAAAAATTTAAAAACAAATAAATCAGTTCAGTAAAGTTTAAAATAAAATGTGTTGCAGCACATAAGTATAAAAATAAAAAAGACAGGTAATGGAAGAATGGGAAAGATTTCTTAAAACCTGTTCATGGGAATTTCACAACACAACTACAAATTATCTCTCTAAACCTCCCCTGTTTCCCCAGCACCAGAATAATATCTCCCCCCCTTGAATGACTTCATATATAGCCAAACAAAACTCATGATACTTTCCCATAAATACTCTGCCTTTTCCTATCATATCACTGCATCCTCCTCCTCACTCATACTTGACCATTCCTCTCTCTGCTACATTAATGATCACTGAATTCAAAATTTTCAGTCAAAACTCTATTACTTCATGAAGCTAGTTAGCTGTACTTCTGTTCCCCTAAATATCATCACTCCAACATGTATTTTAGTTAACTTAACTACACACTGGGATTATGGGAAAGGGAGAGATGGCTTCTTAGAGAAGGTGGAATTTGAATTGACCTAGAATGAGTAAAATACTTAATTAAGTAAAATACTTAATAAGTAAAATACTTATTAAGTAAAATACTTAATAAGATATCTTATTAATATCTTAATAAGATATTGGAGATATTCCAGTTAACATCACCACCGCTGCCACCACCACCACCATCATCATTGCTAATACTTGTTCCATTTTTACCATGAGCCAAACACTCCTCTAAGCAGTCTATATGCATTATTTCATTTAATTCTCGTGGCAACATTATGAGGTAATATTATTCGTTCCATTTTATTGATGCATACACAGAGGCACTGATAAAGAAACTTGTTCAAGATTGCTCAGCTACTAAGCAGTAGATCGAAGTGTGAAACACAGAGGCTATGCTTGTAAATACTATGCTACAATGCATAAAGAATTGATTGAGCTGTCCACACTACGCAAAGCAATCTAAAGATTCAATACAATCTCTATCAAAATACCAAAGTATTTTTCACAAAACTATAAGAAATAATACTAAAATTTGTATGGAACCACAAAAGACCCCAAATAGCCAAGCAGTATTGAGAATGTAGAACAAAGCTGGAGGTATCCCAATCCCAGATTTCAAGATACACGACAAAGCTCTAGTAATCAAGACAGGATGGTACTGGCACAAAACAGACACACAGATCAATGGAACAGAAAAGAGAGCCCAGAAATAAACCTGTGCTTATATGATCAATCAATCTATAGCAAAGGAGGCAAGAATACACAATACAGAAAAGACAGTCTCTTCAATAAATGGTGCTGGGGAAACTGCACAGCCACATGCAGAATTAAACTGGAACACTTTCTTACACCATACACAAAATTAAACTCAAAATGGATTAAGGACCTAAATGTGAGACCTAAAATCAGAAAACTCATAGAAGAAAACATAAGCATTAATCTATTTGATATTGGCTATAGTAACATTTTTCTAGACATGTATCCTCAGGCAAAGGAAATGAAAGGAAAAATAAACTATTGGGATTACATCAAAATTAAAAATCTTTTACAGAGCAAAGAAGCCATCAACAAAACAAGGCAACCTACTGACTGGGAGAAGATACTTGCAAGGGGTTATTTCCAAAATACATAAAGAACTCATACAACTTGACACCAAAAAAACCCAAATAATAATCCAATTAAAAATAGACAGAGGACTTGAACAGACATTTTTCCAAAGAAGACACAAAGATGGGGCGCCTGGGTCACTCAGTCGTTGGGTGTCTGCCTTCGGCTCAGGTCATGATCCCAGGGTCCTGGGATCGAGCCCCACATCGGGCTCCCTGCTCAGCAGCAAGCCTGCTTCTCCCTCTCCACTCCCCCTGCTTGTGTTCCCTCTCTTGCTGTTTCTCTCTCTCCGTCAAATAAATAAATAAAATCTTAAAAAAAAAAAAAAGAAGACACAAAGATGGCCAACAGACACATGAAAAGATGCTCCTCATCAGGGAAATGTAGATCAAAACTACAATGAGATATCACCTTATACCTGTCAGAATGGCCAGAATAAAAAAGACAAATAATGAAAAGCATTGGCAAGGATGTGGAGAAAAACGAACCATTGTGCACTGCTGTTGGAAATGTAAATTGATGCAGCCATGTGGAAAACAGTATGGTGGTTCCTCAAAAAAATTAAAAATAGAAATACCATATGATCCAGTAAGCCCACTACTGGGTATGTACCAAATAAAAAAGAAATATGAAAAGATATATGCATCCTATGTTAATCACAGCATTATTTACAATAGCCAAGATACGGGAGCAACCTGTGTCCATAGATAGATGAATGGATAAAGAAGATATATATATGTCATAAAAATTATTAGGCATAAAAAGAGTGAATATTAGTCATAAAAAGTGTGAGATCTTGCCATCTGCAACAACATAAATGGACATAGAGGGTATTTTAAAGTGAATTAGGTCAGAGAAAGACAAATACTGTATGATTTCACTTATATGTGGAATTTAAAAAACATAGCAAATGAACAAACAAACAAAAAGCAGAAACAGAGCCATAAATACAGAGAACAAACTGGTGGTTGCCAGGGGAGAGCAGGTACAAAATGCGTGAAAGGGAGTGAGAGATTCAGGCTTCCAGTTATGGAATGAATAAGTCATAGGAATAAAAGATATAGCATAGGGAATATAGCCAATGGTATTGTAATTGTGTTGTATGGGGACAGATGGTAGCTACACCTGTGGTGAGCACAGCATAATGTATAAACTTGTTGAATCACTATGCTGTACACCTGAAACTAATGTAACATTGTGTGTCAACTATACTTCAATTTAAAAAAAAAGAAGAAAAGGAAAAAAAATAATTTCCTAAGTCTTTTCCTTCCTTCCATTTTTCAGGTTCTTTTTCAAAATCCTTCCATTCATGAAGTATTTTTCTAAGTTCCTGGGGAAAACACACACACACACACACACACACACAGAATTGACTGAGCTAACAATAGCAGATAAGGGGAAACACGCAGTGTTTGAAGAAAAGCCACTGATTAATATGACTGCACACTAATAAAAATGTTCACTCTCTATAAAGATAAAATCAGGTCAGATTATGAAAGGCCTTGAATTCTCTCACGAAATTTGCTTTTATAGAAGTTATTCTACAGATAATGGAGAGCTATCAAAGGTTTTTTAGTAGATAAATGGTATAAAATCTGGCTTTAAGGTATGTAAGTTTGGGGACAGTGAGTAGGATCTATAGATAATGGGAATTCAGCAGAAAATACCAGTAAGAATGTAGCCTTCAGCTTAATTTCAATCAATGCAGATTCTGAAACAATGTAACCTATGGCACCCTCAACAAACATGAAGAAATAAGAACTCAATTCATCATGGGCCAGTAAGTATATAATAATAGTGACTCTTGCTAACTTTATGAAATTATTATTGTCCAAATCTCCTCCTTCCATGGCATACATATTTAATGTACAGTCTCCTCTAATTACTGGATGTGTTTATCAGCTGCATATTTATTAAGTAAAGACAAAGATACTCAATATGTTTGCCCCGCATAAATCTTCTTCCTCTACTCCAAGCAAGTTACAATCAGCAGGCAAAGCAATATCGAAAGGGGCTGAGAAAGAACAATGAAAGATGTGTGAATTATGTGTATAATTGAGTATAATTAAATCCTTTTGCTGAGAGAAATGGAGGTGTAACAGTTACTCACACTTTTTAGCTGCTCTTATCAAGCCCCCAGTGGAAACCTTGGAAGGAAGCTGCAAAAGGTGTAAATTCTGCACTGGGCAACTCTGCTCAAGTTCAACTCTGAAGTGGCTCAGACCACTTACTGTGCATACTTTCCAGTCCTTGTTTGTGATATAGCTATGATACTAAAACTTGATTGTGGTTAATTAGCTTAACCTATTAAATTACTGAGTTGTTTAATAAGACATAGTTTGGTTAATATTTTGGCAGCAAATCAAAAAGTATACCCTATATATTATCTGGATTTCTCATCCTTCCCTTCAAAATCAAACATACTTTTCCACAAAACCTCCAACTATCCCAAAAATGAAGTTTATTTCAGAACTTTAAATTCCCTGTTTACTTGATTCAGGAAGTTGCTGTGTTCATTACCTTGGCGGGGGGGGGGGGGGTACATTTTTCAGCTACTGCAGCCCAGTGTTCATACCAAGAGCTTATGCTGCTTAGAATCTGGCATTTCCCTGGGTATTACTGACCTCTTTTTACAGCTGTAAAAGCAGACAATGTATTGGTTCCTAGGCCAAAAATCACTTTGTCTATGCATCATGGTGTAGAAGTGTGGAGTCTTGATCCAACACTAGCCCATGGTTCTTGAAGAGGAATTTGGTTTTGCTCACAGATAACCCTGCCTACAAGCTCAAGCCAAGGTGGGGCGGCACTTCATCTGAGTAACCAACTGCTTAAACCTCTCACCTTTCATAATAGATATGTAGATAGGACAGAGTACCAGAGCCACTGCCACCAAGTCCAGACCCAATACCACATGCCACCAATGCCCACCAAGCATGCACTGCCAATTCCTTTTGGTTCTAAGTCCAGTATGGCAACTCTTCCTTATCAACTGATTCAGAATCTTCTTAAGGAAGACCATACCGCCAGAATAAGATTACAGTTGTCGGGGTTGGTGCTGTTGACATCTTAATGAAGGACTTGGCAGATGAACTTGCTCTTGTTGATGTCATGGAAGACAAACTGAAGGGAAAGATGATGGATCTCCAACATAGCAGCCTTTTCCTTAGAACACCAAAAAAACTGTCTCTGGCAAAGACTATAACTTGTCTGCAAACTCTAAGCTGGTTATTATCACAGCTGGGGCATGTCAGCAAGAGGGAGAAAGCCATCCTAATTTGATCCAGCATAATGTGAACATCTTTAAATTCAACATTCTTAATATTGTAAAATATAGTTCAAACTGCAAGTTGCTTGTTGTTTCCAGTCCACTGGATATCTTGACCTATGCAGCTTAGAAGATAAGTAGCTTTCCCAAAAACTGTGTTATTGGAAGTGGTTGCAATCTGGATTCAGCCTGGTTCCATTACCTAATGGGGGAGAGGATGGGAGTTCACCCATTAAGCTGTCATGGGTGGGTCCTTGGGGAGCATGGAGACTCTAGTGTGCCTGTATGGAGTAGAATAAATGTTGCTGGTGTCTCCCTGAAGAATCTTCACCCCGACTTAGGCACTGATGCAGATAAGGAATAGTGGAAAGAGGTTCACAAACAGGTGGCTGACAGTGCCTATGAGGTGATCAAACTGAAAGGATAGCCATCCTGGGCCACTGGGCTGTCTGTGACAGATTTGGCAGAAAGTATAATGAAGAATCTTAGGTGGGCGCATCCCATTTCCACAATGATTAAGGATCTCTACAGAATCAAAGATGATGTCTTCTTTAGTGTTCCTTGCATCTTGGGACAGAATGGAATCTCAAATATTGTGAAGGTGAATCTGACCCCCGAGGAAGAGGCCCTTTTGAAGAACAATGCAGATACACTTTGGGGGATCCAAAAAGAGCTGCAGTGTTAAAGTTTTCTAATGTTGTACTACTTCACTGTCTAGACGACAACAGGATTTTAGTTGGAGGCTGTGTGTATTGTCCTTATTATCTGATCTGTTACTCAAGTAGTAATATTAAGAGGGCCTAGGGAAAAAATACCAATTCCCTAAAGTTACAAATAGGAATGGTTCACAAAACCCTGCAGCTATATCCTGATCCTGGATGATCCCTATCTTGGGCCATTCTAAATTGGTTCATGTAAAATAGTTCGACCACCTCAGAGGCACCACTGCCAATGTCACATATGTTGTGGTTGCTCTTCAAACCAGATGTGTATTTACTGCGTGTTATAGAACTTCTGGTTTCTCCACTCAGTATGCCAATCCGACTTTTTTTTCCTCCAGTCAATCACATCTTGGGATCTACTAGATAAATTCAATATTGCATGTATTGTGCATAGCTCTTCTAAAGGATCTTATTTTGTATACTATATGTGTCAGAATATGGTATACATTGCAATATAATGTAAAAAGAAAGATCCACCTATAAACAATGCAACCAAGTGCCATACCAACTAAAATACCAAATAAACTTTGAAGAGTGAAAAAAAAAAAAGAAACAGATATGACATCCACAAGTGTTACTGATGCTATGAATATGTCTTTAATCAGCAGTCATTGCTTTAAAGCTCTTCCCAGAGAGTACAGCTTTGACTCACCCATTCAGATAGTACTTTTGTGAATGCTTCTTCCCTACTCCCCATGTTTCCTTCCAGTAGAAGAATCTCAATGAGAAAACATCTTGGCTTTTCTCTGCCCTAGTTAGCTAATCTTACTGGAGAATCTGGAAAAAGAAACTGAGTACGAATAAGCTAGACTCCTTCACTTTCACTTGGGAAAAGAGTAAATATTCTCTATCTCTCCTAAGACCTTTGTGAAGGGCCTTCCCTGCTCTAGTGCTGCCTGATACTGTGTAGATGTGTCAGTCTGTTTCTGGGGTTCAGTAGTGGAGCTTGCCCACTTGCTTAACACTTAGAAGCCACATTTTCCAAAATCAGCCATATAAGTAATGAAGGTGATATTTGCAACCTCCATCTGCTAACTGATATATTTTATTTTTCAGTCAATTGGGAATGTTTCATAAAAAATGTATCTTTATTGGGCCCCAGCTAACACCCAACAACTACTGAGTCCAACGGAAAAAAATTTAATTTAATAAAGACCGACTCCCACGCCATCGATTCATTCGTTGAGGTTGAAAAGTTCTAGCCTAGTGTCACTTACACCAATGTATAGGTAGAGCATATTAAAATGAACCTTCTCAGAATTGCCTTCACTGAGTCAGACGTTAATGTTGGTTTTTACTGGAAGTCATTATGAAAAAGGGCTGTGTAAAATAACATATGTATCTACTGATTGTTAAAAACATTATCTGTTACATGTCTGTTGCTCAACGTCTCACTTGTTTATCCCATGTGGAATTTTTACTTCAGAATTTAGAAGCAGGAGAATATTGTCTTTACTCTAAAACTGGTATGCTTACTCAGCAAGGTAAAGATAACTGTGTAACCTATGATAATTCTCTCTTTTGATTTCACTAGCAGGAAATCCCTGAGCCAGAGTAGTGCTCAGGGACAGGAATTATAATAGCCAATATGAACAGCATTCTTGCTTCATTCTCTTCATAGTTTCAGTATCTAATTTCCATTTTAAAAACCTGCACACAATCAGTTTTGTAGGCCATCCCATAGTCTTTAGAATATAAATAAATACAGTTAAAATAATATAGCAAAATTAAAGCAAACAATTTCTAGTTTCCAGTCCAGCATGTAAGGAGCTTGAAAGTCATCACCCCTGACCTCGCAATAAGAAAAATGCTGGACAAACTAAAAATCAACTATTCTTCTTAGATCCCCCACAGGACTGAGGTCCCTGCCGTCCCCATCTCTCAACTGAACAGACAGATGGTTAGATACAGACAATTATAATTTATCAAAGCAGAATCCCAGGAACAGAAACGTCCACAAGGATCAGTACCAGAATGGGAAAACTTAATCTGTAATTGATGAATTGCTGGAGGCTCAGTGAAGGAAAGTTTGAGAGTTAAAAATCATGGGGGGTGGGGGGGCGCCTGGGTGGCTCAGTTGTTAAGCGTCTGCCTTGGGCTCGGTCCTGGGATTGAGCCCTGTGTCAGGCTCCATGCTCAGCGGGAAGCCTGCTTCTCCCTCTCCCCCACTTGTGTTCCCTCTCTCACTGTGTCTCTCTCTGTCAAATAAACAAAATCTTTTTAAAAAATAAAATAAAATAAAAATCATAGGGTGATCCAGTTTTAGGGAGGCCTCCATACTTTTTGTGAGTTTTACTTCCAAGAGCCTTACCAGACTCTCAGTGAAGATTGGAGAGAAATCTCCTCTTGCTTCAGGCAAACAACAGCCACTTTGAAGTAGGCCTAGACAATTCTGTTCTTCTTTTCACAAGGCCTGCCCTCAAGATAAGCTATTGTACCAGAGCCTAACTAACTAGGTTTTAATCGGTCTAACCAATGCAGGAGAAGGGAAGTAACTCCAGCCAACTCTAGCCTTTCTATCTCACCTAAAGAGGAAACAAACAAAAAACCTCAACAACCACAACAAAATCCAAAACCAAGAAGATCACAACCAGAGGCACAGACTCTCTAAAAGACTGACACCTAATCATAGGATTAGAGAATGCTTCCCCTCCCCTAAACAGCTTATCACCTCATCGGGAGGGCCTCTGTATAGTAACAGGGGGATACAACGAAAAGAACTGTGTGTCCTAGATCTTATTTAAGAAAAAGTTTCTAGGGAAACCCAAGGAAAACAGCAGAGACAAAAACAAGGACACCAGAGGAAATTTTTGCCTGTGACACATACGGCCGCAGCAAGAAGTAAACACAGCCTAACCCCTAGCCACATAACCATAAAACCTCATGTTAGGGGCCTATTTACCTTAGTTCCTTTTTTACAGTACATCATGTCTGGCTTTCAACCAAAATTGTTTTAAGAGATAGAGCAGGCACCAAAACCAAACTCAGATATGGCAGAGATGTTGGAATGATCAGAATGGAAATGAAAACAACTATCATTATATGCTAAGAGTTCCAATGGAAAAAGTGGGCATGATGCAAGAACATGGTTAATGTAAGCAGAGAGATGGAGACTCAAACCAAGAATCAAAAGGACATGCTGGAAATCAGAAACACCATAATAGAGGGTGCCTGGGTGGCTCAGTTGGTTAAGTGACTGCCTTCGGCTCAGGTCGTGATCCTGGAGTCCCGGGATCGAGTCCCACATCGGGCTCCCTGCTTAGCAGGGAGTCCGCTTCTCCCTCTGACCCTCCTCCCTCTCATGCTCTCTGTCTCTCATTCTCTCTCTCGCAAATAAATAAAATCTTAAAAAAAAAAAAAAAGAAACACCATAATACAATTCAAGACTGCCTCTGATGGGCTCATCAATAGACTGGACACGACTGAGGAAAGAATCAATGATCTTGAAGAAATGTTAATAGAAACTTCTAAAATTGAAATGCAATGAGAAAAATAAATCAAAAAGACAGAGCAGACTATCCAACAACTGTGGGACAATTATAAAATGTATAACATATGCATAATGGGAAAATGAAAGAGAAGAAGAGAGAAAAGAACTGAAGAAATATTTGAAGCAATAATGACCAAGAGTTTCCAAAATTAATGACAGACACTAAACCACAGACCCAGGGAGCTCAGATAACAGCAAGCGGGATAAATACCAAAAAATCTACACTTTGGCATATATGCAAACCACAGAAAAATAAAGACAAAGAGAAAAATTTGAAAGATGCCAAAAGGGGGGAAAACCTTACTATGAAAGAACAAATAGAAGAATGTCATTCTTTTTCATTGCAACTTCTCTTTAGAAACCATGCAAACAAGAAGAGAGTGAAATATTTAAAGAAAAAATGCCACCAATCTAGAATTCTGTATCTAGTGAAATTATCCTGTAAAATTTGGAATATGGTTCCAGTCTCATCAGAATTTCAATGTCCTGATAGTGCAGCAGCCTTTGTATACCTCAGGAATTATGTAATGGCTTAAAGAGTGGCTGTACTGATCACTCCCTTCTTTGAGCCTTCCATAAGGAGGAAATTTCTACATGCTTGCTTTAAAAAATAACTTCTTTGCTGAACTGAAATAAAGAGTTGTCTGTTTCTAGAAGAAACATTTTAGGGACTTCAGTACCAACCAAGTAGCAGTATGCTTTCGCATCTAGCAGGCTAACTAAGGAAAAGAGAAAAGACACAAATTACTAATGTCAGAAATGAAAGAGGAGCTGATCCTTGATCCCATGGACATAAAACAGACAATGAAAAAATTATGCCCACAATTTGGTAATACAGATGAAATGGATCAAAATCTTAAATGATGCAATCTACCAAAACTCATCAAGGAGAAAAATGTGAACTATATCTACTAAAGAAATTGAATTAATAAGTAATGCCTGTCAAAACAGAAAGTATCAGGCCCAGATGAATTCACTGGTGAATTCTACCAAACATTTATGGAAGGAATTATAACAATTCTCTACAATCTCTTCCAGAAAATAAAGCAGAAGGAATATTTTCTAACTTATTCTATGAAGCCAGCATTACCTTAATAACAAAACCAGACAAAGACATCATGAAAAAGGAGAACTATAAACCAATATTTTTCATGAATACAAATATAAAAATCCTCAACAAAACAGATTGCAAATTGATTCCTCTCAGGTATAAAAGGAA
The DNA here is from genome assembly GCF_002201575.2 of Neomonachus schauinslandi. Taxonomy (NCBI): domain Eukaryota; kingdom Metazoa; phylum Chordata; class Mammalia; order Carnivora; family Phocidae; genus Neomonachus; species Neomonachus schauinslandi. Next base: position 117,173,356 of record NC_058407.1, on the reverse strand, counting down.
TTATACCCCACAACCAAGTGGTATTTATGCTGGGTATGTAGAGCTGGTTCAACATTTGAAAAATCAATGAATGCTTCATCAGCACCCACTTCAGCTTTAGCCTTTCTGACAAGGTGCCCACTGGGTGGAGAGCCCAGGCAGCTCATGCCTGCCACAGCTCCAGCCAGGCAGCAGAAGTCCCCAAGCACACACAGTCTACATGGAAAATGATCATACACAAGACCATTCCTTCAAGTTTAGAAGTAGCTGTTCTGCCTAATCCATAGAAACAAACAGAGAAAGTCAAGCAAAATGGGGAGACAAAAGAATATGCTCCAAAAGAAAGAACAAGACAAAAACCTCTGAAAAAGCACTAAATGAAACAGAGATTAGCAATATGCCTGATAGGAATTTTAAAGTAATGATCATAAAGATGCTCATCAAGCTGGAGAGGAGAGTGGATGAACTCAGTGAGACCTTCAGTAGAGATAGAAAGTATTAAAAAGAACCAATCAGAGTTGAAGAATTCAAATAACTGAAATAAAAAAACACTAGAGGGAATCAATAGCAGACTAGCAGATACAGGAGAAATATCAGCAATCTGGAAGACAGGGTAATGGAAAGCATTTAAGCTGAACAGCAAAAAGAGAAAAGAATTTTAAAAATGGGCCTAGGTTAAGGCATCTGTTGGATAACATCAAGTGAACAAACATTCACATTTTAAGGGTCCCAGAAGAGTACAAAAAGAGAGAGAAAGAGGTAGAAAACTTAAATAAATCATAACTGAAAACTTCCCTAACCTAGGGAAGAAAATAGACTTTCAAGTCCAAGAAACACAGAAAGCTCCAAGGAAGATGAACCTAAGGAGGTCCACACCATGACAGAATAATTAAAATGTTGGCACCTGGGTGGCTCAGTCGTTAAGCGTCTACCTTCGGCTCAGGTCATGATCCCAGGGTCCTGGGATCAAGCCCTGCATCGGTCTCCCTGCTTCGTGGGAAGCCTGCTTCTCCCACTCCCACTCTCCCTGCTTGTTTTCCCTCTCTCATTGTGTCTCTCTCTGTCAAATAAATAAAATCTAAAAAAGAATAATAATAATTAAAATGTCAAAGGTTAAAGATAAAGAGAGAATTTTAAAAGCAGCAAGAAAGAAGCAAAAAGTTACCTACCAGGGAAAACCTACGAGGCTATCAGCTGATTTTTCAGCAGAAACTTTGCAAGCAAGAAGAGAGTGGCATGATATATTCAAAGTACTGAAAGGGAAAAAATCTACAACCAAGAATACTCTACCAGCCAAGATTGTCATTTATATTTGAATAATAGAAAGATTTTCTCAGACAAACAAAAGATAAAGGAGTTTATCACCACTAAACCAGAAAGATTAAAGGGACTTCTTTAAGAGGTAGAAAAGAAATGGCCATAATTAGGTCTAAGAGAATTATGAATACAAAAATGTAAAATATGACAACATATACATAAAATATGGAAAAGGGAGGGAAAAAAAGGGTTTTTTTTAAGAATGTGTTTTGAACTTCAATGAGCATCAAATTAATATAGACTGCTATATATTTAGGATATTATACATGAACTACATGGTAACCACAAACCCAAAACCTATAACAGATACAGAAAAAAGAAAGAGAAAGAAAATGAAACATAACACAAGAGAAATTCTTAATCACAGAGAGAGCAAGAGAAGAAGAAAGGAACAGAGAATAACTACAAAAACAACTTGGTAAACAAATAACAAAATGGCAATATGTACATACCTATCAATAATTAGTTTAAATGCAAATGGTCTAAATGCTCCAATCAACAGACACAGGGTGGCAGAATGGATTAAAAAAACAAGACCCATCTATATGCTGCCTAAAAGAGAATCACCTCAGTCGTAAAGACACATACAGACTGAAAGTGAAGAAATGGAAAAACATTTACCATGCAAATGAAAGTGAAAAAAAAAAAACTGAAGTAGGAATACTTACATCAGACAAAATGGACTTTAAAACAAAGATTGTAACAAGAGACAAAAAAGGGCATTACATAATGATAAAGAGATTAATCCAATACGAGATTATAATGATTATAATTATCTATGCACCCAACACTGGAGCACCTAAATACATAAATATTAATGGACATAAAGAGAGAAATTGATTGTAATACAATTATAGTACGAAACTTTAACACCCCACAATGGATATACCATCCAGGCAGAAAGTCAATAAGAAAACAGTGTCTTTGAATGACATATTAGACTAGCTACATATGACAGATACATGCAGAACATTCCAACCAAAAACAATAGAATACATATTCTTTTCAAGTGCACATGAAACATTCTCCAGAATAAATCACATGTTAGGTCACAAAACAAGCCTCAATAAATTTAAGATCAAAATTGTATCATGCAAATTTTCTAATCAGTGATACCGAGACTAGAAATAAATCAGGAGAAAAAAACTGGAAAAAATATGAACACATGGAGGCTAAACAGCATGATATTAAACAACCAATAGGTCAATTAAGCAATCAAAAAAGAAATTAAAAAGTACAAGGAGACAGATCTGTGATTTAACAGGACAGATCTGTACCTCTGAAAAAATAATGCAATATATGTTAAGAAAAAAAGAAGAAGAAGAAGAAGATAGCAGAAGGGGAAGAATGAAGGGGGGGGAATCGGAGGGGGAGATGAACCATGAGAGACGATGGACTCTGAGAAACAAACTGAGGGTTCTAGAGGGGAGGGGGGTGGGAGGATGGGTTAGCCTGGTGGTGGGTATTAAAGAGGGCACGTTCTGCATGGAGCACTGGGTGTTGTGCACAAACAATGAATCATGGAACACTACATCAAAAACTAATGATGTAATGTATGGTGATTAACATAACAATAATAAATTTTAAAAAAATACAAGGAGACAAAGGAAAGTGAAAACAGAATGGTCCAAAGTCCTTGGGGTGCAGCAAAAGCAGTTCTAAGAGGGAAATATATAGCAATACTGACCTACCTCAAGAAACAAGAAAAAACTCAAATAAAAAAATCTAACCTTACACCTAAGGAACTACAAAAATGGTAACAAACAAAGCCAAGGTGAGTAGAAGAAAGGAAATAATAAAGATCAGAGTATAAATAAATGAGATAGAGACTAAAATAACAACAGAAAAAAAATCAATAAAACCAAGAGCTGGTTCTTTGAAAAGATAAACAAAATTGATAAACCCTTACCCAGACTCACCAAGAAAAAAAAAATAAAGGAACCAAATAAATAAAATCAGAAATGAGAGAGAACTAAAAACTGACATTACATAAATAAATACAAAGGATTATGAGAGACTACTATGAAAAATTATATGCCAACAAATTCAACAATCCAGAAGAAATGGATACACTCCTAGAAGTATGAAATCTTCCAAAACTGAAGTAGGAAGAAATAGAAAATCTAAACAGGTCAATTGCTAGTAGCAAAATTGAATCAACAATAAAAAAAAGTATAGAAAAAAAAGTTCAGGACCAGAAGTATTCACTGGTGAATTCTACCAAACATTTAAAGAATGTTCTTCCCAAACGAGCCTAAAAAATAGAAAAGGAAAGACAACTTCCAAACATGTTCTCTGAGGCCAGCATTATCCTGATACCAAAACCAGACAAAAACACCACACCAAAAAAAAAAAAAGAAAGAAAGAAAGAAAAGAAAACCACAGGCCAATATGAAAATAAATGCAAAAATCCTCAACAAAATATTAGCAAATGGCATTCAAAAATACATTAAAGGATTTTTTACCACAATTAAATGGGATTTATTCCAGCGATACAAAAATGGTTCAATATTTACAAATCAATCAACATAAACAAAATGAAGGATAAAAATCATATGAATCATATGATCATCTCAACAGATGCAGAAAAAGCATTTGACAAATTCAACATCCATTCATGATAAAAACTCTAAACAAAGTGGGTTTAGAGAGAACATACCTCAACATAATAGAGAGCATAATGAAAAACCCACAGGTACCATCATACTCAATAGTAAAAAACAGAGCTTTTCTCCTAAGATCAGGAACAAGACAAGGATGTCCACTCTCACAACTTCTATTCAACATAATACTGAAAATCCCACCCATAGCAATCAGACAAGAATAGGATATAAAAGCCATCCGAATTGAGAAATGAAGTATAAAAATATCACAATTTGTAGATGACATGATTCTATATATAGAAAACCCTAAAGACTACACCAAAAAACCACTAGGAGTAATACCTGAATTTAGTAAGGTTGCAGGATACAAAATTAATACCCAGAAATTGGTAGTGTGTCTATACACTAATAACAAAGTGGTAGAAAGAGAAATTAAGAAAACAATCCGATTTATAATTGTACCAAAAAGAATAAAAATACCTATGAATAAATTTAACTAGGGAAGTGAAAGATGTGTACTCTGAAAACTATAAAACACTGGTGAAGGAAATTGAAGATGACACAAACAAATGGAAAAACATTCTATGCTCATGGATTAGAAGAATTAATATAATTAAAGTGTCCATATTACCCAAAGCAGTCTACAGATTCAATTCAATCCCTATCAAAATATCAACTGCATTTTTCACAAAACTAAAACAAATACCCCTAAAATTTGTATGAACCACAAAAGACCACAAATAACCAGAGCAATCTTGAGAAAGAACAAAGCTGGAGGTATCCCAGTCCCAGACTTCAAGATACACTAAAGCTGCAGTAATCAAAACAGTATAGTACTGGCATAAAAGTAGACACACAGATCAATGGAACAGAACAGAGAGCCCTGAAATAAACCCACACTTATATGGTCAATTAATATATGACAAAGGAGGTAAGAATATACAATGCAGAAAAGATAGTCTCTTCAACAAATGATGCTGTAAAACTGAACAGCTACATGTATAAAAATTAAACTGGATCTCTTTCTAACACCATACAAAAAAATAAACTCAAAATGGATTAAAGACTTAAATGTGAGACCTGAAATCATACATTAGCTGTAGCAACATTTTTCTATATATATCTCCTGAGGCAAGGGAAACAAAAGCAAAAATAAACTATTAGGACTACATCAAAATAAAAAGCTTTTGCACAGTGAAGGAAGCCATCAATGAAACAAGGCAACCTACTGAATGGGAGAAGGTATTGCAAATGATACATCCAATAAGACTTAATATCTAAAATATATTAAGAACTTCTGCAATTCAACACCAAAAAAAGAAATAATCTGATTTTAAAATGGGCAGAGAACCTGAATAGACAAACAGATGGCCAAAGAAGACATACAGATGACCAGAAGACACATAAAAAGATTCTCAAAATCACTAACCACCAGGGAGATGCAAATTAAAACCACAATGAGATATCACCTTATACTTGTCAGAATGGCTAAAATCTAAAACACAAGAAGTAGCAAGTGTCAGTGTGGATACGGAGAAAAAGGAACACTTGTGTGCCATTGGTGGGAATGTAAATTGGTGCCACCACAGTGGAAAACAGTGTGGAAGTTCCTCAAAAAGTTAAAAAAAGAAATATCATGTAATCTAATAATTCCACTTCTGGTCATTTACCAAAAAAATCTACAAACACTAATTTGAAAAGTTATATGCACCTCTATGTTAATTGCAGCATTATTTACAATAGCCAAGTTATGGGAGCAACTTAAGTGTCCATCCATAGAAATGGAAATAGAAGATGTGGTATATATATATAATGGAATATTACTTAACCATAAAAATGGATGAGATCATGCCATTGATGACAACATGGATGGACCTAGAGGGTATTATGCTAAGTGATATAAATCAGACTGAGAAAGACAAATACCATATGATTTCACTCATATGTGGAATCTAACAAAAATCAAATGAATAAAAACAAAAAGCAGAATCAGATCTTTAAATATAGAGAACAAACTGATGGTTGCCAGAGGAGAGGAAGGTAGAGGGATGGGCAAAATGGGTGAAGGAGAGAGGGAGACAGACTTCCAGTTATGGAATGAGTAAATCATAGGAATAAAATACACAAAATAAGGAATATAGTCAATGATATTGTAATAGTGTTGCATGGTGACAGATGGTAGCTACAGTTGTGGTAAGCATGGTGTAATATATAAACTTGTCAAATCACTGTTGTACACCTGAAATTAATGTAACATTGTGCATCAACTACACTCAGACTAAAAAAAGAAAAAGAAAGAAAAAGATACAATCCTGTAACATGAATTAACTCTTCTATTTTTTTTTTAAGATTTTTTATTTATTTGACAGAGAGAGACACAGCGAGAGAGGCAACACGAGCAGGGGGAATGGGAGAGGGAGAAGCAGGCCTCCTGCTGAGCAGGGAGCCCGATGCGGGGCTCGATCCCAGGACCCCGGGATCATGACCTGAGCCGAAGGCAGATGCTTAACGACTGAGCCACCCAGGCGCCCCTAACTCTTCTATTTTTAATTTTGGTAATTTTTGTTGTTTAACTCTAGAATCTCATAGAAATTGGAACATTTCTAAACGGCTGTGTCTTACATCCTCTCTTACTCAAGCTTGTTTGGGAATTTCATCCAATTTTTATTTGAGGGGGAGTTGAAGGTATTTCAGCAAAGCAAACAACTGAATGATGTGCCAGCCAAAACCTGAAATGTTTGTTTTAGAATGTTTATATTTTTGAATATAATAAAGTCTGTCAAAATAACAAAAAAAGGAAAGAAAACCAATGAATGTAATTCATGACAATAAGCTAAAAAGATAATTCACATGACCATATCAATAGATACAGAAAAAACATTTGATAAAATCCAATGTCCATTCATGATAAAAACTCTGAGCAAACTAAGAATAGAGGGAAACTTCCTCAACTTGATAAGGAAGATCTACAAAGAATCAACAACTTCATACTTAATGGTGAAAAACTAAAAGCTTTACCACTAAGAACAAGAACAAGGCAAGAATGTCCCCTTTCACCACTCCTTTTTAAAATTTGTACTGGAAGTCCTAGTAATGCCATAAGGCAAGAAAAAAGTATACAGGTTGGGAAAGAAGATATAAAACTGTCTTTGTTTGCAGATGATATGACTGTCTATGCAGACAATCCAAAAAAATTGACCAAAAATCTCCTGAAACGAATTAGCAATTAGAGCAAGGCTGCAGTCTACTAGGTTAAAATGCAAAGGTCAATTGCTTTCTATATGCCAGAAATAAACAACTGGAATCTGGTATTAAAAACATAATACCATTTACATTCACAACAAAAAAAGAAATACTTAGGTATAATCTAACAAAAAATGTATAAGAATTACATGAGGAAAACTACAAAACTCTGATGAAAGAAATCAAAGAAGATCTAAATAAATGGGGGGTTATTATGTACATGAATAAGGAGACTCAATATTGTCAAAATATCAGTTCTTCTCAACTTGATTTTTAGATTCAATGCAACCCTAATAAAAATTCCAGCAAGTTCTTTTGCAAATATTGATAAACTGATTCTAAAGTCTGTATGGACAAACTAAGACCCAGAATAGCCAACAGAATATTGAAGGAAAAGAATAGATTTGGAGGACTGATACTACCTGGCTTTAAGAATTACTATAAAGAGATCATAATCAACACAGCACAGTTTTGGTGAAAAAACAGACAAATAGACCAACAGAACAGAATAAAGAACCAAGAGGGCGCCTGGGTGGCTCAGTCGGTTAAGCGACTGCCTTCGGCTCAGGTCATGATCCTGGAGTCCCGGGATCGAGTCCCGCGTCGGGCTCCCTGCTCAGCGGGGGGGTCTGCTTCTCCCTCTGACCCTCCCCCCTCTCATGTGCTCTCTGTCTCTCTCAATCTCTCTGTCTCAAATAAATAAATAAAATCTTTAAAAAAAAAAAAGAACCAAGAAATAGGGGTGCCTTGGCGGCTCAGTTGATAAGCGTCTGACTCTTGATTTCAGTGTGGAACATGATCTCAGGGGCATGGAGCCCTGGGTTGGGCTCCCTGCTCGGCAAGGAATCTGCTTGAGATTCTCTTTCTCTCCCTCTGCCCCTCCCTGCTGCTTGCACACACTCTTAATTAATTAATTAATTAAATCTTTAACCAAAAAAAAAAAAAAAACAACCAGAAATAGACCCAGACAATTACAGTCAAATGATCTTTGAAAAAGGAGCAAAGGCAATTCAATGTTTAAAAGATAGTCTTTTCAGGGACGCCTGGGTGGCTCAGTCCTTAAGCGTCTGCCTTCGGCTCAGGTCATGATCCCAGGGTCCTGGGACTGAGCCCCGCATCCGGCTCCCTGCTCAGCAGGAAGCCTGCTTCTCCCTCTCCCACTCCCCCTGCTTGTGTTCCCTCTCTCGCTGTGTCTCTGTCAAATAAATAAATAAAATCTTTAAATAAATAAATAAATAAATAAATAAATAAATAAATAAATAAATGAAAGATAGTCTTTTCAACAATGGTGCTGGAATAACAAGCCAGAAAGGAATCTAAATATAGACCTTATACCTTTCACAAAAATCAATTCACAAAATGGATCATAGACCTAATGGTATAATACAAAAGTATAAAACTCCTAGAAGATAACATAGGTGACCTTGGGTTTGGTGATACTTTCCATATATAATACCAAAAGCATAATCCATGAAAGAAAAATAAGGTAAATTGGACTTCATTAAAATTTAAAATTTCTGAAAGAGACTGTTATGAGAATAAAAGTTTCCAAGTCACAGACTAGGAGAAAATATTTGCAAAACACATATATGATGAAGGAACATTATCCAAAATACATAAAGAACTCTTAAAACTTGACAATAAGAAAACCAACAGCTCAATTTAAAAATGGCCAAAAATCTGAATAGACACCTTATACAAGAAGATATACATATGGCAAATAAACATATGAAAAGATGTTCAACATTAAATGTCATTAGGGAGGGCGCCTGGGTGGCTCAGTTGGTTAAGCGACTGCCTTCGGCTCAGGTCATGATCCTGGAGTCCCTGGATCGAGTCCCGCATCGGGCTCCCTGCTCAGCAGGGAGCCTGCTTCTGCCTCTGACCCTCCCCCCTCTCATGTGCTCTCTCTCTCTCATTCTCTCTGTCTCAAATAAATAAATAAAATCTTTAAAAAATAAATAAATAAATAAATAAATAAATAAATGTCATTAGGGAAAAGCAATTTAAAACAACAATGAAATACCTGTTGGAATGGCTAAAATCCAAAACACTGGCGAGCTTGTATAGCAACAGCAATTCTCATTCATTACTGGCGGGAATGCAAAAGGTATAGCCACTTTGGAAAACAGTTTGGAAGTTTCTTACAAAACTAAGCATACTTTTACCATACTCTTTAGCAATTGTGCTCCATGGTATTTACTCAAATGAGTTGAAAACTCTTTTTTTAAAGATTTTATTTATTTGAGAGAGAGAGCATGAGAGGGGGGGAGAGTCAGAGGGACAAGCAGACTCCCTGCTGAGCAGGGAGCCTGATGCGTGACTCGATCCCAGGACTCCAGGATCATGACCTGAGCTGAAGGCAGCCACCCAACCAACTAAGCCAGCCAGGCACCCCTAAATGAGTTGAAAACTTAATGCCACACAAAAACCTGCATACAGCTATTTATAGCAGCTTTATTCGTAATTACCAAAACTTGAAAGCAAGCAAGATGTCCTCCACAGGTTAATGGATAAATAAAATGTGGTACATCCAGACAATGCAGTATTATTCATCACTAAAAAAGAAAGGAACTATCATGCCACGAAAGAACATGGAGGAAACTTAAAAGCATATTGCTGGGTGAAAGAAGCCAATCTGAAAAAGCCACATACTGTATGATTACAAAAATAATGACATTCTGGAAAAGGTAAAACTATGGAGACAGTGGAAAGATCAATGGCTTCCAGGTCTTGGGGGAGGGAGAGTAGGATTAATAGAGGACAAGATGGGGCTCCTGGGTGTCTCAGTTGGTTAAGCATCTGACTCTTGATTTTGGCTCAGGTCATGCTCTCAGGGTTGTGAGATTAAGTGCACAGAGTGTGGGGCCTGCTTGAGATTCTCTAGCATCTCTGCCCCTGCCTCTTCCCCACCCCTTGCATGTGCTCTCTCTCTCTTAAAAAAAAAAAATAGAGCACAAGGAATTTTGGGTCAGTGAAACTATTCTGTATGATAATGTAATGGTGGATCTGTGTCATTATACATTCATCAAAACTCATAGAATGTATACATGGAGTGAACCCTAATGAAACTATGGACTTTAGTTAATAATATATCAATATTGGCTCATTAATTGTAGCAAATATAACACACTGATGCAAGATGTTAATAATAAGGGAAACTGGGGCAGGGGTTAAAGGATGATTTGGGAACTCTTAGTACTTTCCAGTTGATCTTCCTGTAAATCTAAAACTGGCTTGAAAGGGAGGGGGGAAACTTATTAATTCAGAAAATGAAAGCAAGAGAAATAACATTTTTAAAATGTTAAAACATAAGAAAACAGGACATTGTGATGGAAAACAAACAGAAATTCAGTCAGCAAAATTTTAAATACCTAACCCACTCAGACTTTAGCCATTCAAATTTTCAGAAACAGAATATTAGCCATAGAATGTTTAAAGAAATAAAATAAAAACTTAAACAATATAAGTGTGGGGGGGTGATATTGTGATTTATAATAAGAAATATATGTATTTGGTCCTCATCCCCATTTCTGGCACAGAGCTCCTAAAATTCTTGGAATTTCCTAAATGGTAAGAGCAATAAAGGTGTCTTGCTATTTATATCAAGCCCTTTTCAACCACACAAGTTTATGCTAATAAGGAGACTTCTGGAAAGCCCCTAAGGATGAAAGGTGGTTGCCAGGGAAATCAATCAGGTAATTAGAGGACTGGAACTTTTGGCCTTACCCCCAGGCCTCTGGGGAGGGGAGAAAGGCTAGAGATTGAGTTCAGTCACCAATGGCTGATTATTTAATCAATCATACCTATGTAATGGAGCTTCCATAAAAACTGAAAAGTAAGAGATTTGGAAAGCTTCCAGGTTGGCAAACCAGAATCCATCCATGTGTTGGAAGGGTGGTGCACCCCAAACTCCATGGGGACAGAAGCTTCTGTGTTCAGGACCCTTCCAAACTTCCCCTTATGAATCTCTTCATCTATTTATTTGTGTCCTTTAATACCCTTATAACAAATGATTAATCTAGTAAGTAAACTGGTTTCCTGAATTCTATGACCCACTCTAGCAAATTAGTCAAAACCCAAGGGGGGGTTTTGATTTATAGCTGCTCAGTTAGCAGCACAGGTGGCAAGAGAAACTCGTAACTGCTGTCCAAAGTGAGCGCAGTCTTCTGGGACTAAGTCCTTAACCTATGCTATCTGACACTACTTTGTACGTAGATAGTGTCAAAATTGAGTTAAATGTGTAGGACACTAGTCATTGTCTGCTGAGAATTGAAGAGCTGCTTGGGGGTGTTTGAAAAAACATACCCTGGAGGGGAGAAGGCTGTAAAGAATGACCAAGAAAATCTGAAAAAGAACCATACAACTTCTAGAAATTAAATATATAATAAGTGAAGGGGCACCTGGCTGGCTCAGTCGGTAGACCATGCAACTCTTGCCTTCAGGGTCATGAGCTCAAGCCTTACATTGGGTGTGGAGCTTATTTAAAATAAAATAAAATAAAATAAAAATAAAATAAAATAAAATAAAATAAAAATAATAAGTGAAAATTACAACTCAATGGGTTAAGCCTATAGTTAAGTAGAAAAATCAGCCAACTTGAAATTATATCTGAATAAATCAGTTAAGATGCAGTCCATAAAAACAAAGACATGGAAAATACAAGGCAGAGACTTAAGTGACATGGAATATAGAGTAAAGAAGTTTCAAATACATGGAAAATAGAGTAAGAATGATTCACAAACATTTTATCAGAGTACCAGAAAGAGGCATTAGAGAAAATAATGGAAGAAATATGTTAAAAGATAATGGCTGAGAGCTTATCAGAAGTGGGGAAAGACACCAATCCACAGATCAAGAAAGCCTAATAAATCTCTAATAGGAAAATAATAAAGAAATCTACCCATAGACAAATCACTGTGAAACTTCAGAACTCCAAAGACAAAGAGAAAACAAATCTTAAAAGCAGTCAGAAAAATAAGACTGATCATCTTCAAAGGAATGATAAGCAGATTCACACCTAATTTTTCAACAGCAATAACTGAAGCCAAAAAAAGTATAAAATATCAATGTACTGAGAGGAAAAGCTTTCAGTCTAGAATTCTATACATAGCAAAACTGATTTCAGCTGAAAAGAAACTGAAAGGAAAGGTAGTCATGAGCAACTCCTCATCCCCTGTTTGGCCATGTGAAAGTGGTCTTGGGCCCAGAACATTTCCTTACTGAGAGAGAGTGCTTATAGCCTGTGCTGGACTTGTCATCTTATGGAAAAACATCTTTCCATGGTCTGGGCTTAATGTACACTTACACAAAGCACCAGTGACTCTTAGGCATGCTCCTGCTTTCTGTGTTTTAGACCCCAAGGTGGGGTGTGGGGTCCTTCCACTGCAATGTGAAGTGGGATGTGTGCAGCTACATTGCTTAAGTGGGCTGGCCATAGTGGGTGGATGCATTGCAAGGGCTGGAATTCGTGCACTCCCTCTTCCTCTCTTGCTGTAAATAAATGCGGTACTATGTAAGCCTGGTGTGTGTGTTGTCTGTTCTCAGTGACCTCAAATCATGCACTGGTCTCTTCCCTGGGTAGCACCCAATTGCCTTTAACCTTGGCTTCATGGCCCGGTCACCCACTGAATCATGAAACATCAATAAATAAAGCAAAATAAAGACATTGTTAGAAAAACAAAAACTGACAAGGTTTAACATCAAAACATCCTCACTAAGTGAAATTCTAAAGGATATAACTCAGAAGAAGAATGGCTGAAGACAGAAAGTGCAAGATACAAGAAAGACTAATGAAGAAAGATGTTTGGAAATATATGGGCAAAGCTAATTAAATATCAAACGTACATAACCATAATATAATGCTTAATTTGTTGAGAGGAAAATATGCTAGAATTGAAATATAGGTCAATAATAGATTATGATATGAGAGGTAGTAATCACATTTGAAGCATTTTAAGGTCTTCATATTGTCTCAGAATGAGGTAAAGATATTAACTTCAGATTTTGTTGAGTTAAATACAGGTTAAAAAAAAAACCTGAAGTAACTACTAAAAGAGGATACACAGAACATATAATTTTCAAACAAGTAGAGGGAAAAATAGAATGAAACAGAAGGAACATAAGCAAAGTTAATCAATCAAAAAAAAAGTCAGGGGAGGAGGAATAAAACAACATAAAAATCAATCAAAAAGCAAAAACAAACACAGAAATAGGACAAATCAAAAGCATGACAAAAATGAGTCCTAACACGACCAATCACAGCAAACAAAGAGTGTATATTCTGTAATTGAAAGACCAAGATTATAAGACTATAATTTTTTTTAAATTTAGGTATATGATGTTTGTAAGAGATATACCTAAACACAAAGCCACAGAAAGATCAAAGTCAAAGAATGGCAATGAGTGCCCAAATCAATCTTTGTTCCTAGTACCATTCTTCAACAAAAGAACTAGAGGGACACCTGGGTGGCTCAGTCGTTAAGCGTCTGCCTTCGGCTCAGGTCATGATCCCAGGGTCCTGGGATCGAGCCCTGCATTGGGCTCCCTGCTCAGCCGGGAGTCTGCTTCTCCCTCTCCCACTCCTCCTGCTTGTGTTCCCTCTCTGGCTGTCTCTCTCTCTGTCAAATAAATAAAATCTTTTTTATTTAATTTTTTTAAAAGATTTTAAAAATGGTACTAGGTATATCTCTTGTAAACATCATATACCTATTTTAAAGCCCCAAATAAATAAAATAAATAAATAAATAAAATCTTTAAAAAACAAACAAAAGAACCAGAGATCCTTGAAACAGTGGCTCATTTTAGGGCTGGGTTGAAGAATATACAAAATGAGCCTAGAACCCCTTGTAGTGCTAGAAAGTAACAAAGTGCTACACACACACACACACACACAAACACACACAATCACACATGCAAGCAGACACACACCTCAAACAATAGAAAACAAATTGATGGGCATATGTCAAAAAAGACACAGGAGCCAACTGAAAGAGGTTCCAAGGGTCAAGGCTGAAATAATTTGAGCAATAAAATAAATAAATTAGTACTGGATAACCCACAGCACAAAATGAACACTCATGAGTCCATACTGATATAAACAAGTGATCGTATAAAAAGTAAATGGGAAGAAAAAGACAAACCTCCCACACAGAAGAATTCCAAATAATTTATGTAGACACTCTTCTTTCAAGGATGTGGAGCATAACACTCAAGTGTGGGCTGCACATAGTGACTTCCTTCCAAAGAGCCCATTTGCCCTGGTGTGAAGCACAAACATTACAATTTTTCATGTGTGCCATGAATAACAAAGGTTGAGATTAGCATATCTTTTCAATGATTGCATCTTCTTTTATGTCTATGACATGTACCCAGGATTGGCTTCCTCAGCTCCATCCCATCTGCCCTCTAGACCACCTTCTTATACTGCAGGGGCTGAAAAGCTAAAAAAAAAATAAAAAAAAAATAACCTACATTTCCTGATTTCTTGGTGCTTGCTAACGTTCTGGATGCAAGTACCGCCAAATTCAATGCATTTCCTTCATTTTTGATTGCTGCAGTGAAAAGGAGGCTGTTTTTGCTATTTCCACTACAAGAAATGTCATGGAGAAATATCATGGAATTATGAGACCCAATCACAGTGGCCCAACTCATCCTCCCAGTGTCTGTCACCAGCTTGTGGATGCTGATTGGTGGCTGCAGCATCTCTCGTGGCTTCTAGATCTCTGGATTCCAGCTTTCAGGGGCACTTCTGAATTCAAGATATTCTGACTGCTAACACTGTCCTTTAATTAAGTCTTATATATTTTTAAGATTTTATATTTTTATCTTTTTAAAGATTTTATTTATTTATTTGAGAGAGAGTGAGAGCTAGAGAGAGAGCACACACAGGGAGAGGGAGAAAGAGAAGTAGGCTTCCCGCTGAGCAGGGAACCCAATGGGGGACTCGATACCAGGACCCCGGGATCATGACCTGAGCCGAAGGCAGTTGCTTAACTGACTGAGCTACCTAGGTGTCCCATGATTTTATGTTTTTAGAGTACTTTTAGGTTTACAATAAAATTTGGAAGACAATACAGAGATTTCCCATGTACAGCCCCCCCCCACACACAGCCTCCCCCATTACCAACATCACTTATCACAATGGTACATTTTTCACCAAGAATAAACCTACATTGACACATCATAATCACCCCAAGTCTATAGTTTACCTCAGAGTTCACTCTGGTGTACATTTTATGGATTTGGACAAATGTATAATGGTATGTGTCCATTATTACAGTATCATACAGAGTATTTTCACTGCCCTAAACATCCTCTGTGCTCTGCCTATTTATTTCTCCTTGCCCTGCTTTTCTCACCCCTCAGCAACCACTGATCTTTTTACTGTCTCCATACTTTTGCCTTTTCCAGAATGTTGTATAGTTGGAATCATACAGTATGTAGCCTTTTCAGGTTGGCTTCTTTCACTTAATAATATGCCTTTAGTTTCTTCCATGCTTTCCTGGCTTGATAGCTTTTTTTTTTTCTTGAGAGAGTGAGAGAGCACATGTATGCATGCCTACTCACATGAGCAACGGGGTGGTGGGGTTGGCAGAGGGAGGGGGAGAGAGAGAATCTTAAGCTCTTAAGCAGGCTTCATGCCCAGCACAGAGGCCGACGCAGGGCTGGATCTCATGACCCTGAGATCATGACCTGAGCCAAAATCAAGTTGGAAGCTTAACCAACTAAGCCACCCAGACGCCCCTGATAGCTCATTTCTTTTTAGTGCTGAATAATATTTCACTGTCTGGATGTACCATAGTTTATTTATCCATTCACCTACTGGATGACATATTGGTTTCCTCCAAGTTTTGGCAATTATGAATAAGGCTGTTATAAATAGCAGAGTGCGGGGCGCCTGGGTGGCTCAGTTGGTTAAGTGACTGCCTTCGGCTCAGGTCATGATCCTGGAGTCCCTGGATCGAGTCCCACATCAGGCTCCCTGCTCGGCGGGGAGTCTGCTTCGTCCTCTGACCCTATCCCCTCTCATGTGTTCTCTCTCTCTCATTCTCTCTCTCTCAAATAAATAAATAAAATCTTTAAAATAAATAAATAAATAAATAAATAAATAAATAAATAAATAAATAAA